>NW_004955498.1:3427457-3457811 GCF_000276665.1 Chinchilla lanigera | reverse complement strand
TCTTCTTCTTCTTCTTCTTCTTCTTCTTCTTCTTCTTCTTCTTCTTCTTCTTCTCCTTCTTCCTCTTTTTCTTTTTTTTTAGTTTTTTTCTTGTAACAAGTATGGAACTCACGTCCTAGTGCTTGCCAGGCAGGCACTGTGCTGCTGAGCTCAACCTCCAGCCTCTGCTTGTCTTCTTATTTCTTTGTCTTTTATCTTTTTTCTCTTTTACTCTTTTCCATTAAATGTTCCCCTTTTATATATTTAAAATTTTATTATCCAAATAATTTCTTATATTTTCTCCCTTTAATTCTGCTTACTTCCATTTCTCTTGTTTTTGTTTTGCTTTTCTCTTTACTAATTTTATAGACATCCTTCTAGTCACTGATAAGGTCACCATTTTGTGCAACCATTTTTCTCCTCTGTCTCATATGGTTGTGGGTAATTTTTAAAATTTTTCTTCTTGTATTCCCTCTTCCGCAACTACATATATCTTTAACTATATAACTATTAACTTTTAATAATATTCAAAAGTTTAACTCTATAAAACTTCTATGAAATTCTTCCTACCGTTAGCAGAGCCATATCTGTCACATTTAGTACATATTAATTCTTTGCTACTATGTGGATTTTCTTAATATTTATACAATAATGGTGGATTTCTTTTCTGTGTTTAAGGATAATACCTGATTGGTTGCTATGGTATGTTTATGTGCACTTTGGCTGCACAATATCGCAGTAGTTGCCTGAAATTACCAGGGTCACATAAATGTTGATGTTAATGGATTTTCTTTCTATACCAATACACACAATTCCTCTTTGATATTATTAATATGCCAGTATGTGTTGGGAACAGGGTATTGGGTCAATCACCCTGCATATCCACCTGCCAATAAAAGTCAAGTTGATGGATTTTAGAGGTCACTGAAAGGACCATAGTCAGCCTTGCCCAAATGACATCACTGTAAAGTAGACTAACTAAAGAGATAGCTATGGTAGCTACAAACTTTTTCAACTGTCAGTGCCACCAACTTTAGCACAGAACAAAACAAGCAGAATATCAATAGGAACACAAGAAGACAAACCAACAAAATGCCAGGCAGAACTCCCAACTCTGCCCAAGTTAATCCAAGGAGGATTGAGAGGGAGAATAGTATAAGCAACACACCCAAATTACTTGGAAGGATAACAGAGAGGGTTAGAAAATAAATCTGTAAAATGCTATGCATAAGCTCAAAAGATATAACTAAACAGATAATCAACTAATAACCAAAATTATAAAGTAACTTTCAGAAGACATTAATAAAAATGTACTTGAGTTAAAGAAAACAACAGAAGACATGCATGAACAGTTAAGAAGAAAGGAAAGTTCATGAAAAATAGTAATCATGTGGGACATCAAAAATTTTATTGAAATTATGGGCAACAGAAAAAACCAATATGAGGACAGATTTTCAGAATGAGAATATAGGGATGCTCTCAATGAAAATGTACTCAAATATACATTTAAGGCCCCAAGATAATATGAAAAATGGACTCAATAACTGCCAAATGAACCAAGAAAGACCAATAACAGAATAATACAAATACATGAAAAATCAGAAGATACTACAAATGTCAGAAAAAATGTTACAGAGAAAAATAGCAGACAACTTCTTAAGTCCTGGTACAGAAACAGACATACAGTTAAGTACGGCATATACAGCACCAAATAGCAATGACCAAAAGGGAACCCTTACACACAGTATCATTGTCCAAACAACAAAAGTGCAACATAGGGACAAAGTCTTACAAATCAGAACATAAATGAATAATATAAAGGTAAACTATGATACCTGCAGAACGGTCAACATAAAACTTATGGGCCAGGAGGGCCTGGAGTGAAGTTTTTCAAGTGCTAAAGTATAACAATTTCCAGTCCAGATATATATGTCCTGAAAGACTTTACTTAAAAATTTATTGAGAAACTAATTTCTGTTCCTCAAGAAATTCATGACCACCAAATAAACATTACAATAATACTCACAAGACATGCTAGAAAGAGACAATGCAATAACAGTGCCAATAATTCAAATGTAATGAATCCTTCTGACTGGATGAGCTCCAAGACAAATGACAAAAAAAGAAAAAAAGGAAATAAGCAACAGGCAAATAATGCAATTACGGGAATAAGGCAATATCTCTTAATGGAAATAACTCTTAATGGAAGAAGTGTCAATTCCCCCATCAAATGACAAATATTGACAGAATAAATCAAGAAACAAAACCAATGATATAAAGTCCACAGAAATCATATCTAATTTAAAAATCACAGATTAGAAATCAAAGGATGGAAAACAATATTTCATGCAGCAGAAATCCAAAGAAAAGCAGCACTAGCTATCTTCATTTCAAAAGAAATGAATTTCAAGCCATAACTGATCAGAAGAGACAAAGCAGGTCACCACATATTGGTTAAGGAAGCACTTAAACAGGGAGAAATAACAATTACAAAAATATTCATAACAGACACAAGGACACCCACATTTATGAAAGAAACACTAATAGACATAAAGTGTCAGAGAAACACTAACACAATTCTAATAAAGTAAATCCCTGACTTAGAAGTGAGTTCCTTTCTGGGAGGATGTTCATTAGTTGGATTCTTTTGTAAGTCCAGTAACTGAGCTTATACAACTTTGACACAAGTATACAGTGTAAAGCATAAAAAAGCAAACACAAACTAATACAATAAGTTTCTGACTGTACTGTACCACTATACACGATCTCAATATACAGTAAACATATAGCAGTACTCCTGTGACAATGTCTGACATACACGTGAGTTACTTCCACAATTTGATTGCAAGTGGAGTGTCCATAAGTCGGTGAGTTATTGTACCCCACTCTGATGATACCCCTGTCACAAATAGATCAGTCTGCTAGAAGAAAATACATGAAGAAATATTAGAGTTCAACCAAAGCTTGAAATGAATGGGCTTTACAGGTACCTACAGCCACCCAGCAGTGGAATACACATTCTGCTCTGCAGCACATGGAACTTACTCTCAAAAAGATCACATGCTAGCCAAGGAAGCACATTTAAATAGATGCCAAAGAATTGAAATCATTCCATGCATACTATCAGAATATAGCACAAGGAAACTAGAAATTAGTCGCAAAAAACAGCAGAGAAACTTGGTAAACATACTGAAAGTAAACAATACCCTCTTGAATAATTACTGTGTCAATGAAAATAGGAAGAACACAATTAGTTTCCAAAATTAAATGATACTTTGCTTGATTTCTACGTTCATTGTACTATCTTTGATCATGTACATGGAATGGTTTCCATTCATTTGCATTTACTTAAGCATGCTTTCTGGGCTAGCAAGTGCTCTATAATATTTTGGTGAAAGTTTCATGGGTTGCACATCACAATGAGTATTCCATTTTTGGATGGAACTCTGTAGACATCCACAATCAAATGATAATGCCACTCCAACTCACTACGACATATGGGACACAATGAAAGTAGTCCTAAGAGGCAAATGTACAGTAATGAATGCCCACAGCTGAAAAACAGCTAGCTTAAAAAAAACCCAAACTATTAATGTACACATCAAGGTGGGAGAAAGGTGAGAGCAATCCAAATCCAAAGCTATTATGAAGAAGGCAATGGCAAAAGTTGAAGCAGGAATTATGAAAGTGAGTCTAAAAACTACAAAGAATCAATGCATTGAGGAGCTGGTTTCTTGAAAAGATAAAGAATTTTGATAAAACCTGAGCCAACTGAAACAGAAAGTACGTAAAACACAAACGCATGTAATTAGAAATGAAAAAGGTGAAATCAGGACAGATTCTGCAAAAATTTTGAAGATCATTGGCAACTACTTTAAGAATCTGTACTTGAATTGAATGAATAATTTAGAAGAAATGTGTGAATTCTGATACAATATGCACTACCTAAGGAAAGGGGATACAAAATATTTGTCAGGTCTATAATTCTCCACTGTCCCAGGTGAGCTATCAAAATGTGCTCGATATAAACAACTGAATAGTCCAGATTCTCTCCATCAACTGAAGAATTAATAATAATAAATAACAACTAAGAAGAGACCAGGAACAATGCACGCACTGCTGAAATCTACAAGAACTTTATGTAAGAGCCAATTCCAGGATTCTTCAGTCCGTCATCTGAAATGCAAAGGATGCAGTACACCCAGAGTCATTCCTGGAAGCAAGCATTACCCTAATTCCAAAACAAGCGTTGGGCACAACCAAAATAAAGAGATACAAGCAAAAGTCTTTTAGGAACATACATGCAAAATCCTCAGTGAGGTACTGACAAACCTCAAGCAGGAAATCATTAAAAATTCATACATCGTCACCAAGTAGGATTCACTCCAGGATGCAGAGGTCGTTCATTGTGTGCAATTCAATATACGCAATATATTGCATAAATGGATAAAAGGACAAAAATTGCAGGATTATATCAACAGACACAGAAAAATCACTGAACAAAATGCAAAATCCTAAATACTTCAGTTTCTTGGATTCTATTGTGAAAATTATGGTTTTCTTAACTTCTCTCTCAGTCTGTTGTTTGTGTGTAGGAATGTTATTGATTTTTGGGTGTTGACTTTGTATCCAGCTACACTGCTGAATTTGTTGACTAATTCAAGGAGTCTTCTTGTGGAGTTTTGGGGGTCTTCCATGTGAAGTATCATGTCATCTGCAAATAGTGATAGTTTTAATTCTTCCTTTCCTATCCTTATTCCTTTTATTTCTCTCTCTTGTTTAATTGCTCTGGCTAATGGTTCCAGAAATATGATGAACAGGAATGGTGACAGTTGACATGCTTATCTTGTTTCTGATTTTAAAGTAAAAGTTTTCAGTTTTTTTCCATTTAGTATGATGTTGGCTGTTGGCTTGTCACAGATGGCTTTAATCAGATTCAAGGACCCAGTCCAAGCATGATCACCTGAGATGAATACACACTTCTCAGATAAACAAATACAAATGGAAAATAAATACATGAGAAAATGTTCAACATCATTAGTCATTCGAGAAATGCAAATTAAAACAACACTGAGATTTCATCTCACCCCAGTAAGAATGGCTAGCATTAAGAAATCAAGCAATAATAAATGCTGGCGAGGCTGTGGAGAAATAGGAACCCTTCTCCACTGCTGGTGGGAATGCAGACTGGTGAAACCATTGTGGAAATCAGTTTGGTGATTCCTCAGCAAACTAGGTCTAGAGGGCACTTTCAACCCAGCTATTTCCCAGCTGGGTACTTTCCCAGAGGATCTGAAAACGTCACATCACAGTGATATATTTACACCCATGTTCATAGCAGTGCAATTTGTAATTTCTAAACTGTGGAAGCAACACAAATGCCAATCCACTGAGGATTGGATAAAAAAATTGTGGTACTTTTATACAATGGAATATTACTCAGCTATAAGGAAGATAAACTTGAGGTTTTATAGGTAAATGGTCACAACTAGAGACTATACTCATAAGTGAAATAAATCAGACCTGCATGTGTAAGCATCATATTGTCTCACTAGTGTAAGACCTGAAAGAGTGAATAAAAACTAGGAGGTATGATAGACATTGTGAAACAAAAGGAAAATTGTCAAAAGTAAAGGGCAACTGGGGTGTGGGAAAAGAGAAGGAAAGAAGGGGAAATTATGTAAGTATGTATATGCAGGATAGCAAATATAGTTGTCCTACTGTCTTCTATTGCTCTACAGAAAACAACAGACAATGATTATTTGTTATATCAATCTTGTATGTCTCTATTTGTTTTACTGATAAACCTCTTTGAAGATATCAATAAGTAATAGAACAATCATTGTTAATTTCCTACAACTTTGTCTTTAACTCTGTTTTGCTTGTATTATTCTCATGCTATTTTGTAAATGGATGTCTCTTTGTTAATATGTTTTCTTTCTTTCATTTTTTAAAAGAAAAAAAATACCACATGCATTCATGATAAAGGCCTGGAAGAAAACAGGCATAGAAAAAGCGTGCTACAATCTGATTACAGCCATCTATGGCAAACCAATGGCTAATGTCATAATAAATTGGGGGTGGGGCTGGGCTGGGCTGGGGGTATAGCTTGGCTGAACAAGTGTCTGCCTAGCAAACACAAGGCCCTGAGTTCCATTCCCATTACCAAAAAAATAAAAAATAAATAAAAAATAAATTGAGGGAAACTGTCTTGCTACTGAATTCCGCAGAAAACAAAGACATCTATTACAACCACTCCTGTTCAGTACAGCTCTCAAAATATTAACTGGAACAACAGGCAAGAAAAGAAATGAATGGGATTTGTATGGGAAAGAAACAAGCTAAATTATTATTATTTGCAGATGACATGATACTCTCCCTTCAAGATGCGAAAAACTACACCAAAAGATTCCTACAATTAAGAACCAAATTTAGTAATGTAGCAGGTTACAAAATCAACACACAAAATCAATACTGTTCTTATTCACCAAGAAGGAGCTGACTGAGAAAGGAATGAGACAAACAGAACATTCACAGTAGCATTGGAAAACTTACATCCTTAGGGATTAGTCTAACCAAGGGAAACAAAGTCTTCTACAAGGATTACTACATTAGGATGAAAAGGCAATTAAGGAAGATATCACAAAATGCAAAGATGCCCCTTGTTCCTGCATAGGAAGCTTTCATATAGTCAAAATGTCTCAAAAGTATTATACAGATCAAATGCCATCTCAGTGAAAATATCAACAGTATTCTTCAAATAGCAAGAGAAAACCACTCTCAAATTCACAAGGAACCAGACAAGATCAGGAAGAGCAAAAAGCAATAGTGAGCAACAAAAGCAAGCCAGGGGGCATCATAATTCCATGCTTCAAATTATACTACAAAGTTACAGTGAGCAAACCACATGACACTGGATAAAACAAAAAACAACAACAACGAAAACAAAACCAGACTTGTGCATCAACAGAACAGAATTGGGATTACAGAAATAACTCCTGGCAACACAACTAATTTTGCTTTGACAAGGAGACAAAATACTTTTGCTGTAGCCAATGGACAAAGCCCCTTTAACAAATGGTGCTGGGCCTGGGGATTTAGCTCAGAGGCAAAGCGACTGCCTGGCAAGTGCAAGGTCGTGAGTTCGGTTCCTGGTACCAGAGAAAAACCAAAAAGAAAACAAAACAAACAAATAAACAAACAAAAAAAAACAAATGGTGCTGCAAGAACAGGCTATCCAAACGCCAAATGTTGAACCTGAAACCATATCTCTCACCATGCACTAAAGTAAATCATAATGAATCAAAGATTTGAATATTAAAAAGGAAAACAATCTGCTGCCTGACAACTTACCTAAAACTCAGGAAGATATATGCCTAGACAGTGACGCTGGGAACAACGCCAGCTGCCCAAAAAGCACTAACAAGAAACAATAAATGCAATCAAATCAAATGAAAAAGCTTCTGTGCAGTAAAGCAAACACTCAATAGAGTCAGCAGACAGTCTACAGCACTGCAAAGCTTATTGCCTGCTACTCCTCATACAAACCTCTAATATCTTGAATATATAAAGAACTAAAAGAAATTAAGCCCTCCAAATTAGAAGACCCAATCAAGAAATGCTCATCTAAATGAACCGATACTTCTCACATTAAGTACTATAAGTGGCCAATAAATACATGGAAAAATATTCAGCATTACTGGTCTCTCAGGAAATGCAAATTAAAACAAAGTGACATTGTGCCTCATTCCAGAAAGCATGATTACCTTCAAGAAATCAAATAATAGCAAATGCTAGCAAGCCTATAAGGAAAAAGCAACACTTCCTCATTGGTGGTGGGAGTGTAAACTGGTACAACCACTACAAAAATCAGTTAGAAAACTCTTTAGAATCCAGCACTAGAATTTGTATTCAACCTACATATTCCCCTTCTAGTTATTTTATGAAAAGAATTAAAGACATCATATTACTGTGATGTATGCATATCCATATTTATGGCAGCACCATTCATAACAGCTAAATCTTGACAGTGGCTTATCAACAGATAAATGGAGAAGGAAAATGTAGCATTTATATGTAATGGGATACTACTTGGGCATAAAAAATAACTTTAAGTCATATGTAAGAAAATGGCTGTACCTTGAGACCATAATTTTAAGCAAAACAAATCAGACATACAAGCTTAAAATACTTCATTGTTTCTGCAATATGAGAAACCTAAGCTGTAAATAAAGGGCAAAAGAAAAGACTGATAATAGTTAATAAACAAATGGATCATTAGTATATGGGAATGGAAGCAAAAATAGAGGGGGGGTGGAGAGGAGGGAAGTCAAATGAAAAAAAAGAAAAGTGTGAAGTGTGCACACAAACAAAGTCTCTATGAGGAATGTGAGTGTTATGTACTATAAACAGGTATAAATATGCATATACATAAAATTGATATATTTGAGTATATGTACATACACATATGGTAAGGATTGTGGTCATTACATACTGCAAATATATACTTAAATACAAATATACACATGTGTACTTATATGTATATACATGCACATTAAAGTGGAAGTGGCAACTATGCTCTGGTGTTCCTTAGAAGTCACACAGAGGCGAATAAAGGAGCTCTCCTGAGAATTCTGCAGCGTGGGGGCCAGGCAGGCCACAGCTCCTTTTCTACATGGTTAGGACACCCCTGCATTTCCCAGGTGTCGCAAAATTTGATCTAAGCTATGACCTTCTATGCTCCTCCAACATGAAGCAAAGATTTGGAAAGAAAACTCTGAGATAGCTCAGTGGTCAATTCCCTGCCTGCCAAGTACAAGTTCCTGGGTTTGACTCTCAGTACCAAAGAAAACAAAACAAATCAATTGACTCTGTCTTCAGTTCCTATTGAGACCAAAGAGGGCTGTGGTGCTCCTTTAAAGTCACACAGAGGCAAATAGGGGCGCTCTCCTGAGAATTCTGCAGCACCAGGGCCAGGCAGGCCACAGCTCCTTTTCTACATGGTTGGGACACCCCTGAAGTTTGCCTGGTGCTGCAAATTTGATCCAAGCTCTGGCCGTCCCTGTTACTCCAACCTGAAGCAAAGATTTGGAAACAAGACTCTGAGCTAGCTCAGTGGTCAATTCCCCGCCTGGCAAGTGCAAGTTCCTGAGTTTGATTCCCAGTGTCAGAGAAAACAAAACAATTGACTCCACGTGCACTTCCCATTGGGACCAAAGGGGGCGCTGTCTTGAGAACTGTGCACCGGGTGTGCAGGACAAAATAGAGGCTTCTCTAGAATGTTCTGGGACCTTCTTTCTCCCTTGGGGCTTTGCAAGCTCCCTCTCAGACCTGCACTCTGACCTCCCGGATCCCAGGCCCTGTGCACTCTTCCCCCTAAAGCTCGAATCTCAGATCTGCGCCTTACACTGCGCACCGAGTGCTCCCCACTGAGAATGCTTTCTCGGAATGAAGGCTCTCCACGGAGGAAGAACCGGACTTTTGGGGGACCCTCTTTCAGCGGTGAACTTCCTTTCCCCCTCGCTCCATTCTAGTTTCCTTTCTTTTTGGACAATTACTTCCCATTCCACACTGTTGTACATTTTCACCCTTATTTACTCTTTCAGTTTCTCACACCAGGGAGACAATGTAATGCTTACACATGTGAGTTTGGTGCAATTGCATACATTTACCTAGAAATGCTTCAAGTTTTTCCTGCTTTATGGCTGAGTGGTACTCCATTATAAATAAAAAAACCAACATCCTCTGTATCCTTTCCTCAGTTGATGGGTATTTGGGTTATTTCCCAGATTTAACTATTACAAACTGTGCTGCTACAAAAATGGGTGCACATATAGTGCTGTGGTATGATACTTTTAATTTATCCAAGAAAATACCCATAAGGGGAATGGCTGGATGGAATGGGAACTCTAATCCTGATTATTTTGACAAATCTCCACAGTGATTTGCAGAATGGTTGCAGCAGTCTGTACTCCCACCAACAGTTGAAAAGGGTGCCTTTTTCCTCACAGCCCTTCCAGCATTTGTTATGGGCTGAAATCTCAATGATAACCACTCTTTCTGGCATGAGGTGAATTCTCAGGATTGTTTTAATTCATATCTCTCTAATAAACAGTGATGTTGGACGTTTTCTCATATATTTATTTGCCATTTGTATTTATTCATCAGAGAGGTGTGTATTCATCTCAAGTGCTTATTTATATTGGGTCTTTTAATTGGGGGGTCTATTTTTTCATTTCTTTATATGTTCTAGACGGAAGTAATTGGTCTGAACAACGAGTAGGTAATTCATTTTCCACTCTGTAGGTTGTCTTTTCACTCTGTTGGTGATTTATTTCTTGGAGGAGAAGGTTGCAGTTATTGAGTCTTTGCATTATTTCCTGTGCAGTCTGGGTTTTTTTCATGAAATTTTTTCCTACACCTATACTTTCAAGAGTTCTGCCTATTCTTTCTTACAGCAGATTTAGTGTTTTTGTTTTTGTCCAACAGCTTTGGAAGAGGTTTGTGCATGAAATTTCACAAGGTGGGGAGATCCAGGCTGGAGAAGCCCTAGAATGTTGTCAGTAGTGCTTAATGTGCAAACCTGGTCAGAGCTCAAAAGAGCAGAATGCTGGTAAGAATGGGCACAGTTAGGGTCAGGCTCACCTCCTTGTAGCTGAGAAGCAGGAAGAGCGAGGAATAGAGCAGCATCCAAAAATTGTCTTCAGGGACACTCCTCCAATTGTGGGAATCCGCACTGAAAAAATATATATGACGTGCATTGCGCCTAAGCTGTAGATGTGGCCTGTCCTGACGGGTCAGCTAAGGACTCTGAAGACGGAGCATGGTGTGACTTGGGGGGATGCCATGGCCTTGCAGTTGCAGGATGTGGGTCAATTTTGTGTACTGGCCTCATTCTTATCAGCTCAAGTACAACATGCACTTTTCTTAAACTATCTTTAGGATTCCTCAAGGGATGCCTTTGTTCTCCTTGAGAACATATGACAGAACTCTACTGAAGTAAACAGAGTGGTTATCAGCCCTCCTCTCCTGTATCACAAGACATTTTCATCAGAGATCAGCCCCAGTATTGTTTGGGGAACTACACAAATGTCCTAAAGTGTACCAGTAGGTCCCATCTCTTATGTTTCCATGCCTCTCAATATTCCCACGGCTGTGCACCAAACCTTTAACCCATGAGGTCTTTGGAGACATTTATGCAAACCATAGCGGTTGAGTTGGTAGAGTCAGGGTGCAAGCTGCAAACAGATTCTTTTTATAACCTCTCCTTAGTCATGAGGGGAGAAGAAAGATTTCAGTGGGCAAAAATTCTCCCAGGAGGAAGAAATTGGCACAAAGCAAAAATGATGTATCAGGAGCTTGATTTTGGTAATAATCTGTCATCGCCCACTATCCCTGTATAAGTGAGACCCAAGAGAGGGACAATGTCATATGTGTAGCCAGGGGACTTCCTCTTCTTCACATCAATGCCAAAGCGAAGATACATGCACTCATGGACCTCCTTGAAGAGCAGAGGGAACTGCTCATGGTCACTGAGGTCTACAATGTGCAACAGTTCTGCCTTGGTGACCAGTTATTTCTTTTACTACTTTGGTAGCAAGAACTCCACCAACTTACCTGTCTTGTCACCTATGAACACACGCCTCA
The DNA here is from genome assembly GCF_000276665.1 of Chinchilla lanigera. Classification (NCBI taxonomy): domain Eukaryota; kingdom Metazoa; phylum Chordata; class Mammalia; order Rodentia; family Chinchillidae; genus Chinchilla; species Chinchilla lanigera. The sequence continues at coordinate 3,446,186 of NW_004955498.1, read as the reverse complement.
GGATCTGAGGGACTTGCACGGCCAGTGCAGTGTATGCATCCTCCTCTTCAGTGTTGCAGTGCTTCTTGGACTGGAATCCATAGTAATGGTGGACAGAAGACAATGCTGAGGATACTGGGGAAAACTTGGTGCCTGGGTCCAAGGTGTTTCACTTCTTTAACTCAGGATTTGAGTACAGGAGGAAGAAGAGTGCTACTTCCTCCCCTTAAGTTTGAGAACCTGCACCTCCACAAGCCCACGTGCCCCACTTCGGTCAGGACGGCCTCCTCCTGGCTTGCTGGGCTGTGTCCTCTGACCGTGAAGATGTCCTCGGAGACAGCAAGGACTTGGTGATGAGGACTCAGATGCCTGGAGGAGAGAGGGACACTGTGAGTGTACTGAGGTGAGAACACCAGTCCTGTCAGCTCCCACTAAGGCCAGATTTCAGGCCTTCTCTTTGAGTGGTGCCCTAAGGCCTCACAACCTCCTGTTGTCTTGACAGCTCTGTCCCCAAGAGGCTCAGAGAGGAAGTGAGACTGCACCTGGGGTTACAGGTGTACCACAGGGCAAAAGCCTCTAGGGCAGTCAGTATGGCAAGTGGGGCCTGGATACAAGAGTTCCCATTGTCTTTGCCAGGTAAAGCCCTAGGTACACATGAGGGCATGGACTCTCCTTGACTCCTGACACTGGGCCTCCTGTGTTGTGTGACCTGCGCTAGACCCAGACCTAAAGTGCCTGACTTCTGATTCTTCTATGAGAGGCAAGGAGAACCTCTGAAACTGCAGTTGACAAGCTCAGTCCTGTTCTCTCAGCCTCAGTGTGGCCAGCTCTACCTTGTGAGGTCTCTTCTGTCCTGGGTGGTTTCTCTACTCTCTGCTCACTCAGCATCCTCAGCTGTGCTTCAGCATGGCCTGGACCCCATCCTCTGCTGGCCTGAATCCAACTCTCAGGAAAAGTGTTCCCCAGCCTGATAGGGAACAAAAGGCAGTAAATGGCACACACGTCTGCCCAGAGCTCTCTGGAGGCAACAGCTTGAGGGGGGAACCTTAAGTGGGCTCCATGTGCCTTACAGAGTTGACCCTGGTGCATCCTTACCTTGATGAAATGTAAGGTCTGGGAATTGCCCTGGGATGACCTGGGGCCACGGTCTTCAATCCACAGCCCTAACTCTCAGAGACATTCAAAGAGGAAGAGAGGAAAAGCCTGTCCTCCTGTGTTCTCTGAGCTGATGTTGACTGAAAAGGGACACTTTGATCTTAGGGAATGGTGTGTGCTTTTGACACAGTTCCCTCTGCCCTCATCTAGACTCCTGGCAGAGTCTAGTAGCCTATACCAGCTGTCCAATTTCAGCTCCCTTGCACCAAGGTCTTCACCTCCCTGAGACCCAGAATAAGCTACTGGCTTCAGCCTGCAAGCATGCCCCAGATTTAATGAGATGACCACAGGCAGAGGGTAAATGTCTGTGCAGTGCCAACCCATCTGTGCTATGGGCAGTGGTGGCCTTAATCCTCTCTTAGGGTTCCTACCTTGACACTTGGCACACCCTGGGATCCGTGTGTCTCCAGACCAGATGGGGTTCCCTGTGCCAACCTGAAGACACCCTCTTAGTTCACATGTTCACTTCACTCAGATCTCCAGGATTCTCAAGAGCAGTGAGCAGGCACCTTCCCACCCTTGCTTCCTGGGCACTTCAGTGCTGAGAGAAGGAACTGCACCATGTGTGCTGTGATGCGGGAACCCTTTATAGTGGAATCTAGACTTCCCCCAACAGTCCCATGGGATCATAGGCAGGCCCTTGGGCAGGTGACTGGGTTGTGGGGCCTCACAGTGGGCTTGTTAGGAGTCGGGGCTGATAGGAAGAGGAAAGCCTTGTGGGTGTGGGAGAGCAGACAGTGTCTCCCTTCCTGGCTCTTGACTGACTCTGCTTCCTGCAGGAAGGTGATGGGCAGATCTCCTCCCATCAACCCCTGCACTCTGCTGTTCTGCCTTGGAGCTGCCTCACTGCACTGAAACGTCTATAAATTCGAGCCCAGATCAGCTTTCCCTCCATTAAACTGGAGGCGCTGGGTGCTGTGTCCCAACGCTGAGAGCATGAGTAAGGCATCTCCCATGTGCTTGTGTGGCTTCTCCACCTTCCTCCTGTCAGCCTCACCTTCCTCATGCCCACCCCTCCACAGAAGCCACGGCCTCTCACCTTGAGACCAAACCTCACCTCCCTGACGACTCTCCACCTTGTTTCTGGGGTGCACGTGGTGGGCCACTTAGTGCTTGTGAGGGCTGACCCGGGGGCAGGCAGACTCTGCGGAGTGCGTGGATTCCAGGCTGAAGACACCCACAGCCCTCATGAAGCGTCCATAGCACGGGTGTGACAGCTCCTGGGGTGCTCACTCTGCTGACCAGATGGAGCATCCACTGCTGACCTGTGTCTCCTCTGGGACCAAGGCTCACTTCCCTGAGTCCTCCCACCTGCAGCTCCTTAGAATTCTGGACATGTCACATTCAGTCACTCTCTGTGGGAGCTCCAGCCTGGTAACATGGGAAGCCAGGCTCTGTGGGGTCCCACTTTTATGAGTGTGGATTACCTTCATATCTTTATTGCAGGAAAATGGTGATGTGATGAGCAGCAGCCATTTGGCCTGCCCAGTATTCAGAGTCCAGACTCTGGAAAGTCACACCTTCAGGAAAAAAATAAAAGAAAAATATGGAAATGTATGCAGAGAAATTCAGAAGAATCTTACAGGAAAATTAATGATTGTGGAAAAATGGAAGAGACAGATAAAAACACTGAAAAGGGAAAAAACAGTCTGGAATTTTTTCCTGCATCCTGTCTCATGGGAGGGAAATTGAATTTGTAGAACTAAAGCAAAATCTGGGAACCTCAGGAGGTCCTAGGTGGAAAAGGTGGTGGTCAGTGGACTGGCATTTGCTGTGATCTGCAGGGACAGTGTGCAGTTCTGTCCCACAGAGTCCCTACAGCTGCTGTATGACCCCTGAGCAGGTGCTTACCCTGTTATTGGAGAGGCGCTGATCTTGAGTTCCATTCTGGGAAAGGGCTGAGTATTTGAACTTGGGACTCAAAACAGTGGTGAGACAGCTTCACTTCTGGGTTGCCAGGATTACTCTGCCACAATGAGAGGCAGACTCAGATATCAGCCCTGGACAGGCAAGGAGCTGGAAAGAGAGGCTAAGAGGGATTTGAGCTCAGCTGGCAAATTCACAGTCCCTTTTGCATTGGGTCAAAATCTAGGCCCAACCTGAAGTGGTGTGGATTTGCAAATCTTGATACTGGATATTGGAGCCCTTACCCTTTTTCTTGCATCCAGCAAGGGTCTGGGGTTTGGCTGCCTTCCTGTTCTACCATTGTGAGCAGGGATACAGCTTGACTTGGACACAGCCACACTCTGGAGGATACAATAGGGCCCCAGGAAAAACTGAGAATTGCAACACCTCAGAATTCTTAATCCTGGGGAGAAACTATTTATCCACAATTAAAGGCAATTTTTAACTTTTTTTCCTTCGTCTTTTATTACTTCTTATTTTGCCCGGATTTTCCTTTCAAATCTTCCTTATTTTGAATTTCCACATAATTTCTTTTTGTTGTTGTTGTTGTAGGAAACACATAATAATAAACATGGATCCATTTAAGAAATAGGATAGGAACAATACAAACATTAGGGAGTTATGGATAGATTAGTAGGAAAATATCAATGACTGCTATAATACATGGTGGTATCTTCAAAGTGGTTTCTCAGGAAGACAGAGATACACAAGAAGGATCTAACAAGTAGTTACAGCCTAAGGGTTGTCAAAAATCAAGTGAGTTGTCTGGGGTGAAAGCCATTTTTTGTAGCGTTTTCTCTGCAGCCTCCCATCACATTGGGACCCCACAACCAGTTAGTGTCCTCTCCCCAACTGTCAGAACAGGCAGCAGGAATCCTGCTTCAGACTTCTCCGGAGCTCCACCACAGCCTGTACTGTCAGGGGAAGAATGGCTTCCAATGAGTCTCTGCAGGTATTGTGCAAGGTCCTCCTGGTTTACAGCTTCCGAGTGGCTCTTGTGACCCCAGTCCACTGGACCTCTGACTCCATGGGCTTACTCTGCATTCTCATGTTCTCTGAGTCCTTGTTCAGCAGGTGCTCCTCCGCTGGCTCTGGACCTTTGTGGTTCTCAATGGCAGGAGCAAGAGTGGCCTGTTGTATGGCATGTATTCCCAGGGGTTGTTCAAAGTTTGAATGATTCACACACATCCGTGGGTGGGCAACTGCAGTTGGTGCATGGTGGGCCAATTGTGTCACTGTTTCCCTGTGTCATGATAAATCTCAATTGAGCAGTGGCGGCCAGCCTAAGGGCCAGTGCGCAACAGCACTCACCACCGCATGGCTCCCCATGCGCTGGGGGCCCTCCCTCCGGGAGCTACGAGGCAGGAAGCTAGCCAGCCGGAAAACCAGCGCTCCCCACCCGTGGCTCCCTGTGTGCCAGAAGCCCTCCTTCCGGGGAACTACGAGGCCAGGAGTGAGCCCCCGGTCCAAAGACCGGTGCTCCCCACCTGAGGCTCCCCGTGCGCTGGGGGCCCACCCTCCAGGAGCTACCTCCACATAATTTCTTTTCTTTTCACTCTTCATTCTTTTGCCTTTAATTTCCCATCAGTATTTCCTGTTGCCTTTGCCTAATTCTATAAGAATTCATCTAGCACTCAATAGGATCTTTTTTTTTTTGTTTTTTTTTTTTTTTTGGTTTTTTCTCTGGTACCAGGAACCGAACTCACGACCTTGCGCTTGCCAGGCAGGCACTTTGCCGCTGAGCTAAATCCCCAGCTCAATAGGATCTTTTGTCCCACTTTTGACTCCTCCTCCCTGTATCCTATAATTCAAGAGATTCTTATTTTTCTTTGTATAATCCCAATTTCCAGCACCCTTTATCTTTCATAGTGAGCCACTAAGCTTAGATATTAATACTGAAATAGTTCATTAACTATGTATAATTACATAGTTAATATATAGCTGTTTCATTTAGTACATATTATACCTGTTTCATTTAGTACATATTAGTGGTATGCAAATATCTGGGATTTCTTAACGTATTTCCTCTAAGTGTGGATTTGTATTCTATGGTTAGGTGTGATACTGAACTGCTTATAACTAATTGCTAATATGAAATTTGTTTTGGATGACACCCTTGTAGATGATTTGCTTGACATTGCCATGGTCACATAATTGTCATTAAAGTGTTTTCTCTGTATGTCGATGCCCAGGTTGCCTTTGTGACATTAACAGTACTGTGGTGCATTCTCAGAGAACTCAGTTTTGGCCTACTGGTACTACACCTTCTCTCAAATTAGCAGAGGTGATCAGATTTTAGGACAGAGGCAAAGGACTACAGTTACCTATGACCAAAGCACATCACTACAAAGAGACTAACTAAACAGAGAGCATGACATTGTTTCCACTATAAAAGCCACAAACTTCAACACCACCGAAGAAACAATCAAACCACAGAAACAAAAAGATAGATTTACCAAAACCCTTCCCCAAACTCTCAACTCCCCCTAATCTCATCTAGAGGAAAACAAGGGGAGCATAGCATAGGCCACACTGCTGAATTACTCAGAAGGATAACAGCAGTTTAGAAAGCATATCAGTGACACACTTGCTAGGATCACAGAAGGTTTACAAACAGGTAGAGGAAGTAATCACCGAAACAACCAACAGAGAGAGAGACAATCTACAGAGTGGGAAATTTGTCTTACCTTTAGTCTTCCAAGGTCAAATATCTACAATATGCAAGGAACTAAAATAAAATTACTATCACAAATTTAAAATAACCAATGAAAAATGGGCTTCTGAAGTGAATGACACTTCTCAGATGGAGAAAGAATAATGGCCAATAACTTCATGAAAAATTTTTGAACATTGCTTGTCATTCCAGAAATGCAAATGAAAACAACAGATATTTCATGACACTCCAGAATTAATGGATATCTTCAAAACATCAAATATAACAAATGCAGGCACACCTGCATGGAAAGTGACATGTCCTTCATTGCTGTTGGGAATATAACCTTATAGAGCACCTTTGGAAATCAGAGAGTGACTGTTTAGAAAACTAACACTGGAAATTTTATTCAGTTGAGATATTCTGCTCTAGGAAACTTCAAGAGAAATTAAGGAAATAATATCACAGCAGTATATGCATACCCATGTTTAGAGCATCACAATTCAAATAGCTAAATGTTGGGGGCAGCCTATATATCCCTCGGGAGATGAATGAATACAGACAATGTTGTATTTATGCAAAATGGACTATTACTGTGTCATTGAAATGAATCTTTTCTAAGAAAATAAATGTACCTTGAGACCATAAACTTAAGTCAGCTAAATCAGAAGGAATTCAAAGTATAAATATCCTATTGGTTCTCTGATGTATGAAACCCAAAATATAAACAGAGGGTAAAACATACTAAAATAGTAAATGTAGAGAAAGATCTTTAATACATAGGAAGGGAGCCAAGAGATGAAAGTGTGGGGAAAGAAAGGAAAGGCATTAGGTAAAAAGAGGGGATTGTGAAGATGGCACATGTACAAATTCCCTACAAATAATGTGGCCATTATATGCTCCAAAAACTTTAAAGCATATATATATATATATATATAATTTTTTTCCCCAGGACATGCAGGGAGGATTCCCCCTTCCCTTCCTGCATGAAAAAAGAGATTAAAAAAAAACACATATCATGCATGTGTACCAACTCCTCATGATGAATGTGATCATTATGTACTGTGAACATGAACTGATAAGAGAAACACTTCAGTTCTCGCCCAAGTTCTTGACCATGATTTCTGGCAGATCCTGGCCTGCTCCCTTTGCCAACAGGACCTGGCTCCTCCCCATACCTGATGAAGATCCTCACAGTAAGAACCACTTCCCTGGGTCAACAGAGGCAAAAGCACAGCATACTGGCACTCCTCTGTATGAGCTTCTCCATACAGGAGTATGCGGAATCCTGTCAGGAGTAGAATCCAGAGGCGCTCCCTTTTCTGGTACAGGCCCAGGTGGTTACATTTTCCTGCTGCTGACCTGGGGCTGTATCTGGTAAATGAAGCCCACCATCTCACTAGGACAGCAAAGTGGAAGTACTGGCCAAGTGACTCTTCTCTGAGGTCCTGCCTCAGGCCACCCCAGCCTGCCAGCAGGGACAGGTTTCCCAAATCTTAGATCTGCTACCCTGAGGCCACACTCCTCAGACCAAGAACTAGGGATAAAGTTGCATTGTGTCCCCCAGGGGTTGACATCTGGATGGAGGGCACCCTCTGTCCTAGTGACAAGTGTTCTCTCAGTGTTCCCATAACTCCTCCTTTTGAGTTCTGTAAACAGATCTACAAGTCTGTGAAAGTGAATGCTTGTTCCTCAGATTCCAGGTGGGAATGCAGGACTGCACTTAGATTCAAAGAATGGGCAGGCTGGGTCCCATCTGTCATGTGTCCTGGGCCTGCAGCCCTGCCTCATTTCTCATCTTCATTGGGTCAGGACCTTTCCACCCCTCTTCCCTGAGGCCTTGCTTTTTCTTCCAAGTCCTTATGGTTACTCAGACCCTGTTGAAGAAGTCAGGAATCCACTGCCTGATAAACGCGCATGGGGCTTCCCTGGACTCAGAGCAGGCACAGACTTCTGTGGGTTCCTCTCTTTTTGGAGTGCAAGGCACCCTCCGTGCCCCAGCCTGTTACCATTCTCAGGGCCTGATCCGCGGAAGTGTGGAAAACATGCACCCAAGCACCATGCCCAGCTTTGCCAGGCCTGATAACGGGAGAAGAGATGTCGCCTATGCTGTTCCTCTAGTGGGGCAGGGAGGGGGCCAATTTTCTTTCCTACAGTTCAGTGAATAAGTTGACAACAGATCAGCAATTGCACATCTCTCTGTCCCTGAGTGTACCCACACACCAAGGCTCTGACTTTCAGGTCCCCTGAGGTCAAAGTGGAGAAGGGGTTCCCATGTCATCCATGTTTGACACCAGACAGGAGTCTGTTGTTTAGAGACCCTCTCTCTGGAGTAGGGCTTCCTCAGATCCCTCAAGGCCTCACTTGGACAGGGAAGAGGTTTTTTTCATTCCCTTCACCTAAGGGTAGACTCTGAACAAGGCTGTGACCCCTCTCTGACCCTATAGGCTGAAGTCATTGGATGTCATACACAATACCCTGCAGCGGACTTCAGGGGGCTGAGAGGAGGTGCTGAAAGAGATTTTCTTGGGCCCCTCTTTACCCTCTCAGGCCCTGCCTCAGTCTCTACCAAAGGCAGGACCCACTTCCTAGACCACCTGCGGGGTGTTCCCCTGTAGATAAAGTGTCTGACACAGGAATGGCTAAGGCAGAAAGTCAACATGAACGGAGGGAGTGCAAGTGGAGTGCCAAGGCATGGTGTTTAGAAAAAGTAGAGCACCTACAATTCAAAACCCAGCCAAGAAATGGCAAGAGGGATAAATAGACCATTCACAGAGCAGGAAATACAAATATATGAAAGAATGTTTCACATCACTAGTCATTAGAGTGGTACAAGTAAAAACAGTGTTGAAACTTCCTATGACTTCAGAGGTCAGGGCGATCACTAAGGAATTAAACAATAGCAAATGCCAGCATGGCTCTGGGGAAAAAGGAACCATGCTTCACTGCTGGTGGTAATGTAAACTAGTGCAAGCATTATGGAAATCATTATGGAGAATTCTCAAAGAAATGAAATTAAAAATTCTGTATAAACCAACTAACCCCCCTGGTAGTTATTTTTTCCAAAGAGCTTAAGACATTAAACTGCAGTGATACACGCACACCAATGCTTAACAGCAGCACAATTTGTAATAGCTAAGGACTGGAAGTAGCCTGCATACCCATTTACAAATGACTGGATAAAGGAAATGCGCTATCTATGCATAATGGAATACTTATCAGCTATGAAGGGTGAAAAATCTGAGACATTTTTAGGAAAATGAATGTACTTGTAAATATAAAGTGAAGTAAAATAAAGCAAACACACAACTCTAAACAGCATGTGATATCACTCAGTTGAGTGAGGTAAAGAGAAAAGTAAGAGAATAATAAAGAATGGATAGAAGTGGAAAATGGGATGGATCTCTTGCAATAGAGAAGTGGACCAAGTGAACAAGCGTGGTGGGTGAGGGGGACAGGGAGGGGAAATAAGTAGCATAATGATATGCCATGTGCAGGAACCTAAAAACATCAGTCAAAATATACATTATAAGCCATAATGTGAGCTAAGGTTAATAAAATGAACAAGAATGAAAATATAGATAAACAAACTAGAAGGAGGGAGGTTGGAAGGAGCAGGAAAGGAATTTAAAAAAAGAAACCAGTTCTAGTATGTCCCTTAATGACCCCAAAGATGATTGGAAACTTCATGTACTGTGAACATGTACTTTTTTAATATTTAAAAGAACAATAAATTGGAAAATTCAGAAGAAATGTAGAAATTCATATATATATATATATATATATATATATATATATATAAGAAATCTCAAGCTGAAAAAGAAGATATAAAATTCCAAATATATCAATATCAGTCCATGAAATTAAAGAATTTACATGAAAAAATGCCTCTAAGACAGGAGGATGGCCCATGTGATTCACAGCCAAGTTTTACAAGAACTTCAATAAGATCTAATGCCAAATACTTCTCTAACTGCTTAATGAAATTGAATGGGAATCAGGATTCCCAAAGTAATTCCTGGAAGTGAGCATTACCCTGATGCCAAAACCAGAAAAGAATCCAGTCAAAGAAGAGAACTAGAGTACAGAACTACAATAAATTTAATGAACATGGGTAAGATGATGGGAAACACAATGCAACAAATCATCAAAAAGTTCATTCAACATGATGAAGTAGGATTCACTCCTGGGATGCAGGGATGACACACCATGCAGAAATCAAAAATTAAATACATCCCAGAAAGAGAAGCAAGGGCAAAGATATGTGATCATATAAATACACAAAGGAAAGCATTTGACAAAATCTAACACCTACTCATTAAATCCCCAAAGAAATGTTCATACAGAAAACCATATTTTAATCTGATAAATCCATCCATGACAACCTAATGGTTCATTTCGTATTAAATGGGGAGAAAGTGAGAACTTTTTCTCTGAAGTCAAGAAATGAAGGCTGTCTCCTATCATTACTCCTTTTCAACATAATTCTCAAAAAAATAGACTGAGCAGACGATAGAGCACTTTGCCAGAGACATTATGGTCTCATTTCACCACAGTGTCCCCCCTTATCTCTCAGGAAAAACTTGCAGAGGCTGGGGATAAGTCCCCTGCTTCTTCCCTGCTTAGAACCACTCTTCTCACAACTGTCTCACTTGAAGATTTCTCATAGCTGCACCCACCACCAAAGGCACTGCCCAGTGACGTCTTCCGTCCTCTTAGGCTGTCATCTCAGGCCTAACACACCTCATCTGAGGGCCTGGCACTGGCCACCTTGCAGCTGTGCTAAAGTCAGCTCCTTCAGAAGTAACTGCAGTTACCCCAAGCTGCCACATCCCCTGGCTCAGCACTCAGCCATGGCTGCTCTCAGCTAGACACTTCCACTCACTACTCTTTTGCATAGCACTTAGGTCCTTCAGGCCATCTCTTTATCTGCTAACTTTATGGGATCTCTTGGATGCAACATCTATGAGATAGGTTCAGTCTGTTCAGACTAGTATACTGTCTTTGGTACTTTTCTCTTGTCACTAAGACAAAATACTTGACACTCAACATTAAGGAAGTAAAGGTTTATTTAGCTCAGTTTGTGGAGGCTTCTGTTCATGATCAGCTGCATCCAAGGCGGGTTGGCACACAGGAATGCAAAACTTTGTGGAGACCAAACACAGCAAAAGCAGCAAGAGCAAAAGGGAGGAGTGGAGCAGAGCAAGCCTCCTTCTCTTCTTTATATTGTTTGCAAGCTACCTGCCCCAGTAATCCAAGCACTGGACCATGAATCAATCACACCCACTAGAAGCCCACCCCCATGACTGCTTGAGGCTTTTTTTGAGATGCAAACCATAACATGTGCTCACATCTCCACCACACCCAAGGCCTTCCAAAGTGCACAAGTGCAATGAAGGTTTCAGGATCAATGTGCGCCTGAGCAAAAAGGGTTCTTTATTTTTTTTTCTTTTTTTTTTTTTTTTTGGTTTTTCTCCAGTACCGGGAACCAAACTCATGACCTTGCGCATGCCAGGCAGGCGCTTTTGCCGCTGAGCTAAATCCCCAGCCCAAGGGTTCTTTATTGACAGTAAATTTCCCTAGTATAACTGAAGAAACCAAGAACATTCAAGTATACATATACATTTTAATGCTCTAGATCTACACAGGAAAAGATATAAAAAGGCCAAATATTGATTTTTATCCACATGTCTATTTCTGGACCCATCTAACTTGATGTAAACTTCTTACACATTTCCAAGGAAATCTCTGTTCAACTTCTATTTTATCACAAGTGAAGTTAAAGATTTCCCAGTTGGTTTGACAAAGAGCAAGACTTTTATACCTGGAATGGAAGAGAATATTCACAGATCATTAAAATCATGTTCACTTTGGAAATCACAATCAACCATATATATCACAAACCAAAATATACATTCAAGACCTATATCATTCCTCAAACAAGATGTGCAATCTAATTCAATCCTGCAAAAATGTAGCGAGATTTCCAAGTTGTAAAGAAGACACTTGTCAATTTCAAAATTTACCCAAATAGATCAGCCATCAGAGGGTACACACTGTATGTCCCCTCGTAACCTGATTCTTCACTACGTAGAACACTGCCTGATCTCCACAAACACACACTGGAGGATCAGCCTCATTCACCATGAAGCAAAACTCAGCGAGTGACAGGGCTGAGAAGAATCTCTGTCCTGACATGCACTTTGTCCTGAGTGGCCCACACCTCATGCATGGGCAGCCTCCTGTTCCTCATTCAAATCCTCTTGTCATAGACCTGGGGTTGACTTGGGCTTTCACCTATAACCTTGGCCAAGTGTTCTAGAACTTTCATCTTGCTGGTTTCAGCAAGGGTCCTTCAACCTTACAGGAACTTACCAAGCAGGATCAGTTTTGATCACTTGCTGATACTCTGTGTACCCTGTTCCAAATCCTCCATTATGAATTTCCAAGGCTCTCCAGTAAAAAGAGCTTGCCCTGAGGTAACATTTCCATGGTTCTCAGTAGTTCCCTTATATCCTCATCACTGGCACCATTATCCTTCAAGAAGGTGATAGGATGGGTATCAGGAGTTTGATTTTGGAATGATCTTGTTATCATCCTCCAGCATACATTGCAATCGAGGTCCTAGACAGGGAGAAAGACATATGATTGCCCGTGCAGTTCTTCTTCCCACACATCAATGCCAAAGTACCCAAAGCTGGACTCATGGACTTCCCTGAACATCTGAGTGAAGTCCTTTTTGAAACTGTGGTTGACACTGTATAGCAGATCTAGCCTGGTGATCAGCTGCTTCCTTTGATACTTAAAGAGCTGTATTTCCAACACTTGAGTAACCATGTCATCTAGTGACACATGGTGCAGCGTAAGATGGACTAGCATGTCCTGGGAGGTACATAGATCTTGCGCTTCTTGCCTGCTGGGACCTTCACTGGATTTGTTGCTCTGAGTGGGGGTCATGATAGTGGGACAGAGATGATACCATGAGAATTCTGGGGACATCTCTGTGTTGCAGCCAGAGGACTCGTTTTGGAGTAGCCTAGATTTCAGGTTAGAAGGAAGAGAAAGCCTTGGAAGCAGTGGGTGAAATTTCATCCTGATGCTTGAATACTGGCACGTACTTGTAGTATCAGTCAATGAAGTTGAAAGATATATATTTCTTATCTCCAAATAAGAAAAGTCAAAGTCCCAGTGGAATGACAGCCAAATTCTTAAAGAACTTTGGAAATGTCTAGAGATGATGTTCCTCAAACTCTTTAACGAAAGTGAAAAGGAAGCTGTACTCCCAAAGTGATTCTTGAAGATACCACCATGTATTACAGCAGCCATTTATATTTTCCTACTAATCTATTCATAACTCTGTAATGTTTGTATTGTTCCTATCCTATTTCGTAAATGGATGTATGTCTATTATTATGTGTTTCCTACAACAACCATTGAGAAAAGTTAATGATTATTCAATAATTCCCTCATGTATAGCTCTATTTACTTTCTTTAGAAGCCACTTGGAAGATACCAAAGTATAGTACAACATCTATTGACAATATCCTACCTCTTTTGTCTGTAACTCACTATTATTTGTCTATTTGTTTTCCTGAGAAACTATCTTGTAGATAACAATATGTAAAATAACAGCCATTGATAATTTCCTACCACTTTGTCTGTAATTTGGTAAGCCCCTCCTACTATTATGTTATCCTTCTTTTACTCTTTAAAATTAAAAAAAAAAGAGAAAACAAGCAATACCCTGATTGGAAACCAGAAAATGAGACAAGCAAAAAAGGAAGCTACAGGACAATCACTTTAGTGAACACAGATGCAAACATCATCCATGAAAGACCAGGAAATGGTTCTTATACTGCATATCATTTTTAAATCAGTCATTCTAATTACCAAATTCAAGCGTGTAAAATTGGTAAAGAAATAAGAAAATTTTTGCATTGACTGTTCCTCTCAATAAGAAACAGACGTCAGCATTACACCTACTCCAGCTATTCTTATATATACATATAAATTTTATGTTTCATTTTCTAAGAAAACCAACATAACAAAAACAAATACGTAAACAAAACAGTGTAGAGAGGAATAAAAATGATAGAGAATTTCAAAACATGGTGATAGAATATTAACATTTGTTGAAATCCTACAATTTTGTATAGTGAAGCTCTGCATCATGTCCAATGTTTTTCTAAACTATTTTAAATTTCTTTTTACTTGTTACTGCCTTTGATTGTTTGATCAATCTTACATTCTTATGTCTAGTGGACTGAGAAACTTTGTTGAAGATAACAGTATGTAATTTAGAAACCATTGTAAATTTCTATCATTTTGTCTTGAATTCATATATCATTTTTATTGTTCTTGTATTGTTTTGATATTGTGTTCATTGTTTTTAAATTTTTTTTTAATTTTTAAAATAGAAAAAGAAAAAAAAAAAAACACCAGTAAAGGGAATGCACTAAATCCTCCACAAGATCGTACATCATGACACAGTAGGATGCATTTCTGGGATGCAGGGATGATTCAACATGGCCAAATAAAGAAAAATGTAATGCACTATACAAACAGAAGCAAATACAATACAATGCTCAATCATCTTAATAGATGCAGAGCACATACTTGACAAAATCAAATGTCCATTCATGAAGAGAATCCTGAAAAAAAGTCCGTAGAGAGAACTACATTTCAATCTCATACATTCTTCTTGAAAAATCAATGGTCCAATGCATATTAAATGGCAACAAATAGAAAACTTTTCCTCTACAATCAGGAACAAAAGCAAGGATTTTTGTTGTCATTATTCATGTTTATTATAAATCTCAACACATCAGTTAAAACAGTCAGGCAAGTGAAAGAAATTAAAGCCATATTTATAGGAAAGGAAGAAAGATATGAGGTTCTATGTGAAAGACCTCCCAAAATCTACTTAAAACTGCAAAAATTAATAGCCAAATTCAGTAGAGTAGCAACTTACAAAGTCAGCACACAAAAATCTAATGTCTCTGTGCACTAGTAATAAACTCATTGAGAAAGAAATGGTTAAAATAATACATTTCATGATAGCATTAAGAAAAACTTAAATACATAGCAATTAACCTAATTGGGGAAGTGAAAGGCCTCTACATTGAAAATTAAAGTACTCTGAAAAATGACATTGAAGAGGATATCAGAATATGCAAAAATATCCCATTGCTGGAGAGACAGAATGAATATAGTCAAAATGGTCATCATATCAAAACTACGAGTATACAAATTTAATGCAGTCTCAATCAAAATACCAATACTATTCCTAAAAGAATGGTAGAGTAGAATTCTAAGGTTCATGTGGAACCGTGGGACACCTGGAATAACTAAACCAACTTTAGCTCCCACCTGGGCAATTCTTTCTCAGTGCTAGAGATGGATTGCTCCGCACTGGATTTTGTACCTACTAAACCAGTGCTGCAGAGCTGAGATAACCTCACCAGCCTGTGTCTTTGGGTCTCATTGTCCTTGATGTTTGGTGCCAGTAGCCTCAGAAAGAAGTCACCATTCTGTCAGGGGCAAATGATGCCAGTCACCCTGCAGAAAGGGGTGTTCTTAAGTGTTAGGAACTGAAAAAGTGTCCCAGTGATACACTTGAAAGTGTCTGGGGATCCTCTGCGTGGTTTCCTTGGTAACTGGGCAAGGTCACTCTTCGTAGTGTGGAATGGGCATAGAAACCAGGGGCTCAGAACCCCAAAGGAGGAAAGCAGTTGAGGGATACCATTCCATGAACTACCATGACTTGCAATGGAGCATGGAGCTACAAAATTTAAATGTTTTCTTTTAGGGATGAGCAACTTATTCAAACCTTTTTCTGCCGAGTTCATAATGAACATCCCCTCCTGTACTTATCCTCAAAGAAGTGACAGAAGGGGCTGGGGGTTTAGCTCAGCGGAAAAAGCGCGTGCCTGGCAAGCGCAAGGTCGTGAGTTCGGTTCCCAGTACCGGAGAAGAAAAAAAAAAAAAAAAAAGAAGTGACAGAATATGCAGATGCCACCAGCCCCAGGAGACTGGAACTTGGCTTAGAGGAGGGAGAGGTGAGGACTGCTGGAAGTTATAAGGCAGAAGTGGAGAGCTGCATTACCTGCCTGTGCTTCACATTGCCTCTCTTCTTAACTATGAAAGGTCCTTACCTGTGGGGACAGGGTGAGATGGCAATTTAAGGCAAATGGTCCCCAATGTGTCATAAAAGCTAGCTGCACATAAATATTATTTTCTTTTTTGACAAAATATGTGGCCTTCTGTGATTTGGTAATCTGGGGGAAACTGACCTAAGCATATTAACTCACATGGCCTGGACCACTACGAAGGACACACAGGTGCTCCCTGCCGCTGATGGAATCTGGGAACGGCAGTAGAGTAGTCTTGTGGTTTCAGTATGAATGGCAATAGAGGGCTCATTATTTGTACAATGTATTTTCTTATGAGCATGGCTCCAGGAAGAGATCAATCAGATTCCTCAGGGAATAGTTCTCTGAAGATGAGAACTTTTCTTCTATGAAAGGAGAAGTTAGATTTTCTTAGAAGAGTCCAAACAAATCAAGACTGGTGATCTCGTTATCAGGCAGTAGAGTGCTTTCCCTCTGCTGACTTTTTAAACCCAAGTCTGTTTAGCAATTATAGCATGGAAAAACACATTTCATGGTACCTTTCTGTCTGGTGAACACCTTGGCTCCTCTGGAAATATACAGGAAGAATTTCCAAATTTAATCTTACCACTGCTGGGGATATATCTCAGTGCTCCAAGCGCCTGCCTGGCAAGCGTGAGGTTGTGAGTTTGATTCCTGATTCAAAAAAAACCACGTCTTACTGTGGACCTTCAGCTAGAGATATTTGCTTCTTACCATCAGCACCCAGTCCTGGCTTGAAATGTGTGGTGGTAGTAGTAGTACAGAGAGCACTATGCTCCAAAATGAGGAAGCAACGTCAGGTCCAGGAGTTGGCGGGCCAGTGGGGTACAGCAACAGGAGGTGATTCGGGTCACCATGTGTCATTCAAACTGGATAGGACATCACATCTCTTATGGGATCGACAGGTGTGCTCAAGAGTCTTAAAGGCGTGAGCTGCATGAAGGAAGCCCTGCAGTAGGCATCGGTGGTTGGCTCCTGCCCAGGGCCTTCAAGGTTCAGAATCAGCTTGTTCCTCTTGAGGGAACAAGCACTCATGGCTGAACCTCCTATGAGCACAAGGACAGAGGTCTGGGTGCTGTGTGGACAGGGCGTGATGATGAATCCAGACCTACTGCAGCGCCTCCTATAGAAATGGCTGTATTGAATAAGCAATGGGTTGACTAATATTTCAGGGGCACAAGATCATCTAATGAACCCTCCTAAGGGCAAGTGAAGTATAACATTCCCCAGCCTAGAAGAGCAGTGCAGATCAGCTGTGTGACAGAGGACTTGCAGTGTCATAAATGGTCACACTGCAGATGCTCACCCAAAAGTTACAAGTAGGATTTGTTAAGATGCGCCTCTTTTCTTCTCTGGGAGGACTCTTTGAGAACACATGATTGGCCTGGAAATTGTACAGCTTTTTCTGACGCCATCTACTATGAGACAAAAGCTTCAGATACAGAAGCAATCACTTTTGCCTATTGGAAAATATAAGCAAGAGGGGTTCTTGTTCTTCACCCATTCCCACTTGTCAGTACGTACTGCACAATCACCTAAATGTTAACAGGTTGAGAATTTTCTCTGGTCTTTGGATTCATGGCCATCCATCTAACCTTTTTCCTACAGTGCACATGCCTGGCCTTGTCAGAACATCAGGAATGCTGTCATTAGATATATTGAAAACTAGAACATTCCTGCCAGGATGGACCCAGAGCACAAACAGGACACAGAGGTTACACTGCATCTTTATTTTGAGATCCACAAAGAAGCACTTAGCACCTACTCAGAGGACTTCTGCATGTCGAGGAGTGCCCCCCCAGTAGATATTTCTCCTTTGTCTACTGTAGTGAGCCTGATCCCGCCTCCCTTGCAGCTTGTCAGGGAACTGTGGGTCTCACCAGCTTCATAAGCTCATGTGCCTGCACCAGTGTCCTGCAGAACATTTTCTAGTAACTTTTTGTTATGGTTTGTGTCTGCATGTCCCCCCAAATCCTCTTGCAGTCATGGGGTGAGCTTTTAGAGTTTATGATTGATCCATGATCCAATGCTGGGATTATGGCTACGAGTGCTGCACTGGCCCTGGGGTGGATAGTTTGCATATATAAGGGAGAGAAAGAGGCTGCCCATCTGCTCGCCTCCATTTTGCTCTTGTTGCTTTTGCTATCTTCCGCTTACATGAAGAGTTGCCCTCTCCTTGTGCCACCCTGCCAGGGAGCCAGCAGATTATGGACTGAAATCTCCACAAAGTGCAAGGAAATAAACATTTCCTTACTTAATTTTTGGATTCAGGTGCTTTTTCTCTGCAAGGAGAGATAAGTAACCGAGACACTCATTCTACTGAAGTCCTACAAAAATATCAACATTGTCTCAAAAACTATCCCAACTGTCCAGTCAATACAGTGGGAAGATTATGTTGTCAGTCAAACTATTTCTCACCTAATTGGGACAGTTTGATAGTGTCCTGTTTTCCTTTTCAGGCACATCACCAAGGTTCTAAACATCATAGTCCTAAATTAACTTTTATATGAAAACAGCTGTTGATATTGGACCATTTCCAAGATCAACAACAGGGCAATTAGAGATTCCTACATGATGTGGGCAAGGGCAGGTGATTGTGAGTAGTTCCCCAGGGAGTAGGGGGCACCCATGGCTTGCTGAGGTTTACATTCTTAATTCAGGCCAGGTTTCAGAGCCTTGAAACATGGTCTTTCTACACTCTGAATGGTACTTTAAAATTTTCTCTAAGTATGGAAATAAATTCAGAGGCACAGTTGGGTTCAAGCTGGGAAGAATGGGAACTCGGTGACTCCTTCACGACCTCACACTGGGAGTCTACTCCTGGCCTTGTCCTTTACTACAGGGGGATCCCAAAAGTTTTCATGACCAGTAGCCCTCAGGTTCTTC
>NW_004955498.1:3372114-3427357 GCF_000276665.1 Chinchilla lanigera | reverse complement strand
ATATATAATGTGTTTGATACACATGTATAGTTGTAGGAGCAGTGGAATCTAAGAAGTACATTAAAACCCCTAGCAAAATTTCTGATATATACTGAAAAGCATCTGACAATACTATTACGTTAACCTCAAGCACTACCACATTTTTACTGGAAAATGTGTGTGTGTTTTCCAGGGAAGTTTCAGCACATTATGAAACTGAATAGGAAATCAGGCAAAAACACTACTCATAAATTCTCCCCGATAAGCTTTGTCTAGCCAGATATATTACATCATTAGATATTGGAAAGTCTGTGCTGAGACCAACAAATTCACAGCTCCTGGAGTCTGGGTGAAAAACCATATTTCCCTCCCTGACAGCTTGTCTTCATTTGAACAATTTCCAGCCATATCAGCATCACCAAAAGTCTATTCTTGAAGATTACAAGGCCTCTATGTCAATAAGGCCTGAAAATTTGGCCATTCTAGCAAAAAATCTAGCTAAACAGTTTCAGGTCAAATAAACTTCAAGCAAAATTACACACCCTGTCAATGCAACATCTACCTCTTTCAGAAAGGAAATAATGGAAAACTGGCCCAGATCTCGTCCTGCTGTTACACAGGGCAAGATTCTTGTGAACAATGAGAAGGGGCTCTGGAAGGAGAAGCACTTGGCCAGGCAGTCGTCTGATCACTTGTGCAACTAACTAAAGCAACTGGCCGGAACCTCCTGTCCTTCTTGTAAGAGTGTGTGAGGCAAACTGGACTCACCAGGGGAAGCTGTCCCAGAAAACACAGTCACATTGACACTGCAAGAGTGTGGCAAATGGACACTCTCTGCTGACAGGGGGAGAACCTTGTCAGGGGCATAATGGCCTCACTGCAACTGAGGGTCACCCTTATGTCTCAGGAAAACTTTGAAGATGTTGGCCTAAGTCCCCTGGTTCCTTCCCTGGGTAGGACCACTCTTCTCATCAAGAGTTTCCTCTCAATTTCACCCAAAATCTAAACGTGCTGCCCATAGAGTCTTCCATGCTCTCAAGCTGTCCTCTCAGACCCAAGACTCCTCATCTGAGGGCCTGGCTGGGCCACCTTGCAGCTGTATTAGATCAACTCCCACAGAATGGCTGCAGTTACCCTAAGCCCCGAACTTCTGTGGTCCAACACATCCCCTCAGCTGTTGTCTGCCACCCCTGCAGGGCTCTTCTTCACTCCCTTTAATTTCTTGAGCACAGCACTCTATTTTCTTGGCATTTGTGGTACTCTTGGCCTCTACCAACTTATGGGGTAGACCTGACTCTGTTCTCCGTAGTGTACTCATATCTCCACCACAGACACACGGCCTTCCAAAGGCAGGTGTGCAATAAAAGTTTAGAAATGCATGTGCCCATGAGCAGATGGCAGTAAACTTCCCTAATAAGATAAAGAAGCAATCGTATACAAGTATACATATTTTTTAATAATATAGAACAATAGGGGAAAGGAAGAAGCTAAGGGTTGTTTTTCAGTCTTATCTTTATTTCCGTACTCCATCTCACTTGACTTAAACTTTTTCCAATTCACAAGTGATTTCCTATTCCAATCCTTTCTTTTTTTTTTTTTTTTGGTTTTTCTCCGGTACCGGGAACTGAACTCACGACCTTGCGCTTGCCAGGCAGGCGCTTTTGCCGCTGAGCTAAATCCCCAGCCCCTCCAATCCTTTCTTATGACAAATAAAATGAAAAGTTTCTCAGTTTCCTTCACAAAAAGGAAAGACTTTCACATTGGAATGGAAAAGCAAAATCCACTTGTGATCAATGTTATACTAAATCACATTTACATCAGAAATCACAATCAGATATCTTCATCCCTAAAGTGAAATTACATTTAAGATCAGCACCATTCTGCCTGTAAAATGTTCAACCTACTTCAATATTGAAAAAAAGGAATAAATTTTCAAAAAGTCATAGGGAAATCCAGTGCTAGTTTCCAAGTAACCCAAATAAAACAGATGTCAAGGTGGTACACACAGTATTCCCATAGTCCTCCTCTAGCACTTAATGGTTCAGAAAACTGCCTGGCCTCCTCAAGCATACACCGAAGAATCAGCCTCACTTCACATGGGTGGGAGCTAATCCACTGATGTGGTTTTGGAAAACTGCAGGACCATGGCGACCAGCTTCTCAGTTCAGGGGCCCTGACCCTATCTTGTTCCTCTCTCCAAGCCTCATCATACAGAACTGGGTAAGACCTGGGATCTCGCCTATGAATCCTGGCCAAATGTTCTAGGAGTTTCATCTTGCTCATTTCAGCATGGGCTCTTGGACCCCATAGGAGCTCATAGCAATCAGGATAACTATTAGGAATCGATTGGTATTCCACGTACTGTTCCCATACCCATACAGTGATGAATTTCTAGGGCTCCCCAGTTGCAATGTTATCCCTCTGAGCTAGAATCTTCCTCATTCTTAGTACTTCTGCTATCTCCTCCTCACTGGCACTGTTGCCTTTGATGAAGATGACCGCCAGGATGACTATGGGGACACTGATTTGAGGAAAGCTCTCAGAATCATTATTCAGTAACCCCTTATAAGTGAGGCCCAATAAGGGCACAAGCACGTACGTGTGGTCTAGGAGATCCACTTCCTGCACATGAATGCCAAAGCCCAGACACATGCACTCACAGAAGTCCCTGAAGATCAGAGGGAATTGCTCATGGTAATCACGGTCCATGATGCACAGCATTTCTTCCATGGTGACCTGCTCCTTCTTTTGATGCTTGAGGAGCAGGAATGGCACCAGTTTATATAATTTGTCATTTAGAAACACACGGTGCACCATCTGCATCAAGAGCATTTCCTCTAAGGGGTTTTGATCATCCGTGTCTTGTCTTGAGCCCTTCCTATGTTGACTCCCTTGACTGGACCCCATGGTGGTTTGGGGAGAGAAAATGCCCCAAGGATTCTGAGGAGAATTTCGTGTTGCAAGCGGTAGCCCTTCACTTGGTGTGGCCCCAATTACAGCATAGGGGAAAAAAGATGCACAGGGAACAGCAACTGCTGCTTCCTGCACACTACACTTGGGAACTTCTGCATCTGTGAGGATCTGTGTATTTCTTAAGATATGATGGTCTCAACCTAGCATGTTCTGTTCCTTCCACTGACCATGGGGCATCATGATGTTCTGTGAAGAGAGCAAGAGATTGCTATTGAAGACTCAGATGCCTGGAGGAGAGAGGGAGACTATTAGTGTCCTCAGCTGACAACCACACACTGTTTGCCCCCCACGAGGGACCATTAGAGGTCTTCTGTTTGGGGGGTGCTCTAGATGTCACAACCTCCTGTCCCCGTGATTCTGGGATATGGAATGAGCCTGCTTTGCAGACTGCAGTTGAACTCATAGGACAAGGCTCTAGGGAAGACATTGTGGCATATGAACCCTCAGGATAATGAAATCTCCTGCTCTGGAATAAGGAAACTCTTAGGTCCACATCAAGGCATGCACCTCACCTTGACTCCTGAGCCTGCCTGGGCCTGCTCTACTGACTGAGCTGAGGATGCCGCTCAATAACAATACTCTCATTCCTGATTGCCTGAGCTCCTGTAAGAGGCATGGAGGACCAAGGACTGCACACCTCAAGCACAGTCCTGCTGTCTCAGCCCTCACAGGGTGGGGGGGCTGTCTTGAGAGCTCCACACTTTTCTGCGTGAATGGTCAACTCTATGCCCACTCAAGACCCTGACAAATGTAGAAAAAGTGTCTTGCTTTTGAGCGGTAACAAAGGACACTCAGGTAACACACAGCTGGCCACAGCTGCCTGGGGGCAAGAGGTAGCATGGAAAAATTCAGTGGGGTGCATGTGTCCTAGGAAAGGGAACCTGTTCCATCTTTACCTCAGTGAATAGTTAGGAGTACCAATCTCCCTGCAATGACTTGGAGCCACCTTCTTTAAAAATCGACCTTGTCTCTAATACTTTGGAGGAAGAAGTGAGGGAATGGGGGTCCAACTGTGTTTCCTGGGTGTGACTACAGGGGACCAAAGGGACAGGCCGAGGCTCGCATCATTTATATTCAGGTAACTGTGCTCCCTATGCCTGACCTAGGCCCTTGATAGACCCTGGGATCCTACTTCTGCTCTCCTGATTCCAGTCCAGTTGTTCTCAGGGTATCACTTCAGTGAGATCAGTCATACAGACTGAAGAGAGGAGAGTCAGCCCGACTCCCCTGTGCAGGCTGCCTGGGATGACAGCAAGCACAGGTCCGATATCAGAAGACAACACAACTGTCCGTGTTCAGGTCAGGTGTACACTAACCCCTCCCTTATGGTCCTCAACTTGACTCTTGGTGGACAGGGGAACTGTGTCTCCTGACCAGGTGGGGCTCCACGTGCCAATCTGAAGATACCATCTCAGGGGGATCCCCTTCACCTCCCTGACATCTCCAGAATTCTCAAAAGAAATGAGCATGTGCCCATTGGGCTGCCCAGACATAGGAACATCAGCGCTGACAGAAAGGTCTGTGCCCATCTCTCCTCTGATGGCAGCCTTTGTTATGGTTTAAGTTTGGATTTCCCCCAAGGCCCATGGGATCACAGGCAAGACCTCCAGGAGGTGACTGCAGCATGACGGGGATTTACAACTGACCTGCTCTTAGGTGAGGGGGCTGGTAGGAAGAGACGGGTCTCTTTCACATGACAGGGCAGGTTCTATCTTCCTTCTTGACTGCATCATTTATCCTGAGGGACATGTAATGAGCAGGTTTCTTCCCACCAGTATTTTCCACTTTGCTGTTTTGCCTTAGATATGGATAACTATGGCCTGAATCCTCTGGAAACTGAGCCCAAATCAACTTTTCTTGCACTAAAGTGCAGATGTCAGCTACTGTGTCTCCGCCATGAGAACTTAAGTAAGGTATCCCCTATGAGCTTCTGTAGCTTCTCAACTTTCCTCCTGTCTGTGCCTGCGTGTGAGATGAGCTGATCTCCCGTAGTCCTCATCTCCTGGAAGACCCCTCTCTGCCCCCTGGTAGAAGTAAGCATGCCAATTAGAGCCTCCCAGGGCTGACCTGGAGAACAGGGAGACTTGCAAGAATCTGTTGTTTCTCCGCTGCAGACACCCTTGGTCCTCAGAAAGGACCTATATCTTGGGTCTGTCAACTCCTGGGTGCTCCTCTCACGAACTGCATATGGCTCCCTCTACTGACTGTGGTCCCCTTTGGAACCAGGCCACAACTCCATGAGCTTCCACTTGCAATCACTCAGTAGAATTTTCAGCAGTTTATATACGGCCACCCTCACCAGGGACTCCGGACTGATAACAGGGGAAGCCAGGCTCTGTGGGGTCCTTTTGTTTATGGCCATGGGTTACCTTCAAGCTTTCAGTGCTAGGAAATAGCAGAGTGATGACCCATAGCTATTCAACGTCTCCGAGGTTTGGAACTGACACTCTGGAAAGTCATAAGTGGTAGAAAGGAGAAAAACAAAAAAAAGGGAAGTAGATCACCCAGAATGTGGAAGAAACTAACACAAATCTTGCAAACTCTAATTTTTCAAGAAATCAAGGGGGCATATGTATGAAAGAAAGAATTAAATTATGCTTATTTGCACATAACATGATCCTCTATGTAAAAGGCCCCAAAAACTCCACCAAAACCTCCTATAATTAATAATGAAATTTGGTAATGTAGAAGGTTACAGAGGTAACACACAAAAATCAATAGATTTACTTTACATCAGTAATAAACTCACAGAGAAAAATCTGAGGGAAATAATACTTGTCACAATAGCCCTGAGAAAAATGAAACACTTAGGAATTAGCATAACCAAGGAAGTGAAGGACTTCGAGTACTAAACTTACGGTAGGTTCAAGAGGATATCAGAAAATGGGGAGCTTTCCCTTGCTAGCAGAGCCAACAGAGTCAAAATGGCCATACTTCCATCGTTATACAGATTTAACACAATCGCAATCAACTGGCTACCTAAAAGGAATCAATTTATAGTAAGTGCTCACTAGCCTATGCTTCTTCACTTTGGGTGGGAATATCAACTGGAACTACTTTGGTGGAAATCAGCATGGGCATTAATTAGTAAACTTATGCTCAATAGTACAACCAACTCACAAATTCATCTTCTAGGTATCTTCCTGTGAGAATTAAGGACATCACATCACAGTGATGCATGAATTCCCATGTTTAGAGCAGCACAGTTCACAGTGGCTAAATCATGGAAGCAGCCTGTATGTCCATTAAGAGATGCATGGATAGGGCTGGGGATTTAGCTCAGCGGCAAAAGCGCCTGCCTGGCAAGCGCAAGGTCATGAGTTCGGTTCCCGGTACCAGAGAAAAAGCCAAAAAAAAACCCCCCCCCCCCAAAAAAAAAAAAAAGAGATGCATGGATGAAAGTTACGTTGTCTTTACCCACAATGTAGTACTACTCTGCCATGGAGATGAATAAACTTGAGTCATTCATAGGAAAACAGATGCACGTAGACAACACAATGTTAAATGAACAAATCAGACACACAAACTTACATATCACATGGTATTTTTTCTATTAGTAACCTTAAATATAAATATACAGCAAAATAAAAGTTGAATAATATTAAGTAGTGAAATCTTCAGCATGTTGGGAGGGAACCAAGGGATGGAAAGAGAGAGGCAAAGAGTGGATGAAGGAGCATCAGATAAAAAAGGGGAACTGGCAGTCTGTACCCACACCAAGTCCCTGTGAGGAACGTGATCAGTATGTAGTGGTCTGTATCCCAAGAGATGCAAGGCTGGGGAGGGAAGAGAGGGAAAGGAGATTGGAAGGAACATGTGCCATGTACACGTATCAATTCGCACAGTGATTATAATTTTCTGTATTGCACACATGTACCAGTAAGAGGAAAGAACCTTCAGTGCTCACCCAGGTTCCTCTCCTTGATTCCCCGCAGATCCAGGCCTGCTCCCTTTGCCAGCAGGATGTGGCTTCTCCTGATACCTGATGAAGATCCTCCCAGCAAGGGCCGCCTCCCTGAGACAACAGAGGCAAAAACACAGCACACCTGCATAGTTCCGTATAAGTTTCATCAGACTGACAGGAGTAGAATCCAGAGGCCATCCCTCATGTGGTGCAGGCCCAGGTGGTCACATTTTCCCGGTGTTCACCTGGGCTGCATCTGCCAAATCAAGGCCACCATCTCACTAGGACAGCAGAGGTGGAAATACATGGCAGGTGACTCTTCTCCGTAGTCCTGCCTGAAGTCACCCCAGCCTTCCAGCACGGCTAGGCTTCCATGTCTTGGGTCTGTTGACCTGAGGCCACATTCCTCAGACCAAGGCCCTCCCCTATCTGCCACCAAGTGCCAAGGGCAAAGGTGCACTGCATATGCCAGGGCTCACATCTGGGGGAGGTCACACTTTGGTCTAGAGTATGATTTCCTCTCATTAATCCTCCCTGTAGGCCTTCCCTATGGTCCAGAAACACTCTCACCCTTCCATGACCTGCAACATCTCCAGATTCCAGGTAGGAATACAGGACTGCAGGCAGACTGAAAGAATAGGCAGGCTGCTTCCCATTTGTCATGTGTCCTGGGCTCTGAATTCCTGCCTCATTTCTCATCTTCACTGGGCCTGGGCCTGTTTCCCCTCTTTCCCTGAGGCTTTCTTTTTCTTCAAAGACCCTAGGATCCCTCAGATCCTGTTGAAGAAGTCAGGAATCCTTTGTCTGACAAGCCATTATGGGGCTTCCCTGGACTTAGAACAGGGGCAGACTTCTGTGGGTTCCTCTCTTTGCTGGCGTGCTAGACACCCTCTGTGTCCAAGTCTGTTACCGTTCTCAAGGCCTCACTCATGGAAGCAGAGGAACCATGCACCTAGCCACCATGCCCAGGGGTTGCCAGGTCTGATAACTGAAGCAGAGTGGTCGCACATGGGGCTCTTGTAATGGGGTGGGGAGGGGGCCATCACTCGTTCTTATGGATTTGGAAGTGGGTTACCAGCAGAGCCTGAATCCCCATCCCTGTGTACCTGAGTGTACCCTACACAGCAAGGCTCTGACTTCCAGGTCCCCTGAGGCCAAAATGGGTAGGGGGCTCTTGTGTGGTCCAGGTCTGATACTAGAAAGGAGTCTGGGGTGTTAAGAGGCCCTGTTTCCTGGGTGGGTCTTCCTCAGGTGCCTCAAGCCCTCACCTGGACAGGGAACAGGTTCCCTCTGCTTCCCTGACCTAATCAGTAGATCTCAGAACAAGGCCATCATTTCTCTCTGATCCCACAGGCTGAAGTCACTGGATGTCATACACAGTACCCTGCAGGGGACTTCACGGGACTGCCAGGAAGTGCTCAAAGGGATTATCTCAGGTTCCTCTCTACTCTCTTTGCTTTACCTCAGTTTCTACCAAAGGCAGGAACCACTTCCTAGACCACCTGCAAGGTGTTCCTCTTAGGATAAAGTGTCTGACACAGGAATGGCTAAGGCAAAAAATTCATCTTGTCCATGGTGAGTAAAAGGGTTATGCTCAGGCAAGTGTGTCCCAGGTACACAACTGCTAACACAGGCAGGTATGTATTATTTGGGGACCCACTACTTGGCTCAGAGCTCCCACACTTACCCCACAGCCCCTCAGCTTGACCTAGCTGAGCCCAGGTCCTTTCTGCTACTCCCACCTTAAACAGGACCCTGAGAATCAGGCTCTGAATTCCAGGTGAACCCTGAGGCCAAAGGCGGTGCTCCCCCGAGAATTCTCCACTGCACAATTCAGGACTGTCTATAGTGGCAGGTATGGGTTATTTCCAGGCTGTCAGCCTCAGCTGGGGCTTCCTTTCTCATTCTCAGCCTCTGAACTTAAGCTAAGGAATCTCCAGTTCTATCTTCTCAGCTAACCTGAAGAGCAGACCGCAGCAAAAAGCTGTGGCACCCAGGTCACCCCGAGCAGATATGGGTGATGGGTCACGGTATCATATCTGCTCCTGTGAGGTACCAGTCACATGTACCCTGTGTGGGTAGAGCACAGGTTGGTCTGGATTTTAGGGAAACACTATGCAAACTGAGACTTCAACAGTGCCCCACAGCGTCTCATTGTGACCTAATTGAGCCCAGTCCTCTATGCTAGACTTGAAGCACAGGTTTCAAACCAAGGCTCTGTCCTTCCTCTCTTGGTGCCTGCAGGGAAACGGGGAGGATGATGTGAAAATTCCTCCACTTGCAGTGCCCTGGGTTGAAACAGAGGCTGATCTGGGTTGTTTGGGGACCCACAGCCTGTCTTGGGTTTTCCTCACTATGCCTTCAGGGCCTCCTCTTGGCCTAATTGTGCTCAGACCTCTCTGCTCCTCCCACCTAGGCAAGCACCAGAGAAGTAGGCTCTGAATCTCCTCTCCTGGTGCCTTGAGGTGAAAGGAGTGCTCCTGGGAGACATTTTCCCTGGTACCAGACTAACAACAGAGGCAGGTCCAGGTTACTTTGGTTTTGTTTTGTTTGTTTGTTTTTGTTTTTTCTGGTACTGGGAATCAAACTCACCACCTTGCGCTTGCCAGGCAGGTGCTGTGCCGCTGAGCTAAATCCCCAGCCCCAACTTTGGGAACCATCTCTCTAAGTTGGGACTTCCTCAATCAGCTGTTAGATCCTGCCTTGAGCACACTGACCTGAGTCCCCTTTTTTCCTCCCACATGAAGCAAAGTGAGAAACAAAAGGATCCCTCAGGTCCCAGGGAGGACAAAGGAGGCACAATCCTGAGAATTACATACTAAGCAGCACAGACAGGTAACAGAGGCTTTCTAGAAGGTTCTGCGACCTTCTCTCTAGGGCGGGGTTCTCTCAGTCTTTCCACAGCACTTCCATGAACTTAACTGAGCCCAGGTCTTTTCCACTCCTCCTCCCTGAAGCCCAAACAACAGAACAAGGTGCTGAATCTTGAATCTGAGTCCACTGAGCCACAATCAGACCCCTTTGTTAGAATTCTCCCTGTTTCCCCGCCCTGCCAAAGGCAGGCTGACAAAACGGATAAACCTAGATTGTTCCAGGTCTCTGTTTCTGGGGTGGGACTTCCTCACTCCCCCACAACCACTCAGTGTGACCCCTAATGGAGCCCGGCCCTCGCTGCTCTTTCACCAGAATTCGCACAGCTCAGAACAAGACCTCAGGTCTCCCTGACCACAGAAGTAGCAGTGAGAAGACATCACATGTGAGAACATGCACCGGTCTCCCAGGGCTCACAACAAGAGCAGACAGGAATTCTCCAGGCCTCCCGCACCTCCCTAGGGATCAATACATTGGTTGTTGGCAGAGCCAGACTTCAGTCTTCTATGGACCTCATTCTGTTCCCGTCACTCCAAGATGCTATCTCACAAAGACCCCGAAGCTAAAGCTCATTCTAACAAACTGCCTCCTATGTGGTCCAGAGCCAACAAGAGAGAAAGCTTTGGCTAGATTGGGGACACTTTGTTCGTGCTGGGTCATCTTCCCCACCCCAGACCATCACAATGAACCCTAGCTGAGGCTAGGCCACTGTGCTCCTCTCACCTGAAGCCTGAAACTCAAAATTGGCCACCCTGTGACTCTACTTGAATGGGTCACAGTGAGTGGACCCTGCATTCAGCAATATGCCTGGGATCTCACAACAGGGGTTGAGGAGAGACTTCCCATACCCTGACCTCCCTAGGGATCATCACTTTGAGTCCTGGCAAAGCCTGGACCCCAGGCTCTATGGCTCCTTAAGCTGTTCCCCTCAAACCCAGGAACCCACTCTCATGCTCCCTGGCATGGCACCTTGGTCTCACGTGGAAACCTTTCCTGGCAGGGCAGGAATGACAGAACAGCATGTCTGGACTGTTTGGTGAGAGTCCCTCTGGGATGAGGTTTCCACACTCCCCATTCTGCTCCAGCCTGCACCTGTACACGAGCTGGGCTGCTCTCCACTCCCCTCATCTGAAGTAGCACCTCAGAGCAAGGACATCTCCTCACTCCAAGAGGTGGCAGTCAATAGATATAGCATCCATTGCTGTGCCTGAGGTGTGACAGGAGGGGAGTAACTGCAGTCTTCAAGTCACCCTTGTCCTTTCTAGAGGTCTTCACTTTGCTTCTTGGCACAGCCTAGACCCCTGTCCTCCGTGGACTTGAGAATGTTCACCTCAGAGGTGGACTCTGACTCCTGGGGTTCCTTGGGGCAGAAGGGAGGACACTCTTATTTGATCATAGAATAACTACTGTTACCATGCATGCTTCATTCCTCTATTTTCTTTTCTCTTTATACTGCATTCTTTGTGCCCTGTTAAATGGTACTTATTTTTAAAGATATTCTTCACACTCTGTGGCAAGTTTAGACTATCTCCATAGTTGTTCGTACTATCTCCATTTTCCCACTGTCTTCATGTTTCCCCAGGGCCACTGGCATCTCAGGTATGAGGTGTTGCCTCTGTGTTTTAGAAGAGTTTAAAAACTCCTCTATACACTACTTTAAAAGCTTTCTTTAAACTCATGTCGTCATGGGCCACCTATGCAGGCCTCACTGCAGTCCCCAACTTCCCTGCCCGTCCAAACACAAGTCCTACATCAACAGTCTGCAGTCTCCCCCAGGGATTGTTCAAGTTTTGATGTTTATATTTAGTTAGTTTTGTGTGTTTGCTAGATTTTACTCCCTCACTTTTCCATAATTTTCTAAGGTTAACTCAGGAAGCAAAAGGCCTTAGCATAAGTTGTCATTTTGTGCTCTTCTGGTAGGGCCCTGAGTTATAAGGAATTTAAGGAAAATTGAGAATTTTACTTCATTCTTTCTCCTGTCAATGGATATGATGCAATGCTCTATTTATAACAGAGCCCTGTTTTGTGGATCTGTGCGTGCGGTTTTATAGTTGTGTGTATAAAAGTTAATAATTTCTTCTTCAGTTCTTTTTGATATTTCTAGGTTTTATCTTGTGTTAAATAAGTTTTAACTTTTTAAGCTTTCATTACAATTTAGTTGTATGGACTAGTGTTTAGTATGTTGAATGTGGAATGAAATAAGCCAACCAGAAAAGGCCAAGTACAGCAAGTTATATCTCACATGAAGAAGCTTGAAAACAGTCAGTGTGAATGTATACCAGTGATTACCAGAGGTTGGAAGGGGTGTCGGGGAGAGTGAATGCAGCAAG
The DNA here is from genome assembly GCF_000276665.1 of Chinchilla lanigera. NCBI lineage: Eukaryota > Metazoa > Chordata > Mammalia > Rodentia > Chinchillidae > Chinchilla > Chinchilla lanigera. Next base: position 3,415,300 of record NW_004955498.1, on the reverse strand, counting down.
TCTCAGTTTGATGAGTGTGCACTGCATCCATGTGATGAGATATCACACTGAATTCCCCCATTAACATGCATAATTTACACACATTAATCACAAGTAAGATACCGGAGTTGAAGAAAAATAAAGATACTCAGAGGTTCCACCTGCTAAGCTGCTCACAGAGTTCAAATGTGAGAGCTGACAACATCACAGTATATAGTTGTTCAAAATGTTTGGATTACTGTGTCTGCATCTCCCTGAAGAGATAAACTGTTATGATTCTCGTTTAAAATGTCCCCCCAAAGTCCCCATGTAGAAGAGGGTCCAGGTGAAAGGACGGGTCACTTGGAGCAACACCGGGAGGTGTATATTTTCCCCTTCTCACTTTGCTCCTTGGCTGAAAACTGTGAGCCAGAATAGACCCCTCCTCCTTTCACTTGTGGTTGTCAGGTATTTTCTTCAATGGATGAGAAATTTAGGAAATATCTACATATGTATTAATAGATGCAGACATCATATATATTAAGGTCTACTATTCACATGAGAACATTTGATTGTTTCAGAACTATTTATTTTAAAGCCTCTCCTATATCTCCTATCACCTTCATTTGCATTTTCACCAAAATCAGTTGTTCTATATGGAGATAAATGTGGATCTATTCTTGTACTTCATTTTTACAGGTATTTACAGGTATTTCAGGTATTTACAGGTATTTCATATTTACCTGCATTTTTACAGGTAGTTCATTGTCTTACTGTTTGTTCAGAATCCTGCAAGTAGGGTAAATGTTCAAACTTTCTTCTATGTTTAGAATTTTTCGTTAGATCCTTTGGATTTTTATGTGAATGTTAGACTAGCAATTTTTATTTAGATCACATTGAATGTATTCAATTATTTGGAAGAGTTTATCTTCTTAAAATAATTAAAAGTCTAGCTACTGAGCAAGGCTTCTATCTGCATTAATTTTCATTTTCACTATCTCATCTTTTCAATACATTTCTAAATGTAGTGACTTACAACTTTGGTTAAATTTATCCCTCTCAGTTTGTACTTTCTAGTCTTATTATAAATCATAGAGTTCAATTTCTATTTGTACTTGCTCATCATTAGTACAAAATGCAATATATTGATCCTGTATCCAATAACATATCTAAACTCAATTATTGGTTTTAGAAACATTATCATAATTAATAGAGTTTTATGCAGACACTTTCTTATATTGTGTAGATAGTTTTACTTTTCCCTTTCCAGTGTGTAGGCCTGTATAAATACCTGCCCAGTGAAGAGACATTAAGCAATCAAACTGAACTGTAACTGGCTTTGTGAATTCATCCTTCTTCATTTCTTCTTATTATAGCCACTATGGAAAATGGTGTGGAGATTCATCAAAATGTTTCCGATGTGCAAACACCCTACATATTTTTAGCACATGACTGCCTGATTCATGTCCCTTATATTGGTCAAATCCAAGCCTACGTATTACACCTGCTGAGACAAGCTGTTTCCTTCAACAGTAAACAAGATTAGGATACATATTAGAACATGTTTTTTTCACTGAAATTTTAAGAGTGTTAAGTCAGTGATTTCAAACCGTAGCCCAAAAGACTAGTGGATTCTAAGTGAACACTGGGAAGAGGAAGCAGGAAAGAAACATTCCGCAGTAGTAGCCACTAAGAGAATTAACTCTGAGGTGCATAGAAGAATTTGCAGGAGAGGGCTCATCTACAATTCTACATACACTTAGTTGAGGCCAGCATAGTGCAGTGGGAAATCAGATACCAAAACAAACAAACAAACAAACAAACAAACAAAAAAAACTATGCAATGGCGGAAGGGAGAACAGAATGCACCAGTGCATGCGGTGTTTGTCTGAAATGTATGGGGGCAACACCCTCTCCCTTTCAGGTTATTTACCATAATAGGTTTTGGCAGATGGGAAGGGGTGGCAGGTCAGTGTGCATGGCTCTTTTGGGTTCCTTAGAAAATTACTCCTTTCTCCAACCAGACCATCTGGGCCACCTCATCAAAACCTTGTCCCCATGGATCTGTCCAAATGATGCTGTGATGTCTAAGTTTCAGCATCCCAGATATGGATGAGCTGTGGGTGGCCCTAACTAACCCAACAAAGCATGAATTATGGCCTCATGGTGTTCTGGGGAAAGGTTTGGCAAGAGAGATCAACATGCCTGGAGTAGCTCACTGGAAGGCACAGACACTACAAAGATGGACAGAAAAGCAGCACCTAGTAGGGATATTGAGGAAATAGAGGGAACCTTTCCACCCTAGATCCAAAAACAAGGTTACCTGACTCCTTGAGATCCTTTTTGGCAAGACTTGCACACTCTCTTCAGACAAGTTTCACTTTAGCTGTAGGATGAGGCTTTTGGTTTCTTTACCCATAGGAATCTAGAATGACTCCACCAAGTATTAATAACTGGATTCTTCCAAGAGCTATTGTATCATTGTAGTAATTTCTTATTTAACTAAACCAAGGGAGAAGTGCTGCCATTATCTATTTTTCATGACTGTTCCTGGCAAATAAATATGAGTAAAAAGAGAGAAAGTAAGAGCAAAACCTGTCTCCTTCCACACAAAGGATAATGACTGGATAAGCCCTGAATCCAGAAAATTAGTTACCTGTTCCACACTATTCAATCAATAGTGAAAATGCCTTGTGTTTTTGCGTGTGTTTGTAGGATAGGGAGCAGAGCACCATCACGGTGTAGAGTGACAGAACTTATAGGGGGTGAGGTACATGGATGACTGGATCACACCCCAATGAATGCAGAAAAATTGATCACTTATAGGCCAGCTTCCTCACAGAGATGATTCCTGAATCCTGATTTAAGTTGAAATCAGCGCAAGGCCCTCAAAAGCATTAAAAAATATTAGCCAGCCAGGAGCTGACAGTGCCACAGAGGACTCAATGACCTGTGGAGGCTACCTACCCAATACTGATTAGGTTTGCTCTGCAACAGTTGGTAATCAAGGCCAAGCAATGGGAAAATTTGGCCCCATTGTTTGGAGGACATTTTCTAATATATAACGTTTACTTCATAAATATCTCACATTGGTCACACCAGCTTTTACTATATGAAACTTGAATCAAACAAAGTATGTATAAAGCAAGCAGAGTGCCAATGGAAGGAAATACTGATGATAATATCAGAAAACACTGACGTTTAATACAGAAAGTTGTTAGGGAGTATCAATAAAAGAATAAAGCTCTTTCTTCATAAGTATACATGAGGGCTGGGGATAGAGCTAAGCAGTACAAGTGCTTGCCTGACAAGCACAATGTCCTGAGTTTGATTCCCAGTACCACCAAATATACAAGACAAAACAAAACAAAACAAAACAAAACAAAAATATCAATGATACATATAAGTTTCTCAGCAGATTAACCAGGTAGAGATAAGATTCAATTTCCCGTATCAGTAGAAATGGTATCACTATAGATACTTTACGCATTAAAGAAGTTAGTAGGGATTAACATGCATACCTTCATGCCCATAACATCGACAGCTTTAATAAAGTGGACAAATTCTCTGGAAGAAACAAGCTCTAAAGAATAATTTAGTTTGCATTTCTTGAATGACTCATGATGTTGAACACTTTCTTATGTATTTACTTGCCATTTGTATTTCTTTATCTGAGAAGTGTGTATTCATCTCAGCTGCCCATTTCTGGATTGGGTCTTCGAATTTGGTGGGGAGGCTGGTGTTTTTTAATTCTCTATATGTTCTAGATAGAAGACCTTTGTCCGAAGGACAGGTGGCTAAGATTTTTTCCCAATTTGTGGGTTTTCTTTTTACTCTGCTGGTGATTTCTTTAGATGTGTAGAAACGTTTCAATAGGATGAGATCCTAGTTGTTCAACACTGAGATTTCATCTCACCCCAGTAAGAATGGCTGTCATTAAGAAATCAACCAATGACAAATGCTGGCGAGACTGTTGAGAAAGAGGAACCCTTCTCCACTGCTGGTGGGAATGCAGACTGGTGAAACCACTGTGGAAATTAGTTTGCAGACTCCTCAGAAAATTAGGTCTAAAGGTCCCATTCAACCCAGCGATTCCCTTTCTGGGTATTTTCCCAGAAGATCTGAAAACATCATATCACAGCAATATATTTGCACCCATGTTCAAAGCAGCACAATTTGTAATTGGTAAACAGTGGAAGCAAACCAACTGTCCATTGACTGAGGATTAGATAAAAACACTGTGGTACTTTTATATAATGGAATATTACTCAGCTATAAAGGAAGATAAACTCGAGGCTTTTGTAGGTAAATGTTCACAGCTAGAGACCATACTCGTTACTGAAGTAAATCAAACCTGCATGTGTAAGCATCGTATTGTCTCACTAGTGTAATACCTGAAAGAGTGAATAAAAACTAAGAGGTATGTTAGACATTGTGAAAGAAAAGGAAAATGCTCAAAAGTAAAGGATAACTGGGGTGTGGGAAAAGAAAAGGAAAAGAAAGGGAAATTATGTAATTATGTATATGCAGGATAGCTAACATAGTTGTACTACTGCTTTTTATTGCTCTACAGAAAGGAACAGTTAATGATTACTTGTTTGATCAATCATGTTTGTCTCTATTAGTTTTCTTTTTTATTTTAAAATAAAAGTAGGAAAACATTAACAAACAGACAACCTTTTACAAAACAGCAAAAGAATAGTACAGACAATAGAGAGTTACAAAGTGGTAGAAAATTAATAATGCTTGTTGTATTACATATCGATAAACCACTTTGAAGATATGAATAAGTAATACAACAATCATTGTTAATTTCCTACAACTTTGTCTGTAACTCTGTTTTGTTTATATTTTTCTTATGCTATTTTGTAAATAGATGTCTGTTTGTTAATATGTTTTCCTTCTTTTATTTCTTGAAATAAAAAAAATAGGAAGAAAGAAATAATTTAAATGTATTATTTTTATTAAAGAAATGAAATTCATAATTGAAAATATCCCATAATGGAAATCTCCAAGTATATATGTTTTCTTTAGTGAAAACTTTTAACCCCCGCCCCCTTTGTTTAGACAGGGTCTCACTTTTAGTTGCCCCTGTCCTTGAGCTCACCGTGTAGCCCGGGCTGGCCTTGAACTCCTGTTCATCCTTCTGCCTTAATCTCCCAAGTACAGGGATAGCAGGTGTGTACCACAACACCTAGCTTAAATATTTTGGGGTGAAGTTGTACTCATTCCATCACATACACTGTTAGGAAAGAGAAGTGGAAATATTCCTAAATTCATTTCATGAGGTTAGAATTAATTTGATTACCAAGAATGCACAAAGGCAATACAATAAGCTACAAACCACTATCACTAGTGAATACACATTATAAAGTTCTCACACAAATATTATCAAGTCCAATCCAGCAAGATTAAAAAGGATAGTGCATTGTGAACAAGTGTATTTATCAATAAATAGAAATGCAAGCTCAGCATTGAAAAAATCAAGCAGTATAATATACTAAATAAGAAAAATCCACAAACATAAATTGTTCTAAGAAAATCATTGGATAAAGGCCAATAATTATTTATGATTTTTAGAAATCTATGCACACCAAGAATAAAGGATAACTCTCACAACCTCAAAAAAACCATAAAAATCCTAATGATAGTAGAGTAAATCCTAATGATAGTAGAGTAAAAGGATAACTCTCACAACCTCAAAAAAACCATAAAAATCCTAATGATAGTAGAGTAAAGTGAAAGACGAAACGTTTTTATTCTAAGTTGATAACAAAGACAGATAGTTGCTTTCACTGCCCTTATTCTGTTTCATACTCTAAATGTTAGCAAGTGCTTTAAAGGAAAATATAAGTAATGAAATAACACATACTGGAAAGACAAAATTAAAACAATTTCTGTTAGCAAGGAATCACTGTCTAACTAAAACCGTTAGTGAAGTCCAAAATAGCTCTTTAATTTATTCAGCACAAAGTTCACAGTGATTGTGTAAATATCAATACTGAACACAAAATTTACTTTCATTTTAACACCCTTGGCAATTAATATTCAAAAAGCAAAATTTAGTACCTTTTATTGAGGTGTAATTTTTGATCCAAAACTGTAAATGTTCAATGTATACTGTTTACTGAGTTTGGATATATCTATACATCCATACAACCATCATGATAATGAAATAAACACATATGTCAACTCCAGGAGTTTCCTTATAATCCATTGTGTCTTGGTTTTTAAGTTGGTATGAGCTCATAGAATAAGATCTATCCTGCTGAAAAATTTTGACATTCAAAACACCATGTTGTTAACTGTTGTGTAGCAAATATCTAGATGTCACCCTACTCCCATAAATGAAACATTATACTAAGTGAGCCACAATGCCTCATTTCCTTCTCCTCCCAGATCCTGACAATCATCATTCTGCTTCCATAAGATTATTTTTGATACTGCATGAAAATGTAAGTAAATCATGCTGACCTAGTTATTTTTCATTACTGAGATAAAATACTTGACACTTGGGAAAAATCTTCAGGCAACTGCCCCTCAGACAAAGGACTTCTACCTACGACTTGTAAAGAATTTTAAAAGATCAGGCCTCCCAAACTGAAAGACCCGGTCCAAAAATGGACATCTGAGATGAATACCCACTTCTCAAATAAAGAAATACTAATGGAGAATAAATACATAACAAAATGTTCAGCATCATTAGTCATTTGAGAAATGCAAATTAAAACAACACTGAGATTCCATCTCACCCCAGGAAGAATGGCTATCATTAAGAAATCAACCAACAACAAATCCTGGAGAGGGTGTGGGGAGAAAGTAACCCTACTCCACTGCTGGTGATAGTGTACATTGGAGAAACCACTGTGGAATTCAGTTTGGAGATTCCTCGCAAAACTAAGATTGGAAGTCCCAATTCACCCAGCTATTCCCCTTCTGAGTATTTTCCCAGAAGCATAAAAAACATTATACCACAGAAATATATGTGCACTCCTGTTTATAGCAGCATAATTTGTCATAGCTAAATCCTGGAAACAATCCAAATGCCCATCAACTGCGGAATGGATAAAAAATATGGTATTTTTTTTTTTTTTTTTTTTTTTTTTTTTTTTTTTTTTTTTTTTTTTTTTTTTTGGTTTTTCTCCGGTACCGGGAACCGAACTCACGACCTTGCGCTTGCCAGGCAGGCGCTTTTGCCGCTGAGCTAAATCCCCAGCCCAAAATATGGTATTTTTGAACAATGGAGAATTTCTAAGCTATAAAAATAAACTCGAGGCTTTTGTAGGTAAATGGGTGCAACTAGAGCCCATACTCATAAGAGAAATAAGTCGGACCCACATGTGTAAAAATCATATTTTTTACCTGGTGTATGAACCTGAAAGAATAAGACGAACTCAAAATGTAGAAGATATGATAGGAAAGGGAAATAAGTTGCTCCAAGGAAGAACTACTGGGATGAGAGAAAGAAGAAAATGTGCTGCTAATATCTGATGGTATATAGAAAGGTATATTGATGTTATATTTCATGCTTATGTCTGTTAATCTAAACAATTGACTTGAACATAACAATATGCAATGGAACAACCATGATGAATTCCTACCATCTTGTCTAGTGAAACTGTGGTATGTCTAATGTGTTATCCAAAATTATTTTTTATTCTCTTTAATGGTTTGAAAATCTTCCATTCTTCCATCTGGTAACCTGAGCAATGTAACTGAAGATAACAATATGTAATATAACAACCACTGTTAAATCCTATCATTTTCCCTTGAAACCCTGTATCACTTTTAATGTTCTTATTTGTTTCATTTATGTTTCTGATGCTGGTATGCTGCTATGTTTCTTTTTTTCTCATTTTTTCTCTTCTTTAATTAAAAAAAACAATAACAAAATACTTGACACCCAAGGTTAAAGGAGGAACGATTTATTTAGCTCACAATAGAAGGTTTAGTTCATAATTGGCTGACTCGTGGCTGGGGATTTAGCTCAGCGGCAAAGCGCCTGCCTGGCAAGCGCAAGGTCGTGAGTTCGGTTCTTGGTACTGGAGAAAAACCAAAAAAAACCAAAAACAAAATAAATAAATAAATAAATAAATAAATAAATACATAATTGGCTGACTCCAAGGTGGCATGGCAAATGCACATCATGGTGCAGGCAGGCAAAAGGCAGCAAACAGCAGGGACTAAGTGGTAAGCAGAGACCCTTCACCGTTTCTTAAAACTTATCCAGGCTACCAACTCTTAAAGCAGGTAGCACTCACACTCAGGGCTGGGGGGGGACACTTATTCCAGGCATCACACCATGAATCAATCCCAGCATCACAGAAGCACACACACTAGATTCAGCCATCTCTGGAAAACCCCAGCTATTACCACATGAGACTTTGCGAGACACTTACATACAAGCAATAACATTCCAACTCTGGTACCCAAAAGACTCATGCACATTCCTTTATGAGAAATGAATTCAGTTCCTACTCAAGAGTTGACAAAATCTGAACTGTTCTAACGTTGCTGGAAAGTCCAAGTCTGAAGTTTCTTCTGAGATTTAAGGAAAACTCAGCTATGAGTCCTTGTAGAAATGAAAATAAATTTAAACACTGCCAATATACAATGGCACAATATAAAAGTTGAAAATAGCAGGATATGAAGGAATGGGATGAAAGGAAGTCCACAATCTAGCAGGGGAAACATTAAGACCTGTAGTTCCATGTCCAGTATCTGAAGCAATCTGTGGCAAAATATGAACTACAAATGGGGTTGTGTGGCTCCACCCCAATGGCACTTCCAGTGGGTGCAGCTCCCTTGGATTCACATTTTGGGAGGCTCTGCTTGCTCATTTCAGCATTCCTCAGATGATCCATGCTCCTGCCTTCTCCAAATTTCTGGTGATTCCACCACACTTTTGGCTTGGTATTCATAGCTGCACATGCTGCCCACTCAGGGGAACACTGTTTGGACTCCCAGGGCTTCTTCTGATATCTGAGTGCAGACCTTCCTGATCCCACAACTCTTACATTGTGCATGTATCTAAACTCAGTACCACGTGGGTAATGCCAGGGTGTGCCATCAGCTGGAGCAGTAGCCAGACTTCCTTTTCTCGTGGAAGTAGTGTCAAGTGCCTATGTTCTAAATATTGAGGAACAGGGCTGGGGATTTAGCTCAGTGGCACAGCACTTGCCTGGCAAGCACGAGGTCGTGAGCTCAATTCCTGTTACTGGAAACAAAAAACCCAAAGAGTAAATAAATACTGAGGAACAACTTGATTAGGCCATGGCCACTCCAGAATAGGGTGCACTGGAGCTGTTCCTCAAAGAAAGGCTTCCACTTTTGCAATTTTGAGCTACAAGGGTGAAGTCTTGCTTCTTCTTGTAATGTTTCCCACTGTAAAGTTCTTTTGTCCTTTTGTAAAATATTTGGTTTTTCTTCCTAGTCTTTCCTGCAACTAGTTTCTCCTCTGTTCTACTTCTTCAGGCCACAATTTTACTGCAGCATCCTTTCTGGCCAAAATCACAATGTTTTTAATCATTTTTCTGTTTTTTTGCTCTTGATTCTCAATATATATATGGCTAAAAACCCTAAGCTGTAGCCATGACAAGGCCATAACATTAGACTGCCTTGAAATTTCTTCTACCAGATGAGTTTGCCGTGCTTAACCTTGATCTCAGGGAAAGACTCTAGACATTAATGATATGTAGCCAATCTTTCTACCAAGGCAGGACACATATCATCTGGGGTTCAACAACCAATGCATTCCTTCTTCCCAGTTCAAACCTCCTGATCCCAAACTTGATTAACAACATTTATGGTCTTCTGAGCACTGACCAGAGTCTTCCAGCAGTTTAAGGCATTCCAGAGACCCTTGTTTAGCCTCCATCTCTAAATCATTTCAAACTTTTCCCATAGGTCAGTTCCAAAGCCTCCTGAACTACGTGGGCAAGTACAGCCACAGCAATGACTACATTCTGGTACCAAGTTCTGTCTCAATTATCTTTCTTAATGCTGAGACAAATACCCATATGCAAAGTTAAATGAGCAAAGATTTATATACCTCAGAGTTCAAAGAGTTTTCAGTTCCTAGTTGGTGACCTGTAAGGAAGGGTGGTATGGAAGATGGGCATTGCTGAGCAGGCAGGCAGAAAGCAGCAAACAGCAAAAAGTAAGAGACAAACACCAACCCTCTGTTCCTACTTTACGAATTATCCAGCACCCCAACTTCAGGGCAAGGAGCACTCACACCAGTAGCCTTAATCCTAGCATTGTACCATAAATCAGTCCCAGCATCACATCTTTGAAAGCAGCAGGACACACACTAGATCTATCTAACTCTGGAGAGCCCCACTTATAAGCAAATTATGCTTTTGGGGGCATCTAGGTGGGAATCATAACAAATGCCATGTGTGTTCTTTTGTTACTGGTTTATTTCACTTAGCGTAATATAAAAAGTAACCTCATGTGCAGTTAGGTATCCTTAGCTATAAGTGTAAGAATTTATTTGTAGGTTCTTTATGCTGAAAACTAATCAGTGATACCATTTTTCCCAATTTTTAATTTAGTACAGGCTCTGTTTACATTGCTTCACTGTCCATCCTGGGCTGAAACTTGCAATCCTCCTGCCTCAGCATCCCAGATTGCTGGGATTGCAGGCATGTGCTGCCAAGCCTAGGTACACAGTAGGTTTTTTGGTGATATCAATACATTCATTCTTCCTTCTATTTGGAAGAGGAATTGAGATAAAGTGTAAAGAAAATTTGGGAAAGGAAACAATTGGGAGATTGACACTGCTCATAAGATTTTACATACAGTTATAGCAAAACAAACAAGAGAGTGTAACACCAGTGTATGGATAAACAGACAGGTAAACAGAGAAGAGGACTGGCCTAGAAATAGACCTAAACAAATATGAGCATGTATTTTTGACAGAATTTCAATGACATTTACTGGAGAAATAAAGCCTTTTCAACAAATCATATTGAAAGAATTGGACGTCCATATACAGAATTTAAAAATGCTAATTCAAGGAAGACAACCTAAAATTCTTTATTTTTGCTCAAATTTTTATTTTTCTATTGTGGTGGTGGAGATGCAACCGAAAAACACACATGCTAGACACAGTTTCTACAACTGAGCTAAATTTTCAGCTCTGGGATTTCTCAAAATATACAGACTAATAAGCTCACAGTGGTGACAGATCTACATGAAAAATATAAAACTATTAAGTCCTGGGTGAATGCACAGGAAAAATCTGCATGACTTCAAGATAGATGAAATTTTACAAATAACAAGAAAAGCATGGTTCATAAAAGAAAATTATGATGAACTGGGACTAGTATAATTATAGAAGCTTCATTATGAAAGAAACTTAAAATAAGGAAAATGCATGCCATAGACTTGGAGAAAGGATTCACTAATAACATATCTAACTTCTACCCGGAGCATATAAAGTCTCAAAACTCAACAATAGGATAAAGTATCAATTTAGAAAAATACATGAAACATTTGAAGAGACAGTTCCAAATGTGTATGGTAGACCAAAAAGATATGGAAGACCTTCAGACTAAGACAGACAAGCACACAGAAACACACCCAATATTATTAGGTGTTTTACACATGCAAGTTTAAAGCCAAAATGGATGTGCTGAGGTGTAGTCAGTGTTATAGCATGTTAAGGGCTTTCCCTGGATTCAATCTCCAGGAACAAAAGGGAAAAAATGATGTCATACCTTGATATATTTCAAAAACTAAAATTCAAAAATAAAGGAAACAGATAAGTCCAATTAACCAGATGCTGCTAAGGTTGTAGAGGTCCTGGAAGCCTCATGAAGTTGTGGTGAGAAGGTCAAATGGTACTGCCACTTGGAGGACATTTTGGCATGTTATTTTGAAATAGAAATGAACATATTTGTCATATAACCCAGAAATTCTATTCAAGACATTTACTCAACTGAAAAGAAAACACATGTTTATATAAAAACCATTAAGTAAATACTTCTAGCACCATTATTCATAAGTAGCAAACAAACGTAGAACAAAACCAAACATCTCTCAGCTGAGGAATGACTAAATTTTCTATGACCCATCTCTCCAAAGTATGTTGCTCAATAATAGAAAGGACACACTAGTGATATACAAAGCAGTATGGCTACACCACGAGTACATGATGTCCAGACAACCTAGCCCCTGTAGAAAGTCAAAATACTCCATGCTGTCATTCCCAGGACCTCCTGGAAATGGAAAAACTGTAATGGTGGAGAGCAAACAAGAGTGGGGTTGGAGTAGCGTTTGGCTACAAGAGGAAACATGAAAACACTATTTGGGGAAGTGATGTGTCTTGGGGGTGGTAGTGGTAACAGTTCATTATCAAATACATCATATCGTACACCAGAAGAGCGAATTTTTCCAATGCAAATAAAATGTGACTTTAAAAATTATTAATGAAAGAAGTACTCCTGAGTTTCTGGTGTACTAGTATGAATCGGTACTGCCATTTCTTACAACACAGGGCAGAATAAGAGGAGCAAAGTCTGGAAGGACGATAATCTGTGTGTCTGTCGTGGGACACTGGAACAATCTCTGTGTATGGGCTGTCCACGGGGAGATGACTGGTAATGACCTGGGTGGCTAATTTGCTGCTGAGAGGAAAACCTAGAACTAGTGGTCACGATTTGGGAATCCACCACGTTGTGTGGCACTGAGGATCCACAAGAGAAGAGCGGCACCAGGCAATGTGTTTTTGGGACAGACTGTAATTCCCTTTCCTCAGACTGTTCTCCAAGTCATCCTGTTATTGGTTCATCTCTTATATTATTTAAATTTCACCAACTATGATATCTCAGAGTCCGAAGGACACTTGCAACAACAAGACTCATTCCTATACCCTGGGCCTCTGGCTCAGTATCTAGCCTGGTCCTCTTAGTCAAAAGCAGTTCACTCCTTAAAGAAGATGCTGGTGGACCTTCCCTACTACCCCACTAGTAATAATACATTGACTACTGATGACAGTCAACCTGATGCATGCATGCCGCTTTCTGCCCCAGTGTTGGTGACCTTGTGCTGTTCCAGCTCACCATGGGATGGTAGCCCCTGCATCACCAAAGGGTAACATGTCTCATTCTCCCGGACCCCAGTCTGTGTCTGCAGCTGTGAAGGTGCAGCTTTGAGCCACATAACCAGAAATATCTGTGCTCACTGCTGCTCTGACATCTGGTATTTAGCTTTAGTAACCTCAGGTTTAATTTTCTACAAGCCGTGTCAGGCTTCCCATTAGTCTACACAGGACTCCAGATGATTTCCTAACAAGAAATTAAGATGTTCATTTTGTGAACATCTAGCTCCCTTGGGCCACGTTTGGAAAATGCTACCACTTACAATCTCCTTCATCCATTCCTGGAGGGTAAACAGGTGATTATTTCCTTGTAGAGGGAGGAAAGAAGTTGGACTTTTCTGCTCGTACAGTGGCTTGGGTCCCCACTGTGTACAACACTATCAGCATGATTGTGTGGAGTCTAGAGGACAAGGTGTCTTCACTGTCCTCCCTGGAATTCCTCCCCTTGAGTTCTCATGGAGTCACACTCCTGTAAGTATATGAGTCCTCCTTCCTCAGGTCCAGGGCCAGAATACAAGGCAAAATTCAGTGTGCATTCTTTGATAGATTTGGTCCCATGTGCCATGGGTCAGCCCATGCAGCTTCTTTTTTCATTTGACCCAGGACATAGCCAGGTACCTTTGCTTTGGGGATGCTGATTTCCTTCCCCAAGTCCTCTAAGCTTCTTCAGACCAGCCTGTAGAGGTCAGGAATCTCCTGCCCACTCACCATGCATGAGGCTTCCCTAGCATCACAGCAGGAGCGGGCTTCTGTGGGGTTTTATCTATTCTAGGGGAAAAGACACTGTGTGATCAAGACTCTCACATTTCTCAGACACAACCCATGGAAGTTAGGGGCCACACACCTTGCCTCAATGCCTGTCATTGGTACCCTAGGCCTAGATTTCCATCAAGGGACTTCTCTAGAGGCGTGAGTGGACTCCTCATTTCCTCCCTCTCTGTCCTCACCTTAGTTACTCACAGAACCAAGCTGACCTGAACATCACCTGTCACACCAAGTCTCTGACCTGCAGGTGTCCTGTATGCTGGGAAGGGATAGTCCCTGTCCTGGACACTGGTCCCATGCCAAACTCAGAGTGCTCCCCTCATACCAAGGCTCCAACACCCAGGAACTCTAGTCAGAAAAGGGCTGAGGAAAGGGAGGAGTAACCTAACAACCTACCAGCGCTGGGGTGCAGAGCTGAGGACCGCAGAAAGGCAGGATTAGCCTAGGACCCTTTACCTGGGAGAGGCTTCCTCAGTCTGCCCTCAGCATTTCCCCTTGACCTCACAAAGTCGGGGTCCCGTCAGCTCCAACGAATTCAGGAACACTGCTCAGAATAAGATCTGCTGAGGTGAAAGTGAGTGCTCCCCTTTAAATTTTGTGCCAAAATATGTAGCTATAACCACAGAGACATTTGTGAGTTGTGTGGGAACTCTGCTTGGGGAGCATCTTCTTCAATGCCCCACAGCATCTCCCCAGCCCCTAAAAGAGCCAAGCCCCTCTGTGCTGCCCACATATGCAGGGTGGGCCTCAGAAGCAGACTGTCACACTCAGTGTCCCCTGGGTAGATCTGGGCATGTGGTTTCCTCTGCCCTGTGTGGTGCAGGGCTGTGTAAAGAGGCAGAGCTTCATGATTATTTAGGGACCTCTACCTGCTCTGGGGCTTCCTCCACCCACAGTGACTGAAGTAGACAACTGATCCCAGGTTATCTTTTCTGCCACCTGAAACAGAAGCACAGAACAAGATTCAAACTCTCCAGGTTGCTTCCCTGGGGCAAGGGGAGCACTCACCTGAGAGTCAGACCCTTGGGAACAGAGGGCAGCAGAGGGAAAATTGGATTATTCTGGATCCCATCAGGGTGGGGCTTGTTCAGTGCCCCCAGAGCAGCCTCTCACCATGAGCTCACTGAGGCCTGCCTCGTCTCCCCACAGAAGCACAGACCTGAGGATGAGACTGTGACCTCCTGGACCCTTCTGCTGAAGAGGGGAAGGGGCTCTTCCTCCCAAATCTCCCTGAGTGTGGTGCAGCTCTGAAAATAGAGGCAGATGTGGATCATCTGTGGCTCCTCTAACTGTGAAGGGCTTTCCTTGGTCCCCCAGCCACTCCCTGTGACCTCACTAAGCCTGGCCTTAGATCTTGCTCCAATCTGAAGCAGGAACCTCCGAGCAAGGCTCTACCTTCCACTCAGGTCCAAGAGTGATGTAAGAGGTTGGTCTCTTGAGAATTCTGCATGTCAAGGTGCAGGGCAGGTAGCAGAGGCTTTTTGGGAATGTTCTGGTACCCTCCCTCTGGAGCAGGGTTTCCTCAGTCCTCCTTCATCCTCTCCATGTCCTAACTCCTCCCAGGTCCTCTCCCTTCTACCAACCCGAAGTCTGGGGCTCTGAAAAAGTCTCAGACCATGCACTCCAGGTCCTTCAGCACAAATTTTCTGAAAACCTACCAGGAAAAAGTGGGTGCTCAATTGAGAATTCTGTTCCAAAATGGATAGACCCAGCCCCAGAGCTATGTCTGAGTTGTTCGGGAACACTCTGTTTGGGCAGTGGCTTCTTCCTTCCCACACAGCATCTTCCCATGACCCATAAATGTTGGAGATCACTATAAAGTGGCTTTGAGCAGATTTAATATTAAACAACTGACTTTCCTTGTTTACTTGTGAGCTGTCCAAAGCTTAGACACCCTGTCTGGGGATAGACAGTGGACTCATAGTAAGTAAACCCCATTGAGTCATTGGGTGACTGGGTGACCCCATTTATCACTGGGTGACAAAAGGAGTAAATCTGGTTTGTTAGTGAACCATCTCTCTGTGTTGGGGCTTCCTTACCCTCCACAGCCCCCTAACATGACCTGTATCTTAGTTCAGCCCACTCTGGTCCCCTCACTTGAAGCCAGGCACTCAGAAGAGACCTCTCTCTCTCCTCTCTGAACACACAAGGACATGACAGTGGATGTCACAACTGGCAGCAGTCCTGCACTCTCCCAGAGCTCACTGAAAAAGGATAATGAGATTCTTGGGTCTTCTCCTTCCTCCCTGGTTGTTACTTAAGTTCGTACAGAGCTGGTATTGTCATGCTGTATGGACCTGAGTCTGTCCCACTCAGGCCATGGCTCTAACTCCCAGGGTCTCCTAGGTCAAAAGAAGTCTTGCCTGAGAATCCTTCCTGAGGGTGCAGGGCTGACAAGGGAGGGAGATCTGGATCATTTTAGACCTTTTTTTGGCTTAGAGCTTCCTAACAACATCCACAGTGCAGCATCACGAGGCCTTAACTGACCTTGAGTCTCCCTGTTCCCTTCACCTGAAGCATGGGATTGGAACAAGGCCCTCAGCTAGATCTGATCCCACAGACCAAGGAGTCAGTGGAGGTCACATCCAGCAATGTGCCTAGGGTCTGCCTGTAGGAGAAGAATGTGATTCTGTGTGTTCCCTGTGTCCTCCAGGGAGACACTGGACTCAGTTGGTTCCTAGCAGAGACTGGAATGCAGTCCTGCTCACCTTTCTGCTTCCCTCAATGTCCAGGAGTGTTCTGTGGTTGCAGCCATGGGACTGGAGGACGTGTTTAGGCTGTCGCTGCTGTCCGGGCTCTACAGCACTGAGCTTTGGAGTAAGACTGAGAAGCTCAAGATTGTGATGACCTCTTGAAGGACAACTACGCCATCCTACAAAGTTTTTCACCAGCAAGAGGCAGACCTGCCCACGCTTTCTTTCTAAAAGACTGTTGTTTACAGGGAAGATGGCAAGCAGGGAATTGGGCTGACCCCTGCTTTGGTGAAGTGACCTCACTTTTCATAGTCTGGAGCATGATTTGCGCCTTTCCACATCATTGAAAATTCATAAGCTACTTTATATCTCCACAAAAGGTCTGTGTTGAGTATATATCAGTAGAAAGAGAAAGTGTGTAAAGCATCCATGTAGACCACATTAATGTATAATATATGTGCACATATATTAGTGTACATCTTATACATATCGAATCTATGTGTATTATATTCATATTTGTACAAATACATTTCCACATGGATGTAGGTACACTACATGTGCTTATTTGATTTAAAACCTCTACTGTAATTATGCATGATTCAATTTGTACTTCCTATTCTATTTCTAGTGAATTCTTTATATTCCATTAAAATAGTGATGGTTGTGAAAGCCAGTTTGCACCCATCAGGGGGGTTTCAGGTGGTTCTTACCTCATTCCTTGCAGGCACACTGTCTCCTTTCTCTTGCTGTCCCGCTGTTACCCATATGTCACTGACATGTCTGGTATGAGGGGCTGCCCCCACCCATGCAGTGAGATAGAGGCAGGTGTTACAAAATTTTCTTGTGGCTGATGCTGTCATGGCTACCTGTGCAGCCCTCAGCTTCCCTGCCCCTACCCGCACTCAGGGACCAGCTCCACAGTCCTCAGTCTCCCCAGGCCTTTCTCATGTTCTGTTGTTTACAGGGCATTGCTTCTGTGTGTTTGGTAAATCACCTCTCTGTCTGTCTCTCTCTGTGTCTCTCTCTGTGTCTCTCTCTGTCTCTGTCTCTGTCTCTGTCTCTGTCTCTGTCTCTCTCTCTCTCTCTCACACACACACACACACACACACACACACACACACACACACACACACATTGGGAGGCCTTGCCAGGGATATGTGCTTAATAGGAGGTGTCATTTCCCAGTTACAGTTGCTAGAGTTGGGGCCTGGCCTGGTGCTTCCCTCAAAGATCCTGTCCCTCACTTTTATGGTCTTTTGATCCTATTTAACCAGAGTAAAGGACTTTTGTGGTGTCAGGTGCTATGGAAGATTCCTGGCAGGGAAAGAAAAATATCAAGGAAAGTGCCTTGCTACGTGGTGAGTGAACACCATGTCTCCTGAGTGCTGTGACTGGCAGCAGCTCCTCACACACATTCAGCTCAGTGCCAAGTTTCCCACTTGGTGGACTTGGAGAGCACTTCCTAGTGTTTTAAAGGAAGAATGACTCTTGATGATCATTCATGAAAAAAGAAGACCTACTAGAGTAGTTGCAAGCCAGAAAACAGAGGAACTTGACCTTGTAACGAACCTGCGGACAGTTCCAGAAAGAATGCAAAGGCAGAGGTCAAGCTAGGGTCTCCAGGAATTTAGAGCCCATAGCCTGGTTTCACCCTGACTAAGATGAATGTGTTGATGGTTGATGAGACCAAAGTCACACTTCTACTCATCGCTTCACAGAGAACTTTCAGGGGGTCTCCAGATTTCTGCAAAGGAATGGAGCCTGCTATGACTTCCAAGTTTGAGGACATTTCCCAACCCCATTACTTCCAAATCTGTAGAAAAAAGACACAATATTTGACCCAAAAGGCTCCACTCATCTTGATCGATGTGAAGGCCTCCAAGATCTGCCCAAAAATTCCAGCAGATAATTAGTAAGGTGACTGCTCAGCAATGTTTGGAGCAGGGCATCTCTACTGAGCAGTAGCAGCACACATTCCACTGAAGTACCCAGAATTGGGTGAAAGATTACTAGGTTGTTTTCCTTTGGGTGACTTTATGATGCTCAGGATGGAGGTTGTTGTGCCTTATTTAAAAAGGTGCCCCACTCTGTGACCCTATACCATTCCCATTCCTATCTGTTGAGACTGGTCTGGTTTTGAGATGCACCTGTTGGCAATAGAATGCAATGGAAATGCTGCCAGGTGACCTACGAGGCCTGGTCAGACCGACTCCAGAGATATGGCACTGGGGACACCAATCTTAATGTGTAGATCCTTGATCAGTTTCAACTCTAGTTTAGTGCCAGGTGAGAGATATGGGTCTAAGCTCAATATTTGGCAGGTGTAAAGCCAGTTTTCCTCGTACATATATTAGGGGGCTATCTTTCTTTAATTGACAGTGTTTGACCCCTTTGACAAAGATAAGTTATCTGAGTCTGTGTACAGTTGTTTCTCCATCCTGTATTCTCTTCCACTGATCCACAAGTGTGTTTCTTTTTTTTTTTCTAATGGCATGCTCTTGTTATTACTATAGGTTTGTAGCACTACTTCAAATCAGGGATTGTGATGCCCCCTACCTAGCCCTTGTTGCCCATAACTGCTTTTGCTATTCTAGGTCTCTTCTGGTTCCGTATGAATTTTAGTATTGTTTTTTCTAGTTTATGAAGAATAGTATTGGTATTTTGATTGGGATTGCATTCAATCTGTAGGGAGTTTTGGCACTATGACTATTTTCACGATATTGGTTCTCCCTATCCAAGACCATGGGTTATCTTTCCATTTTTTTGATTTATTCTTGTATTTCCTTTATCAGAGTATTGCAATTTCATTGTAGAGGTTTTTCACCTTCTTAGGTGGATTCCTAAATATTTCACTTTCCTTGATACTATTGTGAAATGTGTGGTTTCCCTAATTTTGCACTCAGTGAGTTTGTTATTGGTATGTAGGAATGCTATTGATTTTTGAATGTTGATACTTTACCTTGCTATACTGCTGCTATACAAATAATTACATAATGTTATCAAATACATTTTTCTGGGGAATATAAGGCTAGTTCATTATGTCATAATAAATCAGAGTAATAAATGATACTAACAAACTAAAGAGTTTTAGAATCTTCTAAAGCTTAGCAACAAATATTTTTGACAATAATATACAAGAATCATTTATGATGAAGACTATCATAGAAAAACAGGAAAATATCTAACGTCAAACTTTACAGAAAAAGACAAAATCCTTTCACTCTAAGATCAAAAATAAGAGAAGGATGTCCACTTCCCATGTCTTTTACAAAATTATAGAGGAATTCTTATCACTATATAAAGTAAGGTATATAAATAAGAGGCATAGAGATTAGAATGAATTAATGCACAGTTATTCTCCCATGACGTAGGTATCTATGTTAAAATCTTTAAGAAAACTTCAAACAATTCTTACAACTATTAAGTGAATTTTTCAAGAGCCCATGTTAGACATAGTTAATACATAAACTTTAATTATATTTCCATATAATAGTTATAAACTTTGGAAGCTAAAACTAAATACCATTTTCAGTACCACCAGCGAATGAAATACTCATATAGAAACCTAGAAAATGCCCAGTATCAGTGTGCTGAAGTTTTAAAAAATGCCAATGAATGAAATGAAGACCAAAATAAATGGAGAATCATTCTGTGTTCTCACTGAAATCATCTATACATTCAAAGCAATGCCAATCATAATTGCAGCAGAAAATTTATTGTATACATAGATTAGCTCATCCAAAAATTATTCAGAGGTTCAAGAAAATAGAAAAACAGGGCTGGGGATATACTTCAGTGGCACAAGTTCCTGCCTGGCAAGCACATGGCCCTGAGTTTCAAAACTTTCCACCAATGCATGGTGTCTTGGGTTACCTGAGTGAGTCTCAGACCCCACCCACTTTCCTGCTCCTACCCAAACACAAGTACTAATTTAACAGTCTTCACTCTCCCATACAGCCTCCTTAGATTTGATGTTTATAATAATTTTGATTATGAATTTTTGGGAGCCTCCCACCTCTCCTGCTGTTTTGTAGCGTAAATTAGGGATGCAAAAGATAGTAGCTCGCACTTATTTGTCATTTTTGCTGCTAAGATTAGTTTTAGGAAATTTGCAGGTTTTCTTGATTCTGTTCTTCATCAAGGAATGTGAAATACTACATTTACATCAGAATTCTTTGACCTGAAAATGTGCATAGAGATTTAGAGTTATCTCTTTCAAAGCCTCAGACATTTGGTAGGCTTCCTTTTAGATATTTCTAGATTTTATTTTATATAACCTAAAACTTTGAAAGGTTTTATGACTTTAGTTGCTCTTAAAAACAGTCAAATTAAATGTACAATACTGATTACTAGACGGTATATGGGGCTTGGATAAAGCAAAGGTGGATTTCATGAGGGTGCTCTCTATTCATGTTTTAAAATTTCATACCAAACTCTATTAATGTGTATAATTTACACATGTTAAAGAAAACTGAATGAAAATCACTAAGGTAAATAAAAAAATACACTGTGAGTTCCTAACCTATTGGCCTGGCTACAGATTTCAAATGTATCAAATGCCACAGTCACATAATCTGAGTATAAATTATCACTCTACCATTTTTTGTTTGTTTTTGTAACATGATAATGTTATAGTTTAGATCTAAAATATCTCCTAAATGCCTCGAGTTGGAGGTGGGTACTGGTTAGAAGGGGGGTCACTTGGGTACATGTGGTGGGAGTTTTCTCATCCCTGGCTCACCCATGGCCTCTTCTTCACAGCCAAAGCATGACCGCCTTCCTTAGTGATGCCATTACACCATGCTATTTCTGTCTTTCAGTAGGACAACCATGGACTGCATCCACTGAATTTGTGATCCAAAATAAAGTGCTCCTCCTTTAAGTAGCAAGTGTTCAACATGTGGTTGCAGTGACAGTAATGTAAGTGATATAGAAAATTGGTGCCAGGACCAGAGCCATTGCTGTAAAGGAACTTGAGTACGAGGTAAAAAAATCTCTCGAAGTGGTGTGCATAAGGACTATGGCAAGGTTTGGAGATGTAGGGTGGAGAAGCCCTGGAATGTTGTGAGCAGTGCTTGATGTGCAAACATGGTAAGAACACAGGAAAAGCGAAACATGATTTGAATGTAGAAACTATGCGTCAGGTTCCAGAGGTTTCAGGTGGGAACAAGGACCACATTGGCAGTCGTACTAGATGCCATAAGCATTTAACTCTGGCAAAAAATTTGTCTACATTTTGCCAATGTCTTAAAATTTGGTGGGATGCTAAGAAAAATGGAGGTGGAAATATACGGCCAAACAGTGTTCATGTTGTGTCATGTTATTGCTCAATGTCACTAGGAAAATCTGTAGTGAGTGCCATGAGGCAGTGGAATAGGTGAATCATTTGGGAAATCTGGTGTGTCACCAGAAAGAAGCCCCTGCAACCCTGGGGCAAAAGAGTTAATAAATGCTGAAATATTTGAATTACAAAGGAGCCATGTACTTTGCACAGGATCAAGAAGAAAAATGCCTTAAAAAATATAGAAATCACTAAGTCACCAGCCATTGTAGGATTAAGGGTCTAAAACTGTAAAGCTTTCAGTTGAGCAGAGAGTCCTTAAGACTCCTTCTCATTCAGGGCTGACTAAGGAATTATATCCCTGTGTTCACCTGTCCAGATCCCCAGTACCCACAAGTTAAAGGGACCTGGCTTCTGCCCAAGATGGTGAATGTTTTTGTTATTCATATGGTGCTGGGTTTTCAGGTAGGCAGAAGGAAAGGGATATGAAGTCTAAGATGCTTCCATCCAAATTTCTGAGAGAGATGTGTCAGCCTGATACTCCCTGGCAAGATATCATGGCAGGGCAGTGTATGAATCTCAAGTTGTAACGAAATTTGCCCTGAGGAGCACAGGAAGCTGGAGTTGCTGAGTACCTGGATTTTCTCTTGAAGGAAAGCATAAGCACTGGGCGGAGCCAGCCTAAGGGAAAAGATATGTGGGCTCTAAAGGAAAAGACCATAGGGAAAGGCTGCCAAAGCTCTTTGGAGCAGACATTTCACCACACCTTGCCCTGGCTGCTTGACGTGGATTCATGGACTGAATGTTGCCCTGTTGAGTTTGAATGTTACTTTAATACAATTTCATTCTATCTCCTAATCCTCCCTTTTGGAATGAAAATGCTTATTCTCTGTTCTTGTATATTGAGAGTATTTTATTCTCTTTCTATTTTTACAGGAGTTCACAGCCAAGAGTTTACCTGGAGTCTCATGGGGAGTTTTTGGACCTGGGATTTTGTGTGATAATGGAACTATTAAGGCTTGGGCTGTCTTAGAAATGGGCTGACTGTGTAACAAACGGAGTGAAACATAGGAGCCTATCAGGGTTGAGAGAAGGAGGGTTGTGATCTAGATGTACAATTTTTCCTAAAATATTGATGTTTGCTGCTGGGACCAGGTAAGAAGAGGAAGGTCACTTTGGGTGTGACTGCAAAGTGGGTAACCTCCCTGGCACATGATATCTCTGTTTCTCTGTCCCTTTGTCTCTTTGTTTCTCTGTCACTGTCTCTCTCTTTCTCTCTATATATCTCTGTGTCTGTCTGTCCATCTGTTTCTCTCTCTCTCTCTCCCTCTCTCCTTCAGTACCACATTATGAACAGCATTTCTACTCCACAGTCTCCTGCCATGCTTTTCTGCTGTGGGGCCAACAAAGCAGGCACTAAATCCTCTGAAAACTGTGAGCCAAAATCCACCTCTCCTCTTTGGAATTACAACTGATATTTTCTCCCAGTGACAGCAAGACTAAGAAAGACGTAGAAATATAGAAATCATTGGATAGAAACTTGATAGATATAGTGTAGGTTTTGATTTACTTTTTGCATATGTATGTTCAATTGATTCAGAACCAGTGTTTAAGAGATAGTCCCTTCTTTCCTTTAATCATCAAAGCCCATGTGTGGCCACTCGTTTTCTTTGGCAGGGTGTAGAAAATGAATTCAGAAGGCTGCTGCTCCTAGACCAAGAAAAAAGTCTCAGAAACTTGACATGGGAAGAAAACTACCAATAAATAGATTGAATATTGAACCACAGGAGACAAAAACAAAGCGAGAACTAGCAGAAGGCCCCTTTTCTCAAACCTCATTCACACACAAGTTGAGTAGATCCCCACTAGTACCTTCTCTTCTTCCCTTGGGATCCTCCCTCTAAGGCTCCTCCCTTGGCCTCATACCTCACCCTTTCAAATGTAGCCCCTGATCCTTCCCCTCTTCCATACCCTTCCTCCAGCCAGTGCCCCTCTGTGATCTCTCCGTGTCTTTTCAGGCACTCAACAGAGTACAAAATTTTCAAAGACTCCTATAACGGGAGGTTTGGATAAAACCTCCAGAGCTACCTCCTCTTGCTGTCGACCCAGGAAAGGGAGACGGTCACCACAGCTCTGCTGTTTCCACCAGCTTGAGTGAGAAACACTATCAGCATGAACCAGAGCAGGACCAGCAGATCCTGAGGAACTCTACGACCTGAAGCAAAGACATAGGTATACTGTGACACGTGTGAGACAAGAGAACATAGGACTGTCCCAGAAATCTCCACAGAAATTATCCACAGTGTAGTCAGTGAATTTTATTTTAATGTCTACAGAAGTGTGATTGGGATAAAACCAACCCCTTCTGAGGAGAGGTGTGCAAGCATCTTCTCTGATGATGGGCAGGGGGAGGAAGGGATGAGGTGGGCTTGCTAGAGGGGGCTGAGGTGAGTCCTGTAGGTTGGGGTTAAGGGCCACACATAGTGGCAGCCAGATGTGGGAGAGAAGGTGTGGCTCAGGCCTGAGCAGCAAGGACAAATTTCTCCCTGAACATTCTGTGTCATAGACAAAGACAGGACATTCTTTCTTGTATCAGTGCACTGCTTTCTACCTAGCTGGGGAGATGGTATATTCGGGATGGAAGTGGGAAGCACAGACTGTCATTCCCTCCATGCCTATCTCATGGGGAATTTGTTGCTGGACTCATTCTGTTCCCCTGATGGATTTCTAGGGCTGTATCAAAGTCTGGCTTGTGTTTCATTAATAATCCTTGAAATGAAGTGTGGCAAATCCTCCAACTTTGTTCTGTTTTTAACAGTTGTCTTTGGTTATTGTGCAGTCTTTAGATTTCTATATGAGTATTATAATCACCTTCTCGTTTTCTGCTAAAAATATTACTGGAATTTTGATTTGGATGGATTGAGGCTATCAAGGTACTTGGGAAGAACTCACTTTGTAACAAGATTCAAATATCTCTGTTATAAACTAGATTTATATCACCACTGTTGTAGTCGGGGTTTTGAAAGGAATAGATTTAATATAGGACACATAATGTAGGATTATTTTGTAATATTCACCCAAAGAGTCAAATTCAGAAGAGTATAGGAGATTTGTCCACATGCTAGAGATCCAAAGAATGGAGCTGAAATCCTGGATCCCACAGCAATGTCCTGCAAGAATTCAGCTGGAGGTCTAGAGCCCACAACAATGTCTCATGCAAGTCTGTATCAAGGACTTGCACTGAGAAGGTCCAACGGTCAGCGGTGGAAGCTCGAAAGTCTGTGCCAGTGGGATGAAGGATCTGTGCCAGTTGGCTGAGGGATCTGCACTAGAGCCATGAAGGCACCCTCAAGCTAAGGAGCAGAGGTCCCCCAAAGAGAACCCAGCCATTTTCAGTGACAGTAAGGACCCAAGGTCCTCCAAAGATGAGAACAGCTGAGTTCATCTCAGGAAAACCGGCATGACCCTTTTTTTCCAGGAGAATCAACAGCACACCGTCTTCCACTCCATTTCTGTTTTTATGCTGCTGGCAACAATCCTCAGGTAGGCCTTCTGCACCCAGAACCATGTTGATGCAGTTCAGCTGGATATTCCAAGTTGACTAATAGGTAATCCACCATGACCAGTTATTTTGATCTCCATACAGCTTGTGTTTTCTCTATACCATATTCCTTAAGGCATATATTTTCTACATCTTGGCCAGATTTATTTCTTTAATTCATAACTCTTAATATTATTTTACATCCTAATGTTTTATGTTCATTTTCAGTTGTTTGCTTCTAGTACAAAGATGCAGTATAATGACCTGGTGTCCTGTGACACTGCTAAACTAAATTATTTGTTCTAGAGGAATTTCCTTAACTTATAAAATATTCTTTATGAATTTTGCTATTATTTGTAAATATCAAGTTTTGCTTCTCTTTTACTATTTTGAAGTACCTTTTAAAAAAAAGCTTGTTATACTGGACACAAATTTCAAGTCTACAGTGATTTATTCCTCTAACCCCACCCTGCTATGTGACATAGTAAGTCTTATGGTATAGAATCCAGTGTCTGCTGTGAAACACAGGTTCCTGAAATGGTTTACTATAATCAAAGATCTTCCATAACTTTTGGTAGAAGAGTAAAGGCCCTATGTTTCCTAAGCTGTATCACCAAGCCTGAGTACTACACCTGCTGGGTTAAGCAGGCCCTACAGGTTGTGGACATGATTAGGAATCCCATTTGAAAGTGTTTGTTCACTGAAGTCTCGATAGACTGAGGCAAGTGATTTCATGAACGAGCACACAAAACTAGTGGAAACTAAGAGATCACTGAGAAGAGAAGGTGTGATAGAGACACTCCCCAGTAGGAGTGCAGTGATTTGAGAACATGCTGCATAGAAATCTTTAAAAGTGAGAAGTGGGACGACCTTCACTGCCACATAGACTTAGTCGTGGTCAGGTTAGCATGAGGGGATTTCAGGTGAGCCACACCAGGGATGGGGCTAGTGGAGAACACGGACATTATCACTGAATCCCATACCTGTGGGAAAGCCTGGATGTAACAAGGTCTCCCCCTGATGCCACCCACCAGCATAGGGCTGGGGTAGCTGAGCAACACTGGGAGGTCAGTCTGAAAGGCTACGTAGGAGTGCTAAGAAAATTCCCCCTTCCTTCAACCAGACCATCTTTGCTCCCTCAGCAGACCCCATTTCCCTGTGCAGCAGCCTCCTTGCTGCTCTGTGATGAATTTGCCCCTCCCCCAGGACTAGATGGGCTGGGGTGTGGCTTGATGACCGAACAAAGCCCAAGGGGTGGCTGCTGCTTTTCCTGGGAGGAGTGGGTAGAGAGCTGAGTAGGCCCCGGTTAGATCAAGGGGAGGCTCATACACTTGAGGGATGGAAGGAAATTCACCAGTAACTGAAATGGAGGTTGACCCACCCAGCCCAGGAGCTCAAGGGAGGAACAGGAAGGCCCCAGGTTCAACCATGGTCCAAGTGCAAGGTGAGTAGGACCACACAAGCATCTTCTCTTCCTCCCCTGGGTTCTCCCCCTAGGTCTTCTTCTGCTCTGCAACCGCCCTCCTCTCCTAAAGGCCCTTCTTCCATCACTACTCCAACTTCACCGCCTGCACATGCCCTGTGTGATCTCCATGTGTCCTTTCAGATCCCCAGCAGAATAAGGAAGTTTCAAATACCCTTACATGCAGTCTGAGGAAGAATATCTGCCCCAGAGCTCACACCTTTTTCCAGCAAGAGTAAAGAAAGGAGGCTGCCAACACATTTCAACCAATTGCAGCACGAGAAACATAATCAACATGACCAAGAACAGAACCAGCTGAATGTGGTGCACTCCACCTGCTCAAGTGAAGACATGGGCATCTAGTGACCTGAGTGAGGCCAGGGACCTCGGAATTATCTCTGGAATCTCCAGAGTTCAGGCTTACACAAGTATGATCAGAGAGGTTGGAATGTTAGCTCAGCGGCACATCACCTGCCTGGCAAATGCACGGTCATGAGTCTGAGTTCTGGCAATGGAAGAAAACCAAAAAACTCCAAAAAAACAAAAAACAAACAAACAAAAAAACTCAAATAAGTGTGATGAGAATAAAAGCAGCAACAGGAGATGTCTGTGCCTCTTCTTTGATGGTGAGGAGGGGAGGAAGGGCAGAAGTGCATGTGAGAAAAGAGAAGTGAAGGTGCTGCAGGGTTGTGGTTCTGGGTGATGGGTCCTCAGGGAGCAGATGAGGCAGATAAGGACCACCGCAGGCCAGAGGACAGAGGACAAAGTTCTCCATTAAATTTTGTACCAGAGGCAAAAGGAGATGGTGTTTCCCTCTGTGAGTGCAGTGTCTGGTACCTACCTAGTAAGAGATGGTAGATATGAGGTGGAAGTGACCCTCCCAGGAAAAGCTCACACCCTAGTGCCCTCCACACCTACATCATAGTGGGGTTCCTTGTTTCGAATCCTATGAGGCAAGCAACTCAAGACCTTCAGAATAAGAAACATTTCCTACCAAAGACACCCTGACATACTCTGAAACACTAAAATTCCGGTATTGTGCCTCACAAATTCAGCACTAGTTAGGGCACTTTTTCAAAACAGAGTGGCTGTGTAGGGAAGAAGCAGAGGCAGTGACTCCTCCTTGGTGTGAGCAGTAAAGGGAGCAGTGTCATAAGCAAGTACTTGTAAGTAAGTGGCATAACTCAAGCTTTTAGTTGAGACAAGTGTCTTTCTAGATGAAGTTGTATGAAATCATAGAGTTAGGTCCTGTGCAACCTTTAGCTGCAGCCTCCCTCATAAAGTATTAAAATATCAGTATTGACCAATTTCTCAAATGGAAATTGACATGGATTCGGCCAAGTCCCTAATACTTCGATCAACATAGGATCTCGCCTGCTTCCCTTGTGGAGACACACCACTTCCTTCACCCCCACACCCTCCTCACCCCTGGAACCCACTGGTCTCCTACTCATTTACATAATTTGATCCTTTCCATGATGTCATCAAATGGATCCACAAGTATATGCAAGGTTTTGCTTTGCTTTTTATTTTTTTAAAGTTTTTTTTCCCATACCAGGAATCAAACTCATGACCTTGTGCTTGCCAGGCAGATGCTGTGCCACTGAGCTAAATCCCCAGCCGCTGTATCGCATGTTTTCTTTAACATGACATAGTTATCTGGCAATTCACCGAGCTCTATATGTACCTGAAGAGAACACTGTAGTGTAATGCTGAATACCATTGCAAGGGATAGATGTGCCAAGGATTTTGTTTCTTTTTAAATGATTATTACATCTAAGGACATCTAAATTGTTCACTGCCAGTGCTCCACTGTTACAAATGAAAGTGCTCCAAACACACTCACACTGCTTTGGGCTGAACATACATTGTTGATTCACTGGGATAAATGCACAGGGGTCCATTTGCTATGTTGTGGGCTGGTTGCAGGATTCATTGTACTTTAATTACCAGAAATTCTTATTTGAAAAAATTGACAAGTATAGAATATTGAACAGTTAGTATACAGTTCCTCTGCACCCCTGAATTCACTCATAATGTTGTCAATATAATTAATATCTTGCATGATTCTGCTATACATTTTATTTATTTATTTATTTATTTGGCACTGGGAATCGAACTCATGACCTCAGACTTGCCAGGCAAGAGCTTATGCCGCTGAGCTATATCTCCGGGCCTTTGCTATACATGTTATAATTTATGATTGCCTCCAACATTGTCCAATTAAGGAAGGTAGCCAACATCAATACTAACAGTATTTTTAACTAACATGTTCTGTTTACATTTAGATTCACTCTTTTTGTTGTGGGGTTGGATCTATGGTACAATTGCATATATGCACTGTGTACTTAATGCTTTACTATCACACAGCATAGCTGTAATCCCTTAAAATGTCCCATGGATAAGCTATGCATCCACCTTTTGCTGCCACCAAAACCGTCCATGAGACATTTTCTTTCCTATTGTTTTCCTTTTCTGGGATGTTAGATGAAATCAGAGTATGCAGTCCATTTAGACTGATGCAAGTAGGGGCTGGGGATTTAGCTCAGTGGCAAAAGCGCCTGCCTGGCAAGCACGAGGTCATGAGTTCAGTTCCCGGTACCGGAGAAAAAAACCCAAAAAAAAACAAAAAAAACCAAAAAAATAGACTGATGCAAGTCTATATGAATTATTAATCCTAATGTGAACCCTAACACTAATCCAAACTGAAGAGTGGACAAAAGTGGGCCAGTTATGACAGCTGACTCAGATCAGAATCTCATTTCCATGACACTGTAGAAATATTAGCAGAAATATTCTTGTTCTTCACTCATTAGCACTCGTGTATACTTCCCTTCACAATATCCTGCAATCTAAGCAAGCTGAGAATTTCCTCCTGTCTTTGGTTTCATGGCCAGTCTGCTGCCTTTGGGAACCCACTTCACCTGAGAGTCACCCTTATCTCTCAGGAAATACTTGCTGAAGCTGGGGATAAGTCCCCTGCTTTGTCCTCTGGATAGATCCACTTTTCTCACAGCTGTTCCACGTGAAGATTCCTCTCAGCTTCACCCACCATCCAAAAGCGCTGTCCAGAGCAGTCTTCCGTGCTCTCAGGCTGTCATCTCAGGCCCAAGACTCCTCATCTGAGGGCCTGGCCCTGGCCACCTTGCAGCTGCATTAAATCAACTCCTGCAGAAGGAACTGCAGTTACCCCAACTCTCAAACTGCTGTGACTCAACACTCAGCCTGTGAGCAGTTGCTATATTGCACATGGCTGTCTATTTGAACATCACGACCACTGCCATTCAGCACACTGCAAACCAGGACTTCCCTGTGGGGAGGAACACACACCAGAGACTGGAGAAAGAACATATTTTTTACATTTCTTTTGAGATCCACAAAGAAGCACTCGCCACCTAGTCAGAGCATGTCAGAGCTTTGAGGGTTTCAGCCACAGCAGATGGTTTTGTTTCCTCTAATATGGTGATCACGGTCCTGCCTGCCCTGCAGCTTTCCAGCAACTGTGCATCTGACCACCTACATGAGCTCGTGCAACTCCACATGTGTTCTGTAGCCGTTTTCTACTAACTCGTTTCATTAACATCCTACAGAAATGTCAAGATGGCCTCAGAAACTGTTGTACTTGACCTGTCAAGACAAGGAGTAGATTATGCTGCATGTAAAACTACTCATCACCCATTTGGGAAAGTTTGATCGCTGGTCATTTTGCTTCTCAAGCTGATAACCCAGGGTCTAGACATCATAGTGCTGAGTTAACTTTTATGCCAAAAAGGCTGTTGCTTTTCTAATTCTTTTCTTTGCCCTTCTTTGCACTTACCAATTATCTTAATTTAAAAAGAATAAAAGATTGTCACTATGGGAGCATTTCCAGGGTGAGCAATGGAACAGATAGGGTCTCCTACATGACGTTAACCTGGAGCAGGTGAGGTGCGCAGTTCCCCTGGGAGTAGGGTGCAACCATCGCATGCTCCGTTTTACATTTTGAGTTCAGGCCACATTTCGGTGCCTTGGATCAGGGTCTGTCTACACCCTGAGAGGTATTTTTAATTTTCTCTAAGTATAGAAATAAATTCAGAAGGCCAGTTGGGTTCAGGTCTGGAGAAGTGCATACTGGGTGACCTCTAGAAGACCTCACACTAAGTCTACTCCTGGTCTTGTCACTTACTGTGCAGGGATCTTGACCAGTTCCTGAGCTCAGCAGACCTCAAGTCCTTCATCTATAAAATGGGTTTGGCACATATTCTTAGTGTGAGAACCAGTGGAATGTAAGCCATGCATTAAAACATCTAGCAGAATAGCTGATTTGTATTCAATATTTCATGATCAACAACTGATTCTAGTGTTACCTTAATCTAGACCTTGTTACTCTTTAATCCAATGCAAGAAAGCTGCAAATCAACAGGGAGCTCAAAAGAGAATCAGGCAAAATATGATGCAGTAATCATTTTCCCAATATGTTCTCCACGGTAGGGTTTATTACTTACTTAGATGTCGGAGAGTCTTTCCAGGTTGATAACCATTAATCCAAAGTTCCTGGAGTGTGGGCACAGAGCCATATTCCCCTCCTTACCAGCTTTTCTTTCAATCAAAAACTAGTTTTCATTACATCACCTTCTCCCAGAGTCTTGCCCTGGCACTCACAAACCTTTGTAACAATGGGGCCTGCTGGCCATACTAGGGCCAAGGCCAGCTCAACACAGACGCAGCTCCACCAAGGTTTGAGCAGAGCTCACACTCCCTGACATCACAGCACCAATTTCCTTCACACGGAAACAGTTGAAACCTGGCTCACAGTGGGTGAAGTTGTAAGACAGGGAAAAGATTCCCTTGAACCCTGAAAGGGCTCTCTGGATGCGGAACCCTCGGTCAGGCTGTCATCCGACCACTTGTGCAGGTGGTTCATACCAGTGCTGGATCCTGCTGGTCGTTTCCCAAGAGAGTGTGCTACCAGCACAGCCTGCCTGCACGGAAGCTGTTCCACACCTTTGAGTCACAGGAACAAAAGTGAGTAGCTGTCCTCCAGGAAGACAGTCAGCTGGGCACTGCAAGACCCTGGAAAGTAGACACTCCCAGTAGACAGCACAGCAACTGACTGGGGCCTTTGGGAACTCACTTCACCTGAGAGTCACCCTTATCTCTCAGGAAATACTTGCTGAAGCTCGGGATAAGTCCTCTGGATAGAACCACTCTTCTCAGTGAAGTGTAAAACTGTTCCACGGGAAGATTTCTCTTAGCTGCACCCACCATCTGAAAGCACTGCACAGAACAGTCTTGCATGCTTTCACGCTGTCATCTCAGGCCCAAGACACCTCATCTGAGGGTCTGGCCCTGGCCAGCTTGCAGACCCATTAAATCAACTCCTGCAGAAGGAACTGCTCTTACCCCAACCCTCAAACTGCTGTGACAACACTCAACCACAGCTGCTCTTTGCTAGATCCTCTCCTGCTCAGTGTGCCTTTACTTGCCAGTTAGGTCCTTGAGGACATTTCTCCATCTGCCAACACTGGTAGTACTCCTGGACTCTGCCATGCTACAGGGTAGATTTGATCCTGTTCAGTGAAGTGTACTCATATCTCCACCACACACAGAGGGCATAGCCAAGGACGCACATGCAACAGAAGTTTGGGGTCAATGTTCCCGTGAGAAGGGCTCATTTATTGACATTAAATTTCCCTCATATAATTGAAAAATACAAGCATATTCAGTATTTATATATTTTTAACAAAACAGATCAACAGAAAAAAAGAAATAAGAAGCCTGGTATGGATTTTTACATGTAAGTCTATTTACATGTAAAGTCCACCTACTGTGATAAAAATTTCTTAAACATCTCCAAGGAAATTCCTTTTTCTATACATTATGTTACTAGCATACAATGAAAGGTTTCCCAGTTGTTTTCCCCAATAAAGACCTTTTACACTTGGAATGGAAGAACAGAATTCATGGGTGATCAATAACATTCACATCAGAAATCACAATCAATAAATCATATCACAATCCTAAATACACATATGAGATCAATATCATTCTCCAAATGAGATGTGCAATCTATTTCAATCTTGCAAAATGGAACAAGATTTAAAAAAAATCATAAAAAAAACGTTAGTTTCCATGTAACCCAAATGCAACAAACATCTAGAAAGTATTCACTATATTTCCCCCCCTATTCTGGTTCTTCACTAACAAGAAAACTGCCTGCTCTCCAGAAACAGACTCTGAAGAAGAAGCTCATATCACAATAGGCAAAAGTAAGTGAGTGACAGGGCGGTGAACAACCCCTGTCCATGTTGTGTACTTTGCACTGTCTGTGGCCCACACCTCATGCATGGGTGGGCTCTTCCTCTGCTCTCAAAGCCCTTTCATATAGACCTGGGGCTGCCTTGTGATCTCTCCTATAAACCTGGGCCAAGTGCTCTAGGACTTTCATCATGCTGGTTCTAGCACGGGTCCTTGTGCTCACAGGAAGCCACTGAGCAGGATCGCTATTGGGTACTTGTCAATACTCTCCATACCTTTCCAGATATGTCTCTGGGGCTGGCCCTATCCATTTTGGCACAAAATCCCCAAGTGATCATCCCTTTTTATCTCGTAAGCTTTTTCGACATTTGTCCTAAAGGACCTTGTGTGCATGCTCTGAGACTTTTTCAGAGCCCTAGACTTCAGGCGGGTAGAATGGAGAAGACTTGGGATGAGTTGGGAAAAGTAGAGGACTGAGGAAACCCTGTGCAAGAGGGAGGGTCCCAGAACATTCTAGAAAAGCCTTTTCTGCCTGCCAGGCACCTTGACATGCAGAATTCTAAAGAAAGCAGCCTTTTACATCATTCTGGGACCTGAGCGGAAGCTAATGCCTTATTCACAGGTAACAGCTTCTGATGGAAGCAAGATCTAAGACCAGGCTTACTGAGGTCAAGGTCAGAGGTGGTGGGGACAGAAAAAAACAGTACCCAGGTAAAAAAGCCATAGATAACTCAGATCGGCCTCTGTTATCTGAGCTGCACCACACTCAGGGATATTTGGGAGAATGAGAACCTCCCCCTCTTCTGCACAGGAGTCCAGGGAGTCACAGCCTTGTCCTCAGGTCTACGCTTCTGTGAGGAGATGAGGCAGGACCTGACCTCTGTGAGCTCATGGTGTGGGGCTGCCCTGGGGGGAACGGAGGAATCCCCACCCTGATGGGATCCAGAATAATCCAGATTTCCCTCTGCTGTCCTCTGTTCCCTAGGGCATGACTCTCAGGTGAGTGCTCCCTTTGCCCAAGGGGACCAGCCTGGACAGTGAGAGCCTTGTTCTGAGGTTCTGCTTCAGGAGGCAGAAAACACAACCTGGGCTCAGGTGTCAACCTCAGGCTCTGTGGGAGGAGGAAGGCCCACAGCAGGTAGAGGGTCCTTCAGTAATCATGCAACTCTGCCTCTTTACACAGCCCTGCACCACGCAGGGCAGAGGACACTCCTCCCCAGCTCCATGCAGGGGATCCTGAGTGTGAGGGTCTGGTTCTGAGGTCCACCTTGCAAGTGTGGGTAGCAGGGACGGTACTGGCTCTTTTCGGGTGGGGAGACTCTGTGAGGGAATGAAGAAGCTGCAGTCCCAAGACAGAGTTCCCACACAATTCAAAAATGGCTCTGTGGCTGTCTCAATGCATTTTGGTACAGAATTCTCAGGTGAGCACCCACTTTACCCCAGGAGCTCTTGGAATAAGACCCTTATTCTGAGCACTGTTCCTCAGATCCTTGGAACTGAGAAGGCCCCAGCTTTGTGAGGTCAAGGGAAGATGCTGAGGGCAGAGTGAGGAAGCCTCTGCCAGGTAAAGGGTCCTAGGCTAATCTTGCCTTTCTGCTGCCCTCAGCTCTGCACCCAGTGCTGGTAGGTTGTTAGGTTACTCCTCCCTCTCGTGCAGCCGTCTTCTGACTAGAGTTCCTGGGTATCAGAGTCTTAGTCTGAGGGGAACACCCTGAGTCTGGTGTGGGACCAGTGGTCAGAATGGAAGCCATCCCTACGGGGGGCTCAGTACAGTGGCCGGTCAGAGCTTTGGTGTGACAGGTAACCCTCAGATCAGCTTGGTTCTGCCAGTAATTAAGGTAAGGACAGAGACCGGGGAAGAAAGGAATCCACTCACACCTCTCTTGGGGAGTCTTTTGGAAATCCACACCCAGGGTACCAATGCCAGGCATTGAGGCAAGGTGTGTGGTCCCTAACTTCCATGGGTGGGGTCTGAGAAAGGTGAGAATCTTGCTCACAGCAGAGGGTGTCTTTTCCCCTAGAATAGGGAAATCCCCACAGAAGCCTGCTCCTGCTGTGATGCTAGAAAACACCATGCATGGTGAGCAGGCTGGAGACTCCTGAACTCTGCAGGCTGATCTGAAGGAACTTAGGGGACTCAGGGAAGGAACTCAGCATCCCTAAAGCAAGGGTACCTGGTTGTGTACTGGGTCTAATGAAAAAGCGAGCAGCAAGGGCTGGCCCGTGACAGATGGGACCAAATCTATCAACGATGGCACGCTGAATTTTGTCCCCTATTCTGACTCTGAAACCTTAGGAAGTAGGACTCATCTTCAGAGGAGTGTGATTCCTTGAGAATTCAAGGGAAGGACTTCCAGGGAGGACAGTGAAGAGACCTTGTCCTCTGGACTCCACACAGTTGTGCTGATAGTGTGGTACACTAGATGAATACAAGAATCCATCTTCTTTTATCCCTCTAAAAAGAGAGAATCACCTGTTTCCCTTCCAGGACTGGGTGAAGGAACTTGCTAGTAGTGGAAGTTTCCAAACCTCGAGAAAGAGGGCTGGATGTCCACAAAATGAACATCTTAATTTCTTGCTAGGAAATCATCTGGGGCCCTGTGGAGCCTGATGGAAAGGCAGGCATGGCTTGTAGAACATTATCCTGAGGTTACCAGAGCTAAGTACCAGATGTCAGAGCAGCAGTGAGCACAGATATTTCTGATTAAGTATCTCAAAGCTGCACCTTGACTGCTACTGACACAGACTGGGGTCCAGGGAAAGCAAATATGTCAGTCTTTGGTGATGCAAGGGGTACCATCCTATGGTGAACTGGGACAGCATGTGATCTCCAAAACTGGGGCAGAAAGCCTCATGCATGCATCAGATTGACTGCCATCAGTAGGTCAGTGTATTATCCTTAGTGGGGTAGTAGGGAAGGTCCACCAGCATCTTCTTTAAGGAATGAACTGCTTTTGTCCAAGACCACCAGGCTAGACACTGAGCCAGAGGCCCAGGATCTAGGGATGAATCTTGTTGCTGCAAGTGTCCTGCAAACCCTGAGATATCATAATTGGTGAAATTTGAAGAATTTAAGCGGCAAGGCAATCAAAAGAAGGCTTGGAGCAGAGCCTGAGGAAATGGAATTACAGTCTGTCCTGAAAGCACATTGCCTGGTGCGACTCCTCTCCTGTGGATCCTCAGTGCCACACATCCTGGCGGATTCCCAAATCGTGACCACTACTTCCAGTTTTCCCTCCCAGCAGCAAATTAGCCACCCAGGTCATTACCAGCCATCTCCCCATGGACAGCCCATACACAGAGTTTGTTCCACTGTCCCACGACAGACACACAGATTATCTTCCTTCCAAACATTTCTCCTCCTATTCTGCCCTGTGTTGTAAGAAGTGGCAGTACTGATTCACACTAGTACACTAGAAACCCAGGAGTCCTTCACTGACTAATGATTTTTTCAGTCACAATTTAATTTACTTTGGAAAAATTTGCTCTTCTAGTGTACAATACATTGCATTTGACAATGAACAGTCTCCACTACCACAGCCAAGACACATCACTTCCCCAAATAGTGTTTTCATGCTACCTCTTGCAGCCAAAACCTGTCTCCACCCCCAATGTAACACCTGGCATACTCTGGTCAATTCTCCATCACTACAGTTTTTCCATTTGCCGTAGGTCACAGCAATGACAGTGTAGAGTATTTTGACTTTCCAGAGGGACTGTTTCTCTTAACACGCTGCATTCATGATATACTCATATTGTTTTGTGTATCAGTACTGTGTCCTTTCTATTATTGAGCAACATTCTTTGGAGGGATGGGTCATAGAGTATTTCTTCATTCCTCAGCTGAGAGAAGTTTGGTTTTGTTCTATATTTGTTTGATGTTTATGCATAAGGGCACTCTTAGTAATCACAAGTTTTTTGTTTTTCATTTTAATTTTAAATATTAAAAAGACTAACAAAATAACAATGAAGACAAAATCAAAACAAAACAAAAACAACAGAAATGATACATGAACTCAAAACAAAATGATAGGAATTAACAATGGTTGCTACATTACATATTGTTATCTTCAATGAAGTTACTCAATCCACCAGACATAAGAATGTAAGATTTATCAAATAATTAAAGACAGTAACAAGTAATTTTAAAAAATCAACATCGGAATGATACAGAGCTTCACCAAACAAGATTTTGGGAGTTCTGCAATGGCTCTTCTACTGCATATTGCTGCTTTCAGATCAGTCATTCTAATTACCAAATTCAAGCATGCAATATTGGTTAAGATAAAAGAAAAATTTAAGCATTGGCTGTCCTTTCAATAAACCACAGACATGAGCAATACACCTATTCCATCTATCCTTATATATACATATAATATTTTTTCATTTAAAAAGCAAAATACAAAATAAATACATAAACAAAATAGCGCTGAGAATAATAATACAGAATTTAAAAACATGGTCATAGGATATTGACAGTGGTTGTTATATTACCGAATGTTGTCTTCAGAATGGTTGCACATATAACCAAATATAGGAATACAACATTGACCAAACAATTACACATTAACAGTTCCTTTTGATAAACCAACAGATATTAGTAGTACAATTATCCCAGCTATCCTGTATATGTATATTTTTTTCTCCTCACCCTTCTTGCTTTTTCCTCTCCCCTCCTTCATCCAAATTGCTCCTTCCTATTTGAGCAGTTTATTTTTCCTTTCACAATATCTATTGTACCATTCAGATTTTATTTACTCTTTCAAGTACTTATATTAGGGAGGAAATATGATGTTTACACATGTGAATCTGATTTATTTCACTAATGAACATGGTCTCCGATTTCATCCACTTACCTTTAGAAGCCTCTAGTTTTTCTTTATAGCTCAGTAATACTCCGTTGTATAAAAATACCACATCTCAGAGGCTGGGGATTTAGCTCAGCGGCAAAAGCGCCTGCCTGGCAAGCGCAAGCTGGTGAGTTCGCTTCCCAGTACCGGAGAAAGAACAAAAACAAAAACAAAAACAAAAAAAAAAGAGAAAAATACCACATCTCTTTATCCATGCCTGAGTAGACTGACATTTGGGTTGTTTCCAAGATTTAGCTATTACAAATCGCACTGCTATAAACATGGCTGTACATATAGCATTGTGGTATGATGTTTTCAGTTTTTCTGAAAAAATACCCAGGAGGGGAACAGCTGCGTATTCAATGGGACCTCTAATCCTAGTTGATTGAGGAATCTCCAGACTGCTTTCCACAGTGGTTGCACCAGTCTACATTCCCACCAACAGTGGAGAAGAATTCCATTTTCCCCACAGCCCCTCCAGCATTTATTACTGGTTGATTTCTTAATGATAGCCATTGTCTCTAGGGTGAATCTAAGTGTTGTTTCAATTTGCATTTCTCAAATCACTAATGAGGTTGAACATTTTTTCATATATTTATTTCCCATTTGTGTTCTTCATGTGACAAGTGTGTGTTCATCTCAGATGCCCATTTTTGTACTGGGTCTTTAACTTTGGGGGCCTGATTTTTTTTTTAATTCTTTATATGTCCTAGATAGGAGTCCTTTGTCTGAGGAACAGTTGGATAACAATTTTTCCCCAGTTTGTGGATTTTCCTTTCACCCTGTAGGTGAGTACTTGTGATGTGCAGAAAACTTTCAATAAGATGAGATCCCAGTTGTTGAGTATTTGAAGAAATTCCCATGCAGTTTGTTTTTTGTTCATGAACTCTCTACCTACCCCTACATCTTCAAGACTTCCACCTACCTTCTCTTCCATTAGATCTAGTGTTTCTGTTTTAATATTTAGATTGTTAAGCCATTTTGATTTTATTTTGGTTCATGGTGATAGGCATGGGTCTAATTTTAGTATTCAGCATGTAGAAAGTCAGTTTACCCCGCAAAATTTATTGAAGAAGCTATCTTTCTTCCAGTGAACATGTTTGGGCCCCTTTGTCAGAGATAAAGTGGGAGATTGTCTTTGTGGTTGTGTCTGCATTTTCTAGTCTGTGCCACTGGTCTTCATGTCTGGTTTTTTTTTTTTATTTGGGCAATACCTTGCTGATTTTATCGCAGTTGATTTGTAATATAATTTCACATTGGGGATTTCTTTTTGGGGGGTTTCCAGTACCGGGAATTGACTTTATGACCTTACGCTTGCCAGGCAGGTGCTGTGCCGCAGAGCTAACTCCCCACCCCCAAATTGGGGATTGTGACACCTTCTCCCTTACCTTTGTTGCCCAGGATTACTTTTGCCATTCTTGGTGTTTTCTGATTCCACATAAAGTTTAGGAATGTTTTCTCTAGGTCTGTGAGGTATGCCAATGGTATTTTCATCCAAATTGCATTGGATATGTACAACAATTTTGGGAGTATTGATATTTTCACAATGTTGGTTCTTCCTATCCATGAACAAAGAATATCTTTCCAAAGCTTGAAAAGCTGTTCAATGTCTTTTTACAGAATACTGTAATTTTAATTGTACAGATCTTTTACTTCTTTTGTTAGATTAATTCCTGAGTATTTCAGTTTTTTGGATGCTATTGTGAAAGGTATACTTCCCCTTATTTCTATGGCAGTATGTTTGTTGTTTGTGTACAGAAATGCTATTTGTTTTTGTGTGTTGAATTTGTATCCAGCTTTGCTACAGAAGTGTTGATTACTTCTAAGAGTGTTTTGGTGGAGTTTGGGGGGACTTCCATGTACACTATCATGTCATTTGTGAATACAGGTAATTTCACTTCCTTTCCTATCTTTACTCCTTTTATTTCTCTGTATTGTCTAATTGCTCTGGCTAGTGTCTCGAAAACTATGTTGAATAGGAGTGGTGACAATGGACAACCTTGTCTTGTTCTTGATTTTATAGTGAAAGCTTTCAGATTTTGTCTATTTAGTGTGATGTTGGTTCTTGGTTTGTCATAGATGGCTTTGATCAGATTGAGGTTAAGTGCATCTGTGCAAATTTTCTGTAGGGCTTTGATCATCAGTAAGTGTTGGATTTTATCAAAAGCTTTTTCTACATCTATTGAGATGATCCTGTGATTCTTGTCTTTAACTCTCTTTATATGGTGTATCATATTGATTGATTTGTGTATACTGCATAATCCCTGCATTGTTACCATGAATCTCACTTGGTCATGGTGTATTATCTTCTTAATGATTTGCTGCATCCTATTAGCTAGTATGCAAGGAGAATTTTTGCATCTATATTCATTAAGGAGATTGGCCTATGAACTATAGCTCTCTTTTTGAGTTAATTTTTCTCTGGTTTTGGTATCAGGATAATACTTGCCTGCAGGAAAGAGTTTGGGAGAATTGCGCCCTTTTCTATTTTTTTAAAGAGTTTGAGAAGAATTGATATTAAATCTTCTCTAAATTTCTTGTGGAATTCAGCTATGTATTCATCAGGACATGAGCTTTTCTTTTGGGGTAAGTTTTTTATTACATTTTCAATTTCATTGGCTAATATAAGGTTATTCGGAAATTTTATATCTTCTTCATTCAGTTTTGGTAATTCATATGTATCTAAAATCTATCCATTTCTTCTCCATTTTCCATCCAATGATAGTTAAGATTCTCAAATTAGGTACTGATGATCTGCTGAGTTTCTACAGGATCTGTAGTGATATCACCCCTTTCATTCCGTATTGCATGGATTTGAGTTGTTTCTTTCTTTTTTTTGATAAGGTGGCTAGGGGTTAATCAATTGTATTTATTTTTTCAATGAAACAACTCTTTAATTCACTAATTCTTTGTATTGTTTTCTTAATTTCATTTGTGTTAATTTCTGCTCTGGTCTTTCTAATTTCCTCCCTTCTTCAGAGGTTGCAATTAACTTCATCTTCTTTTTCTAGAAGTTTGAGGTGTAACATAGGTTGTTTGTTTCTGTTCATTCTGTTTTCCTGATGTTGGAATCCACTGCTATAAATTTCAATCTAAGGACTGCTTTCATTGAGTCCCTCAGGTTCTGGTAGGTTGTATCTAAATTTTTGTTTGACTGTAAATAGTGTTTAATTTCTACTTTAATTTCTTCTGTGACTCATTGGTTGTTCAGGAGGGTGTTATTTAATTTCCATGTGTTTATGGAGCTTCTGAGATTTCTTGTATCATTTATTTACAGTTCAATGCACTATGATGTGATAATATGCATGGGATAAGTCAATTCCTCTGCATTTACTTAAGCACGTTCTATGTGCCAGCATGTGCTCTATTTTACAGAATGTCCCATGTGCAGCTGAGAAGAATGTGTATTCTAATGTTATTGGTGGAATACTGTATAAAGTTCTACTAAATCCATTTGTTCACATGTTTGGTTTATTTCTGTTATTTTTTTCTGATTTTTTTGTCTAGTTAATCTATCTCTTTGTGACAATGAGGTGATAAATTCCCGTTACAATTGTGTTATTACTTATTTGATTTTTCATGTCTGTTGAAATTTGCCTTATATTACTGGGTGCTCCTACATTTGGTGCATATATACATTTATAATTGTTATCTTTTTCTCTTGCAGTTTTCCCTGAACAAGAACATAGAGCCCTTTTTTAATTTCTTTTGATCATTGATGGTTTGAAGTTCACCTTGTCTGCAGACAGAATAACTACTCTGGCTTTTTTTCTGGGTTCCTGTTCACATGTCACATTTTCTGTCACATTTTCTTTGCCTCATCTTGAAGCTGTTGAATTGTTATTTGCTGTTCTTTTGTTATTTTCAAGAAAGCTTTTCTTATTGTCATATTCAAATCTCTCTAGTTTTGTGGAGATTTAGGTGTGTTCTTGAGATGGCAGCAGGGGGCGGATCCAGAGGACTCAGGTACCCAGGTGGCTCACCTAAGCTTCTGATTCCAAGGCTCCTCCCACTGGGGCTGGGGATTTAGCTCAGCGGCAAAGCACCTGCCTGGAAAGCGCAAGGGTGTGAGTTCGGTTCCCAGTACCAGAGAAAACCCAAAACAAACCAAACCAAAACAAAACAAAACAGAACAATGCTCCTCCCACTGTGGCCGTAGAGGCAGGGCTGGAGGATCAGGGTCTCCAACAAGCTCACCAAAGTTTCCTGAGTACAAGAGGCCTCTGGAGGGTGACTGCAGGGGCAGGGGTGGAGCGTCCAAGTCCTCAGGCAGCTCAGAGAGGCTTCCAGCGTTGGACGCCCCTCCCACAGTGGTAGTGAGGACAACTTGCATGTTTTTATATAAAAATGTGTTTTCTTTTCACTGGGCAAGTATCTTGAATAGGATGTCTGGGTTATATGACAAATATGTTCATTTCTATTTAAAAAAAAACCTGCCAGAATATCTCCCAAGTGGCAGTACCATTTGGCTTTCCCACCACCAATGCATGAGGCTTCCAGGAGTTCTATAACCTTAGCAGCACTTGGTTAATTAGACATCTGTTTCCCTTGTTTTTGAACTTTAGACTTTGAAATACATATATCAGGGCATCACATCATTTTTTCCTTTTGGTACTGGAGACTGAATGCAGGGCAAGCTCTGCAGATGCTATAACACTGACTACACCACAGCACGTCCGTTTTGGCTTTAAAGGTGCATCTCTAAAACAATAGATAATGTTGGGTGTGTTTCTATGTGCTTATTTGTCTAAGTCAGAATGTCTTTTATATCTTTTTGTTCCACCATATACATCTGGGGAATATCTTTTCAGATGTTTTATTCATTTTTCTAAATAGTTTGCTTTACCCTATTGTTGAGTTTTGAGACTTCTTTACATACTTTGGATAGAAAATACATACATTATTAGTGAATCCTTTCTCCAAATCTATGACATGCATTTTCCTTATTTTAACAGTTCTTTTATAATAAAGTTTTATAATGATATAAGACCCAATTCACAATCATTTTCTTCTATGAACCATGCTTTCTTGTTACTTGTAAAATTCTGTCTATCTTGAAGTCACATAGATTTTTCCTATGCATTCATCCAGAATTTCATAGTTTTATGATTTTCATTTTAATCTTTTATCCACTGTGAGCTAATTAGTGTGTATGTTTTGAGACATCCCAGAACTGAAAATGTAGCTCAGGGATAGAAATTGTGTGAAGCATGTGTGTGTTCTTTGTTTCAATCTACAGCACCACAATAGAAAAATA
Source organism: Chinchilla lanigera (assembly GCF_000276665.1). Lineage (NCBI taxonomy): Eukaryota > Metazoa > Chordata > Mammalia > Rodentia > Chinchillidae > Chinchilla > Chinchilla lanigera. The sequence goes on along the minus strand of NW_004955498.1, from coordinate 3,372,151 downwards.
AAAGATGTGGGGGCTGGGGATTTAGCTCAGCGGCAAA
>NW_004955498.1:3361579-3371769 GCF_000276665.1 Chinchilla lanigera | reverse complement strand
AAAAAAAAAAAAAAAAGGTCATATTTGTTTAGGTCTATTTTTAGGTAGTTATTGTTTTCTATTTATGTGCCTGTTTGTCCATACACCAACATTGCACTGTCTTGTTTGTTTTGCTATAACTTTATAAAATCTTATGAGCACTGTGAGTCCTTCAACTTTGTTCTTCTTTTCCACAATTTTCTTTCCATTTGATCTCAATTTCTCTTTCAAACACAAGGAATAATTAATGTATTGAGAAGTACAAGATCCCCACAGGGTACCTGGGCATGGTAGCATATGCCAGTAATCCCAGAAATGTGGGATGCTGATGTAGAAGGATTGCCAGTTTCAGCCCAGGATGAACAGCTAAACAATGTAAACAGAGCCTGTCCTAAAATTTAAAAATGGTAAGAAATGTTACCAATTTGGATGTGATTATTTCCATATATCAAGATGTAGCAAATTGATATCTTAATTATATGGAGTCTTCCAATTCATAACTATGCTGTGTCCTCACTTTATTTAGATTTTCTTTCATTTCCATCAGCATCACTGATTAATTTTCAGCATGAAGAACATGCAAATAAAATCTTAGACTTATACATGTGTATATATATTGTAAATGACGCTGTTTGTACATTATACTATGTGAAATAAACCAGGAACAAAAGCAGACACATGGCATATGTTATGATTTGCATATGGATGTCCCTCCAAAGCACTATGCACCTGTGTCTCAGTTACTTTTCTCTCATTGCTGAGACAAAATACCCAGAGCCAAAAATAAAGGAGGGAAAGGTTTATTTAGCTTACAGTTTGTGAAGGTTCCAATCCATACTTGGCTGGCTCCAAGGCAGGTGATAACAGAGCAACAAGAGCAAAGGGGGGAATGGCAGTAGCCGGTCTCTTTCCCTCCCTTACATTGTAAACAGTTTACCCCCACCCAGAGGGCGGCACTCACATAGTTAACCTTCTAAACTTCTCACATTGGCAGTATGTACAACATCCTAGAGCCAGAAGGGCATGTCTTTTGTCCCCTAGGATGCTGAGTCACTTAGTGAAACCTCTAGACTCTCCAAGTTGACACAATGGATCAACCATAACAGCTTCAAAGTGTGACTTTTCAGAGGTAGCTATATCTAGTGTTTGTGCTTCTAGTATGATGGATGTGATGCTGGGATCGAGTCATGGTACAATGCTAGGATTAAGGCTGCTGGTGTGAGTGCTCCTTGTCCTGAGGGTTGGTACCTGGATTATACATAAGGGGCCAACAGAGAGTTGCTGGTTTTCAATTATTGCTTGTTGTTTGATGGTTTCTGCCTGCTTGCTCTGCAATGCCCGTGTGCCATTCCACCCTACCTTGGAGGCAGCTAACTAGGAACTGAAAACTCTTCGAACTGTGAGGTAAAAAAATCTTAGCTCATTTAACTCTGAACATGTTTTTTTTGTCTCAGCATTAAGAAAGATAATTCAGACAGAGCTTGGTACCAATAATGTAGTCATTGCTGTGACAGTGCTTGCCCACATGGTTCAAAAGGCTTTGGAACTGGCTTGTGGGATAATTTTGGAAAGATTCTGAGACACAGACTAAATAAATAGCTCTGGGATGCATTAAACTGATGGAAGATTCTGGTCTGAGCTCAGAAGACCATAGATGTTGCCAGGAATGACCAGGCTCATGAGGTTTGTGCTGGAAAGAAGGACTATACTGGTTGTGGGACTCCAGATTATGTGTGTTCTTCTCGATAGAAAGTTTGGCTGCATTTTGCTAATGTTCAGGGACTTTCCTTGAGACCAAGATTAAGGGCAGCAGACTAATTAGTCCAGCAGAAGAAATTTCAGGGCAGTCTAATATTACCGCCTTGGTATGGCTATTGCTGAGGGCTTTTAGCCAGATTCATATGGAGAATCAAGAACAAAGAGCCCAGAGGAATGATTTAAAGCACTGTGGTTTTGGTCCGAAAGGAAACTCCAGTAAAATTGTGACCTGAAAAGATAGAAGAGAGGAGAAACAGGTTGCCAAAAAGACTAGGAAGAAAAAACCAAGTTTTTCAGAAGAGGACAAAGGAAATATACCATGAGAAACATTACAAGAAGCAGCAGGACTGCACCATTGCAGCTGAAAATTGTAAAAGTGGAAGTCTCTGCTTTTTTTTTTTTTTTAATTGATCCTGGGAGCTCTTTTCTTTTTTTATTTTTTATTTATTTTTTATTTATTTTTATTTTTTTATTTTAGAAATAAAAGGAGGAAAATACTAACAGATCGACAACGTTTTACAAAATAGCAAAGGATCAGTACAGACATTACAGAGTTACAAACAGAGTGGTAGGGAATTAACAATGCTTATTGTATTACATATTGATATCTTCAATGTAGTTTCTCATGAAAACACATATAGACATACAAAGCTAATCAACCAATGCCTCACTGACAGTTTCTTTCAGCAAGGAAATACAGGACAGTAGAACACCTGTGTTAACTATCCTGCATATACATATACACAAACTTTCTCGTTCTTTCCCTTCTCTTTTCCCATATTCCAGTTATCCTTTACCTATGAGTGCTTTCCTATCAATTCCCAATGTCTGTCATATATCCTAGTTTAAATTAACTCTTTCAGGCTTTACACTAGAGAAACAATGCGGTGCTTGCACATTTATGTTTGATTTATTTCGCTTATGAGTATGGTCTCTAGTTGTGACCATTTGCCTATAAAAGCCTCGAGTTTATCTTTCTTTACAGCTGAGTAATATTCCATTATATAAAAGTACCACAATTTTCTTATCCAATCCTCAGTGGATGGACATTTGGGTTGCTTCCACATTTTAGCAATTACAAATTGTGCTGCTATGAACATAGGTGCACATACATCACTGTGATATGATGTTTTTAGATCTTCTGGGAAAATACCCAGCAGGGGGATAGCTGGGTTGAATGGGACCTCTAGGCCTAGTTTTCGGAGGAATCTCCAAACTGATTTCCACAGTGGTTTCACCAGTCTGCATTCCCACCAGCAGTGGAGAAGGGTTCCTATTTCTCCACAGCCTCGCCAGCATTTGTTATTGGCTGATTTCTTAATGCTAGCCATTCTTACTGGGGTAAGGTGGAATCTCAGTGTTGTTTTAATTTGCATTTCTCGAATGACTAATGATGTTGAACATTTTCTCATATATTTATTTGCCGTTTGTATCTCCTTGTCTGAGAAGTGTGTATTCATCTCAGCTGCCCATTTTTGGATTGGGTCTTTGAATTTGGAGGGGCTGAAATTTTTAAATTCTTTATATGTTCTAGATAGAAGGCTTTTGTCTGATGCACCAAACTCAGGTCAAAATGGTTCACAGACCTCAATATTAAACCAGAAACACTAAAGCTATTGGAAGAGAAGGTAGGTAAAAACCTTGAAGACATAGGGGTAGGCAGAGAGTCCATGAACAAAAACCAAATTGCACGTGAAACACTTGAAAGAATCAACAACTGGGATCTCATCCTACTGAAAAGTTTCTGCACATTAAAGAAATCACCAGCAAAGTAAAAAGAAAACCCACAAACTTGGAAGTCTCTGCTTTGAGGGGCCAGTTCCAGAGCACCATGTTCCAGAATGATCCTGATCTAGGAAAGTTGTTCTTCTGGATTTAGTTTATAGGTATCTGGCAGTAGCACCAAGAAAGAAGGAAGCCTGCCTCTTGCTCCAGCTGGTGAAAGGCATCATCCACATGTTGCTTGTTCTAGGCACATGCAGTATGCAAGAGTTGTGAGATCAGGAAGACTTTCACCGAGATATCAGAAGAAGCCCTGGGAGTGCAAGCAGAGTGCACATGAGTGGGCAGTGTGTGAAGCTGTGAGTGTGAAGCCAAAAGTGTGGTGGAATCACCAGAATTTTGGAGAAAGCAAGAGCATGGATCATTTCAGGGAAGCTGACATGAGCAAGCAGAGCCGGCCCAAGTGAGAAGCCAAGGGAGCTCCAACCAGTGGATGTCCCATTGGCTTGTAGCCACACAAGCCCTTTGGAGTTCACATCTTGCCACAGATTGCCTCAGATACTGGACATGGAACTATAGGACATGTTTTCCCCAATAGATTTTGGACTTGCTTTGGTCCCATTCCTTTCTATCCCCATACTTGCAACTTTTGGATTGGTAATGTTTATTTTGTGCCATTGTGATGGCAGTGTTCAAATTTGTTTCTTTCTTATTTTTGTTAATTTTTCATTTTTAAAGAGAATACAAATAATAAAAACACTAGAAACAATATAGAATTTCAAAAAACAAGATGATATGAATGCAATAGTGATTGTTATATTGCATATTGTTGTCTTCAAATTAGCTGTTCAAATTATCATATAAGCATGAAAATTCATCAAAAATATAAGCATTAAATTTTCTTTTCAATGTTCCAGTAGAAGTTGGACGTACAATTATCTTAGCTATCTTGGTGCCTGTATATATTCATGTTTTTCCCCTTTCCTTCTCAGAAAGCAAGGAGAAAGGGTAAATTTCTTTTCATTTGTACAAAGACTTAGACCTAAGAGCTTGCCTTAAATCTCAGAGGAAACTTTAGACTTGAACTTTTCAGCAATGTTGAAACAGTTAGGACTTTGGCAACTCTTCAGTATGGACTAAATGTTTTGGTTTTTTTTTCATGAAAGGATGTGCATGAGTCTTTAGGTGACGGGGTTGGAATGTTAATTCTTGTATCTAGGTGTCTCCCCAATGTCTCTTTAGTTAGAGATGGGACTTTTGGGAGGTGGTTGGATCTAGTATGTGTGCTTCTTGGATGAAGCATGTGATACTGGGATTGATTCATGGTACAACACTTACATTAAGCCTCCTCGCAGCCCTGGGTGTGAACACTTCCTGCTTTAATGGTGGGTAGCCTGAATTAGATGTAAGAGACAGAAAAGGGTCACTGCTTATCACTTGTCACTTGATGTCTCCTGCCTTGTGCCTGCTTGCTCCATGATGCCCATCTGCCATGCCAGCTTGGAGCCAGCCAAGAATGAACAGAACCTTCTATGAACTGTGCGCTAAATAAATCATTTAACCTTGGGTGTCAGGTATTTTGTCTCAGTAATGAAAAATAACTAGGTGAGCACAACTCACTCACATGTGTTTTCAAAAATACTCAAGCTCATAGAAAGAGAGAATAGAATGATGGCTGTCAGGATCTGGGAGGAGAAGGAAATGGGGCGTTGCTGCTCCCTTAGTGTAATGTTTCAGTTATGCAAGAAGGGTGACATCTAGAGATCTGCTGCACAACATATGCCTGTAGTTAACAATATGCTGTTGTGAATGTTAAAATTTATCAATAGGATGAATCTCATGCTATCAGCTCATAACAACTTAAAATGCTAGAAACAATGGATTTTAAAGAAACATTTGAAGGTGATGCATTTGTTTATTTCTTCATCATGATGGTTATATCGATGCAGGGAAATTCAGTAACCTGTATACATTGAACATTTCACTTTTTGATAAAAATTGCACCTCAATACATGTGCTAAAGTAACACTTTCCAAATATTTTGTTGTTGTTGTTTTGTTTTTGGTGTTTTTCCAGTACCAGGAATCGAACTCACGACCTTGCACTTGCCAGGCAGGTGCTTTTCCGCTGAGCTAAATCCCCAGCCCCACACTTTCCAAATATTAATTGCTTGGTGTATCAAAATTCAAATAATTCTCATGTCCAGTATTGAAATTTACAGTATGACTGCGACCTTTTTCTTGGGTAAGTTAAGGAGCTATTTTAGACTGTACTAGATTTATTAGTTGGACAGTGATTCTTTGCTAACAGAAATTGTTTTATTTTTGCCTTATTTGTAATTCCATTACTTTTATTTTCCTTTAATGCACTGGTTAACATTTTGAATACGAAATTGTGCAAGAGTAGTGCAAACAATTATCCTCCTTTGTTGTAAGTTCCATCCTTCACTTTAAGTACAGTGCTATCATTAGGGTTTTAATAGATGCTCTTTATAAGGTTGTGAGAACTATTATTTACTACTGGTGTGCACAGATTTTTAAAAATCATAGGTGTTAATGGGCCTTCATTGAATGATTTTCTGAAAAAAAATTTATGTGATGGAATGAGTATGATTTCTCCATAAAATACCTAAACTAGGTGTTGTGGCACACTTCTGTAATGCCAGTATGTGGGAGGCTAAGGCAGGCTGATTACCATGAGTTTGAGGCCAGTATGTGCTACATCATGGTGTGGTAAAGGCCAGTCTCCACTAAAAAGTAAGACCCACACTAAAAAATAGAAATGGTTAAAAGTTTGCACCAATAATACCATGTATATTTGGAGATTTCTGTTATGAGATATGTTGAAATATGAATTTCATTTTCTAAAAAAAAAAGCAGATATCTAAATTATTTCTTTCTTCCTAAGTGATACTTTTATATTTGTTTCTTCCAGGAAATTTGTCTATTTTATCAAAGCTGTCAATGTTATGGACATAAACATGTTCAAGTTAATCCTTAACACCCTATTTAATGCATACAATATTTGTAGTGATATCATTTGTTCTTTATACTGGAAATTGAATCTTTCCTCTCTACCAGATCAATCTGGTGAGAAGCTTACATGTGTCATTCATATTTATTAAGAAAGAGTTTTAATCTTTTACTGATATTCCCTCACAACTTTCTGTATTGAACATCAGTGTTTTCTGCTATTGTCATCAGTATTTCCTTCCATTGGCATTCTGCTTGCTTTATATACGCTTTGTTTGATTCTAGTTTCATATAGTAGCAGGTGGTATCACTAACGTGAGATATTCCTGAAGTAAATATTATATATTAGAAAATGTCCCCCAAAACAATAGGTACAAACTTTCCCACTACTTGCCCATGGTTGCCAACTCTTGCAGAGCAAACCTAATCAGTATTGGGTAGGTAGCCTCCATAGGTCATTGAGTCCTTTGTAGCACTGTCACCTATTAGTTGGGTAATGTTTTTTAACCCTTTTGAGGGCCTTGAGTTGATTTCAGCGTAAATCAGGGTGCAGGAATCATCACTATGAGGAAGCTGGCCTACAAGTGATTAATTTCTCTGCATTCATTGGAGTGTGATCCAGTCATCCACGTACCTCACGCCGTCTAAGTTCTGGTCATCCACACCCTTATGCTGCTGCTCTGCTCCATATCCTTACAAATGCATGCAAAAACACAAGGCTTGTTCACTGCTGATTGATGAGTGATGGGAATGAAATTAATTTTCAAGAATCAGCGCTTATCCCGTCATTACTCTTTGTGTTGAAGGAGACAGGTTTTGCTCTTACTTTCTCTCACTTTTTACTCATATTTATGTGGTAGAAACAGTCATTAAGAATAGATAATAGCAGCATGCTTCCCTTGCTTTATTTAAATATGAAATTACTCCAACTATAAAAGAGCCCTTGGAAGAATCCAGTTATTAGTACTTGGTGTAGTCTCACTAGGCCCCTATGCATAAAGAAATAAAACATGAAGCCTCCTCATACAGCTCAAGTGAAATTTGTCTGATGACAGGCCAGAAGTCTGCTGAGAAGGAGTTTAAGGAGGTCTGCTCACCTTGCTTTTGCACCTGTGATGAGAAGGGCCCCTCTGTTACCTCAGTACCCTTACTGGATGCTGGGGGTTTCCTGGCCATTTTTGTAGTGTCTGTACTTCCCAGTGGTCTACACCAGGCGTCTTGATCTCTCTTTCCAAATTTTTCCCAATAACATTGAAGGACCACACCTCGTGTTTTCTTGGGTCGGTAAGCTCCACTCCATTCCATCCATCCCTGGGGTGCAGCAGTTTAGACAACACAGAGTTCCACTGGACACATCCGTGGGTACAAGGTTCTGATGCCGTGGCCTAGATGGTCTGGTTAGAGAAAGGAGGAATTCTCTAAGGCCTGCAAAAGAGCCATGCATATTGGCCTGCTACCCCTTCCCATCTGCCAAGCTCAACTACGATGAATCAAATGAAAGGGAGATGGTGTTTCTCCCATAGTTTTCAGACAAACACAGCATGCACTGGTACATTGTGTTCTGCCTTCCGCCATTACCTAGTTTTTCTTTGGTATCTGATCTTCCTCCAGAAGAAGCTGGCCTCAGCTAAGTGTATGTAGGTGGATGAGCCCTCTCCTACAAATTCTTCTATGCACCTCAAAGTTCATTCTCTTAGTGGCTACTGCTAGAGAGTGCTTCTGTCCCACTTCCTCTTCCCAGTGTTCACTTAGAATCCAGTAGTTCTGTGTGCTTCTGTTTGAAATCACTGGCTTAACCCTCTTAGGATTTCAGGGAAAAAACATGTCCTAATACGCTTCGTAATCTTGTTTACTATCTAAGGGACCTGCTTGTCTCAGCAGGTGTAATACCTAGGCTTGGGTTTCACTGATATAGGGGACATGAGTCAGGCAGTCATGTGCTAAAAATATGTAGGATGTTTGCACATAGGACACGTTTTGATGACTCTCCACACCATTTTCCATAGTGGCTAGAGTCATAAGAAATGAAGAAGGATGCAGTCAGAGAGCAGGATAAGGTTCAAACACAAAAGTAACTAAAAGCAAACATCAAAACTTGAAGGCGCTCAGAGCTCTCCTCTCAGAAGCTGCAGCCATGGTGGAGGTTTGAGAGTTGAACTGCTGTGAAGCCAGGCCCGGCTCAGGCCAGGGAGATGAGAGAGGGAGGTGGCCACGGCCCAGACCCCTCCCAGCGCCTGTGAGCAGCGGCAGGGGCAGCGCCCTCGGGGAGAAATCCAGCCTGCGGCGATGACAGCGGAGGCGGTTCTCTGGGCTGCCTAACTCCTCTTCTATCCGCACCGCCTCCTCTAGGCATCTCCAGAGAGGAGCTGTGTAAGGCCAGAGCTGGGGCCGGAGCCGGCGGAGGATCAACAGAGTGGGCGCTTCCGGAGTGGGTGAGCAGCGGCGGCGGGGAGGGGGCCGGAGTCCCTGTGCACATTTCCAGGGCTGGGTCACCGCGGAGCTGGTCTGTCCCCTTCTGCTGCCTCCAACAGGGCTGCGGCGGCGGCGGCGGAGGCGGCGGCGGCTGCCCAGGCTCTGGGGCTCCCCTTCCAACCGCGCTGCCTCCTCTGGGCGTCTCCGGAGCGGAGCGGTGTAAGCTGAGGGCTCGGGAGGGAATTGGCAGAGGATCGGCGGCAGTGGCATCTGTGCTCCAGGAGCAGGTGAGCACGGGCGGCGGGGAGGGGGCCGGAATCCCTGCGGCTGTTTCCAGGGCTGGGTTAACCCGGAGTCAGTCTCTCCCCTTCCCCTGCCTCGATCAGGGGTGCGTTGGAGGCAGCGGCGGGGGAGGGGCGGGGAGAGCACCTGCAGGGACCACCTGCCCATCTCTGAGCCTCCCCTCCTCCCCGCGGAGCCCAGCTCCTGGGCTCTGAGGCCGCTGTGGGAGGCGGCCCTTCTGAGGACGTTCCTGCTCTCCCCGCCCCGCGGCTCCACTGCCAGCCCGCCTGCCCCTGAGAGGAGCTGGCCCGTCGCTGCAGCCATCCAGCAGCCTCCACAACAGCCCTTACCTGCCGCGACCCACAACCCGGCGGTGGCAGAGCTAGGGACATTGACGTCCAAGGGCGGGACCAGCTCCATCCTGCAGAAGCAGCCCTGCCCTGGCAGCTTCTGCCACCTCTCTGCTCCTTCTTCTTCACCCACAGGCTCCCAGACATGACAGGCATCATCAAAGAGATGGTTAGCAAAAACAAAAAGAGATATCAAGAGGATGGATTCGACTTAGACTTGACCTACATTTATCCAAACATCATTGCTATGGGATTTCCTGCAGAAAAACTTGAGGGCATCTACAGGAACAATATTGTTGACGTAGTAAGGTTTTTGGATTCCAAGCATAAAAACCAGTACAAGATATACAACCTATGTGCCGAAAGGCATTATGACCCTGCCAAATTTAATGGCAAAGTTGCACGCTATCCCTTTGAGGACCATAACCCACCGCAGCTAGAACTTATCAAAGCTTTTTGTGAGGATCTGGACCAGTGGCTGAGCGAAGATGACAATCATGTTGCAGCAGTTCACTGTAAAGCTGGAAAGGGACGGACTGGAGTAATGATTTGTGCATATTTATTGCATCGGGGCAAATTTTTAAGGGCACAAGAGGCCCTAGATTTCTATGGAGAAGTAAGGACCAGAGACAAAAAGGGAGTAACTATTCCCAGTCAGAGGCGCTATGTGTATTATTATAGCTACCTGTTAAAGAATCGTCTGGAGTATAGGCCA
>NW_004955498.1:3338492-3361274 GCF_000276665.1 Chinchilla lanigera | reverse complement strand
TTCTTCATTCCAGGACCAGCGGAAACCTCAGAAAGAGTAGCATGTGGAAGTCTATGTGATCCAGAAATTGATAGTATTTGCAGGGTAGAGCATGCAGATAATGATAAAGAGTACCTAGTACTAACTTTAACCAAAAATGTTCTCGACAAAGCAAACAAAGATAACGCACACCGATATTTTTCTCCAAATTTTAAGGTGGAGCTGTACTTCACAAAAACAGTTGAGAAGCCGTCACATCCAGAGGATAGCAGCTCAACTTTTGTAACGCCAGATGTTAGTGACAATGAACCCGATCATTACAGATACTCTGACACCACTGACTCTGACCCAGAGCACGAGCCTTTTCATGAAGATCAGTACACACAGATTACAAGAGTCTGACTTTTTTTATCAAGAGGAATTAAAAGCCATGAAAGCAAACTTGAATAAACTGAAAATGGACATTTTTTAAATGGCAATAGGACACTGTGTCAGCTTACCAGTTACGGGAAAGATTCTGTTTCTCTGACCAATCTTGTTTTACCCTGTACATCCACAGTGTTTTGATACTTATTCTCCAGTTGAAAAAGTTTGTGTTGCTGTGTTATGTATGTACCTCTTTGTGTCAAAATGGCTTTTGAAATTTAATTAGAATAAATAGAAATGGCTCTTCCCATTTAATTCCAGTTTTCTAAAAAGTGGACTCAGACTAATGTGTATACTTGGGAATTTTTCCAATTTGTGTTCTCTAACCAATTGAAGTAGCTGAAGAGCTTTGCAAATTACAGGTTTTCCTCCTACCTCTTTGCACTTGTGGCAACAGGTAAGTTCTTTGTCATCTAAGTGAAGTTTCTAAAGGGTTTTTGCTACATCCTAATGCATGTATTCAGGTTCAGGAAATGGAGGGAGTGCTCAGAAAGGAATACATTTTATGCTAGACTCTGGACCACAGACCATCTCCAGCTATTTACGTGTACCTTTCTTTAGCATGCTATGGTTACTAACCTGGGCATTTGAGGAACTGGCTGTTGTCACTGCTTATTGTTTGTGCAATTTTTAAAAAAGGATATTGGTGCGAGAAAAGGCACTTGAGGAAGTGAATTTGTATTGGGGTACAGAAATGAATCGTCTGCAACATCTTAAGAATCCACAAATGAAGGAAATAAAAATGATGAGGTCATAGATAAGAAACAAAGATGTAACCATATAAATGAGAATGTTATCAACAAAGAACGGGCTTGAAACATTATAAAGATTTACAGTGACTTTTTACAGGTGTTTTCTCAAATGTAATGACTGCTTCGTCTCCTGTGTAATCAAGACCAGTGCTAAAAGTCAGATGGTATTAGTGCCTACATCTGTCAACAGTTTATTAGGTTTCAGTCGTATACCTGCTGTGCTTGCTTCACGAGCACCCTGCAGGCTTCTTTAATTTGTAGTACTTCACAGGAAATTTCGAGATTCTACCGTAAGCGGTTTCTTTTTTTAAAGATTTATGTTGCACTTATTCAATCCAGTAGCTGTGAGCCGTCCCACCCTTTGACCTTACACATTCCATGACAATGAGTTTTGCAGTTTTGCACATTTTTAAAATGTCATTAACTGTTAAGGAATGTTACTTGAACACTGAATACATATAATGTATATATTTGAAAAATTGTGTCAAAAAGGAAATTAGACTTACAGGAAGTGTTCAGTACTGCACAAATAAGGCATTTAATTTTTCAGTAGAAATTGCCCTGTATGTGCTCTACCAATTTGTTATTGAAATAATAGACTTTTTTTCAATGTATGGTGATGATTCATTTCTTCATAGTGCTAGATTTGGGAACTAAGGCTTTGATTTATGTGTAAAATATCATCATATATTTGATATGCCCAGACTACATACAATTTTAAGCAGACTATAACTACTATTGTAAAGCTATTGCGAAGATACTGCTAAAAAGATTTTTTTCTCAGAAATGTGATGTCTTCAAAATTATACCTTGACCTTGACATTTGAATACCCAGCCATTATATTTCTTATTTGTGTAAATTCCCATTTTCAATAACTTATTGGTGCTGAAATTTTTTGACTGGCTGTGGTCTGACCTAGTTAATTCACAAGCATAGAGTGCATAGGACTTATTAGAGCAGCATTTATAGAGCTTGATGGTAAATAGATTAAGCACAATTTCATCTAAAATATTCTTAGTAAATAATGTTGACATGTTTTCCATATATCATCAGTTTCATTCAACAAGCAAAGTTTTTAAATTTTTAACAAAGCTGTTAGGATTTACACATTTGTATTTAAACATTGATTATATAGAGTATTGACTGACTGCTCATTAAGTTAAATTGATAAAGTCAGAGACTATTCCGCAGATCTCCCCACTGAAATTAACATGCCATTTTGTCTTTTATGAAAGCTGAAATTTGAAAAAAAAGCTGAAAATTGACTAAAGTGAAAAATCAATTACTTACATTTTTGAGATCTTTATTAATATTGTTTTTTGTTACACTTTTGGGCACAGCATATTAAAATATAATTTGCATTGTTTCAATATGTAACATGAAGGGCCAGGTTATAAATAATTATAGTGTTAAAAAAAAAAATCTTGAAGACTCCCAGGAGGAGACTGCAGACTGTTGACCTAGGGTTTGTGTTTGGACAAAGGAGGGAAGTTGGAGGTCTGTGATCAGGCCTGCATAGGTGATACATGACAGCAGAAGTTTAAAGAAAGTTTTTAAACTCCTGTACAGAGGAGTTTTTAAACTCCTGAGGCAAAACCTCGTACCAGAGATGCCTGTGCCCGGGGGGAAAACCTTCAGGTATCAGGAAAATGGCGATAGTATAAACAACTATGGAAGTAGTCAAAACCCACCACAGTGGGTGAAGATTGCCTGTCAAAACAAGTACCATTTAACAGTGTATGGAGAATGCTTTGGAAATAGAAATGAAAACAGTGGAATGAAGCATGCATGGTAACAGTAGTTATTCTATGGTCAAATAAGAGTGACCTTCCTTGTGTCCCACGGAACCCCAGGAGTCAGAGTCTGCCCGTGAGGTGAACATTCTCAGGTCCGTGGAGGACAGGGGTCTAGGCTGTGCCAAGAAGCAAAGTGAAGACCTCTAGAAAGGACAAGGGTGACTTGAGGACTGCAGTTATTCCCCTCCTGTCACTCCTCAGGCACAATAATGGATGTGATGTCTCTTGACTGCCACCTCTTAGAGTCAGGGAGATGTCCTTGTTCTGAGGTGCTGCTTCAGATGAGGGGAGTGGAGAGGAGCCCAGCTCGTGTACAGGTGCATGCCAGAGCAGAATGGGGAGTGTGGAAACCTCATCCCAGAGAGAGTGTCACCAAGCAATTGAGACATGCTGTTCTGTCCTTCCTGCCCTGCCAGGAAGGGATTCCAAGTGAGACCATGGTGCCATTCCAGGGAGCTTAAGAGTCGGTTCCTGGGTCTGAGGAGAACAGTGTAAGGGCCATAGAGCATAGGGTCCAGGCTTTGCCAGGACTCAAGGTGATGATCCCTAGGGAGGTTGGGTAATGGGGAGCCTCCCTTCAATGCCTGTTTGAGACCCCAGGCATGTTGCTGAATGCAGGGTCCACTCACTGTGACTCATTCAAGTAGAGTCACAGGACAGCCGATTGTGAGTTTCAGGCTTTAGGTGAGAGGAGCACAGTAGCCCAGCCTCAGCTAGGGTTCACTGTGATGGTCGGGGATGGGGGAGATGACCCAACCCAGAGAAAAGGTCTAGAAACTATCCAAATCTTCCTCTCTTGTTGACCCTGGACCACATAGGAGCCAGTTTGTCAGAATGAATTTCATCTTCGGGGTCTTTGTAAGACAGCGCCTTGGACAAGCAGGAAGAGAATCAGGTCCATGGAAGACTGGGGTACTGGCTCTGCCAACAGCCAATGTGTGGATCGCTAGGGAGGTGCGGGGGGGTGGAGAATTCCTCTCTGCTCTTGTTGTGAGCCCTGGGAGTCTGAGCATGTTCTCAGATGTGATGTCCTCTCACTGCTGCTTCTGTGGTCAGGAGACGAGAGGTCTTGTTCTGAGCTATGTGAATTCAGTTGACAGAGCAAAGAGGGCCAAACTCCATTAGGGGTCACACTGAGGGGCTCTGGGGAAGTGAGGAAGCCCCATCCCAGAGACAAGGACCTGGAACAATCTTGATTTGCCTGTTTGTCAGCCCTGCACTTGGGGGGGGGAGAATTCTCATGTAAGAGTCCTTTTTTTGGATCAGAGGATCCAGATTGCAGATTCAGAGCCTTGTTATGAGATTTGGGCTTCAGGGAAGAGGAGTGGAAAAGGCCTGGGCTCAGTTAAGTCCAGATAAGGGCTGTGGGAAAACTGAGGAAACCCCTTCCTAGAGAGAGGGTCCCAGCACCTTCTAGAAATCCTCTGTTTTCTGTCTATGCTGCTTAGTATACAATTCTTAGGATTGTGCCTCCTTTGTCCTCCCAGGGACTTGAGGGATCCTTTTTCTTACCACTTTACTTCATGTGGGAGGAAAAAAGGCTCAGGTCAGTTTGGTCAGGGCAGGATCTGACAGCAGAATGAGGAAGCCCCAACTTAGAGAGATGGTTCCCAAAGTCCCAAACCCGGACCTGCCTCTGTTGTTCCCCTGGCACCAGGGAAAATGTCTCCCAGGAGCACTCCTTTCCCCTCCAGGCACCAGGAGAGGAGATTAAGAGTCTATTTCTCTGGTCCTTGCCTCAGTGGGAGGACTAGGGAGATCTGAGGCTCAATTAGGTAAAGGGGAGGCCCGGAGGGCAGAGTAAGGAAGCCCCAAGGCAGGCTGTGAGTCCTCAAACAACCCAGATCTGCCTCTATTTCAACACAGGGCACTTGGGGAGAGGGAGAATTTTCAGGAAACCCTCCCTTTTTTACCTCAGGGCACTGGGAGAGGAGAGGCAGAGCCTTCCTTTGAGACCTGTGTTTCAGGTGTAGGGAACATAGAGGACTGGGCTCAGTCAGGTCTCTGTGAGCGGCTGTGCGGTGATGTTGATGTCTCAGCTCACATGCCGTTTTCCCAAAAATCCATATCTACCTGTGTTGTACCCACACAGAGCAGATTGGACTGACACTGTAGAGGAGCACATATGATAGGATGGGCCCCTCGCCATGTCTGTTACAGGGACGTGGTTGTCAGAGCCTTGTTCTGAGTCTGCTCTTCAGTTGGGATGAAAAGATAGAACTGGATGTTGCCCCAGTACCAGCTGCTGTAGACAGCCTTGCAAATCTGTTCCCTGTCCAGGTCAGGTCCTGTGGGACTTGAGGAAGCCCCACCCCAGAGAGACTGTCTCTGAACAACCCTGAGTCCTCTCCAGTGTCAAACCTGGACTACGTGGGACCCTGCTCCCCACTTTGGCATCATGGGATCTGGACATCAGAGCCTTGGTGTGTGAGGGTACACTCAATTTAACAGAGATGGGGATTCAGGCTCTGCGGACCACCAAGTGCCAGACCCAGAGGAAAGAAAGGTGGCTCCCTCCCCATCCCACTAAAGGAGCTACATGGGATACCTCTCTGCTCCAGTTATCAGGTCTGGCAACCCTTGGGCATGGTGCCTGGATGTGTGGAACTGCAACTTGCATTGGAGAGGTTCTGAGAATTGTGACAGTCTTCGATACAAAGGAGGGTGCGATGCACTCCAGGACTGAGTGGACCCCACAGAGACCTGCCCCTACTCTGAGTCCAAGGAAGACTCATGCAGGGTTATGAAGCATGATATTCTTGACTTCTTCAATAGAATCTGAGGGACCTTAGGGTCTTTGACTATGAAACAGAGCCTCAGCAAAATGGGGGAAAACAGGCCCTGACCTAGTCAAGATAATTTAAGCACGATTGCAGGACCCAGGACACATGACACATGCGACCCAGCCTGCCCATTCTTTCAATCTGAGTGCAGTCCTGCGTTCCTGCCTCAAATCTGGGGGAGAGGATGCAGGTTGGGGAAGGGTGAGGCTATTTCTAGACTCTAGGAGAGGAGTACAGGGAGGATTGCACACTAGACCAGAGGGTGACCTTCCCCCAAGGAGAGCCCCTGGAACATGCAGTGCACCTTTGACCTTGGCTCTTGGTAAAGGAGAGAAGAGGGCCTTGATCTGGGCAGTGTACCCTCAGGTCAGCAGATCCAAGACATGGGAAGCCCGGCCCTGCTGGTAGGCTGGGGTGGCCACAGGCAGGACCTCAGAGAAGAGTCATCTGCACGGTATGTCCACCTCTGCTGTCCTAGCAAGGTGGTGGCCTTGATTTGCCAAATACAACCTCAGGTCAGCAGCAGGGAAATGTGAACACCTGGGCCTGCACCAGACAAGGGAGGGACTCTGGATTCTACTCCTCTTTCAGTCTGGGGAAACCCATACAGAGGTGTGCAGGTGTGCTGTGTTTTTGCATCTGCTGTTTCAGGGAGGTGGCCCATGCTGTGAGAATCTCATCAGGTATCAGGAGGAGCCACGTCCTGTTGGCAAAGGGAGCAGGCCTGGATCTGCAGGGAATCAAGGAGAGGAACCTAGGTGAGCACTGAAGGTTCTTTCCTCCTTCTGGTACATGTGTGCAATACAGAATGATTATAATCATTGTGGGCACTAATACATGTACATGACACATGTCCCTTCCTTTTTAAATCTCCTTTCCCTCTCTTCCCTCCCCAGCCTTGCATCTCTTGGGATACAGACCACTACATACTGATTACATTCCTCACAGGGGCTTGGTGTGGGTACAAACTTCCATTCCCCCTTTTTTATCTGATGCTCCTTCATCCACTGTTTCTCTCTCTCTTTCCATCCCTTGGTTCCCTTCCAATATGCTGAAGATCTCACTAATTAATATTATTCCACTTTTATTTTGCTGTTGATATTTGGGGTTTCTAATAGAAGAAAAATCATGTGGTATTTAATTTTGTGTGTCTGATTTGTTCATTTAACTTTGTGGTGCCTATGTGCACCTATTTTCCTATGAATGACTCAAGTTTATCCTTCTTTGTGGCAGAGTAGTATTACATTGTGGGTAAACACCACATTGTCTATATCCACGCACCTCTTAATGGACATACAGGCTGTTTCCAAGATTTGGCCACTGAACTGTGCTCCTCTAAACATCTGCATGCATGTATCACTGTGATATGATGTCCTTAATTCTTACAGGAAGATACCTAGAAGATGAACATCAGAGTTGAATGTAATTTTTAGCATTAGTTTCCTAAATAATCCCCATGATATTTCCTTCATAATAGTTCCAGTTTATATTCCCACAAACAATGAAGAAGTGTTCATCTTTCCCCATAGGCTACTTAGCACTTACTATGAATTAATTCTTTTTAGGTAGCCATTTGATTGCAATTGTGCTAAATCTGTGCAACAGTTTTGGAAAAATGTTCACTTTGACTCTGCTGGTTCTGCTAACAGGAGAAAGCTCCCTATTTTCTAATATCTTCTTCCACTACTGTAATTTTCATAGTCGAAGTCCTTCAGTTCCTTGGTTAGGCTATTTCCTAAGTATTTCATTTTTCTCAGTGTTATTGTAACAAGTATTATTTCCCTCAGGTATTTCTCTATGAGTTTATTACTGATGTAAAGGAACTCTACTGATTTGTGTGTGTTGCCTCTGTAACCTTCTACATTAACAAATTTGATTATGAATTATAGGAGGTTTTCTTTTCCACGTCATGAAATTTTAAGTTGTACCATAGGCAATGAAGAAAGCTGCAATTATTTCTTGGCCTTCTGGCTAAGATGAAGTGTAGTATCTAATCTTATCAGGAAGTGGCTCTAGCACTGCCACCAAACATGAACCTGGGAGACTGGGGTCAGGCACATTGCAAGGGGTTTCTTGAAATTTAAGTGAGTGTTTCAGAAGTGTAGAAGAGCACTAAGCCATGTTTCCCTGAGAAATGAAACCACTTGACTTCATCTTCGCCTTACATTTCCCTTAACCCTATTTGCTGAGATATGCAGACCTGGGTATATAGAAGTACCACAGGGACATATTCATGTTTCCTTGATATTTCCCTTAATGTTCCCTTAATAATTCAAAAATTGTGATCGAGTCTGGCCAACATGCCAACATATCTCAGTGCAGCAGGCAAGTCAAAATTGTCTAGCACACAGACAACTGGAATGGGGGTTCAAGCCATAGCCTGTGAGATTCCAGGGCTAAGTCATGTGATAACAACTCAGCAAAGGCCATAGGACTCAAAAAGAATTGTATGGTCCTGGCAGTAAATGTGCCAGCCTTCTAAACATCAAGTTATCTGCTGCATCACTAATTGGAGCGCCTCTGTGCCAGGTTTAAGAGTGCTCTGTTTCTCCTTATGTGCCATGCCTTTATGTTTCTTTCCCCATGCACTCTTCCATAAACCCCCTGTGCCTCCCTGAGTAGTACCAAGAAAAGACATGGGCACTCTGACTCTTGGCTCCTGTTCTGCTGAGAGCAATTGGTCATGCCAGAGCCTCTTCAGCTGCAGATCTCTCTCAATGTCTATTTTCATCCATGTGTCACATTGCTGTTTGGGAGACTAAACCCTCCTTAGGAATTTTAGTACAGAAGGACTGTCCTCCCTCACAGAGCTTGCAGGAGAAATTGGGTACAGGGAGGTGGACCTGGAGCATGACTTAAAGGTAACCCCAATACCAAGATCCACAGTTCAATCTATGGTTCTGTATCCTATTTGAAAACAATCTAGTATTTCCCTACCCAAAGCAGGAACAAGTTATAACAGGTATTCAGGGCTCCAAGATATGATATGAACCATGCAAAATAAGGGAGTTTTAGAGGATAAAGGAAAATCACATCAATGAATGCACACTTTCATTACAAGACACATTTATACTCAGGAATAATAAAACAAGCAAGGCCGGTATGCTTTGGACACACAGTAAAAAATAACTTGAATACTTTGCTCCTTTGTTGTTAGCATTTGGCTTGTAGGTGATATTGGATACAAACTCAAATGAATTGTTCAAAACTGAGAGTTTCTGTTGAGTCACAGGAGGTACTTGGGCTTTAGCATTTGAAAAATTCTGGAATTGTTCAGACTTTGGGGAAGAGATTATTTTACTTCTGAATATATGAGAGAATAGTTGTTTTAATTTGGGTTGTATTATGAATTTGATAGTGTTGTTTTTATTTGAAAATGAAATATACTTAAAGTGATGTGCTTGGGTGTGAAGTTTATAGGGGATAAATTTTGGTACATAATCATGAGATTTCCACAAACAGGTTAACCTACCAGTTTAAGAAGGCATGCCTCTGGCAGTGTGTGTGAGGGCCATGGAAGTGTGACTTACCGTACTGTATATGGTCTCTGCCCCCTTTCAGTTTGGTGCTGTTCCTCAGTTCTTCCTGGCCACCATGAACTGAGCAGCTTTGTGCCTCCAGGACCTTCCCCATGCTGTTTCTGCCTTGGAGACAACCCATCATAGATGGAAATATGAACCAATTAACGCCTTTGTCCTTGAAGTTCTGCTGGTTGTAGCAGCAACATGCCAAACAAGTTTGGGTTTCTTTTTGAGTTTCATGAACTATCCACGGAAAACGAGAGAGAGACAGACAGAGAGAGAGAAACAAAAACAGAGAGAGAAACAGAGACAGAGAGAGAAACAGAGATAGAAAGAGACAGAGACAGAGACCTAGAAAACAAATATAAAAAACTGTAAACACAAAAACAATAGGAAGATCTGAGAGAGACTGGAAACAGCGGAGCTGGTCCCTGAGTGTGGGTAGGGGCAGGGAAGCTGAGGGCTGCACAGGTAGTCATGACAGCATCAGCCAGAGAAAAGTTTTGGAGCTGCTGCATCTATATCACTGCATGGGCTGAGGCATTACCCCAAGCCACTGAGGGCAGTGACCTATGGGTAACAATAGAATATCAGGAGAAAGGAGAGGGTGTGGCTGCAGAGACTGAGCTAATAACCATGTAACCAAGCCTAGATGATGAGGACTGGCTTTCACAACCATTGCTATTTTAATGTAATATAAAGAATGTACTAAAAATAGAATAGCAATGAAGAAATGAATCATGTGTAGTACATCTTGTATAACAAGTATATGCAGTGTACCTATATACATGTGGGAATATATTTATATAAATATACACTTAAATATCCATTTGACATATATAATACACAAACTTACACATGCACACATAGGGTTCGGCACCTATATATAAATATACTCTACATGAACACTATATAGACCTTTTCTTTCTGTTGATATAAAGTCCATGCATACATTTGTTAGAGATGTAAAATAGCGTCCTGCACTAAATGAGCACTGAAAGGTGAAAATAACACTTTGGACTATGAATAGTTGGATCAGATCACAGAACCAGGACTTGCCCCAGTCTTTGCTACTGCTCACCCACTTCCCATTCAACATCAATCTTCTAGAAGGAAAGGATGGAGAGGTCTGCCTCTTGCTGGTGAGGAGATCTCATAAGAAGGCATGGTTGTACTTGACATGGTAACCAGAACTCTGAGCTCCTCAGCCCATGCCTTGAGGTCAGCCTTGGAGACTCCAAACTGTGCAGCAGTATCAGCCTGACTACTCTCCTCTCCTCCCATGACTGTCACTACAGGGCACCCCTGGAGGTGTGGAGAAACCAACAGTAGTAGGCCGAAAAATGCCTGGGCACTGCAACAAATGAAAGTGATGACCCCCAGGGAGGACTAGGGACCAGCAGAATCGTATTCTGTTCTTGCTGTCAAAACCCTGAGCATATAGCTGACATTCTGTCCTGTGGGGTCACATCAACATGAAGACTTTGTTCTGAGTTCCTTACTTCAGGAAGACCAAGGCTCCGTTTAAGATCAAGTTGACAGGCCGTGTGAGGTGTAAGGAAGCCCCCACTCAGAGAAATGTTTCCCAAAATGTCTAATTCTCCCTCCCTTGTTAGCCTTGCACATTCAGGAGGGACTTTTAAGTGAGATCACTGTAAACATAGGTAACTTTGGGGGTCAGAACCTTGGTCTGAGGGGAACAGACTCAAGTCCATAAAGGATGGGGCTCCAGGTGCTAATAGGAAGCAAAGCAACAACCATTAGGGAGTAGGGAGTGAATCCCAAGAATCCTGTTGCTTTCTTTCCTTCAGCCCTTGGAGACCACATGCGTTTTACTGGATGTGTTACCCACTGACTTCTCCTTCTGGGGTCAGAGAGAGGTGAGGTCTCTTCTGACTTGCTTGCTTTAAGTGAAGGGAGCAGAGAGGGTTAGGCTCAATGAAGGTTCACTTTGAGGGGCTGTAGGGAGTGGGGAAATTACTTCCCAGAGAGGGTTTCCAAAAATCAGATGTATCAATATGGCTAACCTTGTACTCCAGGGAAGAATTCTCATGTGGGGACCTCTTTCCCCTTAGGGGACCACAAGTGCAGAGTCTGAGACTTGCTCTGAGGTCTAGGCTTCAGTGGGTAAGAGTAGATAGGACCTCATATAAGTGAGATCAAGGTGACAGCTAAGGAAAGACTGAGAAATTCCAACCCAGAGAAAGAAGGGACCACAACACTCTAGAAAAGACTCTAGAGCCTTGAGTGTACATCACTTTGTAGAACTCTCACAAGTGAGAATTAGCACCCACTGTTATCTCTCCAGGATCTAAAAGGAGAGACAGAGTCTTGCTCCCATGATGGGCATTCAGGTGAGAGGAGCAGAGAGGGCCTGGGATGGGGCTGTTCCAGTTGAGAAGCTGGGTTGGGGGGCTGAAGAAACTGAGAGAAAGAGACACTGATAGAGACAGACAGACAGACAGAGAGAACCAGCTCAATTTGGAAATGTCACTTATCAGCCCTGAGCCCTGAAGAACTCTACAGTGAGAAACCCTTTTCTCAGGTGACCAGGAGAGTCAGATCATTATTCTGAGGTCACTGTTTCACGTGAGAGTAACATGTAGGACCAGGGTCACTGAGGTCAAGGTGAGGGGATGTGTGGGCCAAGGAAAGGTTTCCCCAGGCAGAGAAGCCACAAATCATCCAGATCTTCCTGTTATCAGAGCTGGACCACACTGAGGGCGATTTGGGAGAATGAGTCCCTTCTCATCAGCACAGGAATTCTGAGAGTCATGGCTTTGTCTTCAATTCTGTGCTATGGTGGGGATATGAGGCAGGACCTGGCCTCAGTTAGCTTCTTGTGAGGGATTGCCCTGGGGGACTGAAGAAGCCCCACCAAGATGGGATTCCAGAATAATCCAGATCTGCCTCTGCTGTCCTCTGTTCCCTAGGGCATGACTCTGAGGTTATTGCTCCATTTGCCTCAGGGTACCAACCTGGAGAGTTAGAACCTTGTTCTGAGCTTCTGCTTCAGGTGGCAAAAGTCAACCTGAGCTCAGTTGTCCGCTTCAAGCTCTGTGGGAGAAGGAAGGCCCACAGCAGGTAGAAATCCATAAATAATCATGCAGCTCTGCCTCTTTTTACAGTTCTGCACCACACAGGGCAGAGGAAACCCCTCCCCCAGATCTACCCAGGGGACCCTGAGTGTGTTAGGCTGGTTGTGAGGTCTACCCTGCAACTGTAGAGAGCAGAGTGCACTTGGTTCTTTTAGGGACTGGGGAGATGTTATGGGGGAATGAAGAAGCTTTTCATCAGACATAGGGTTCCCCAACAACAGAGAAATGTTTCTGTGGCTGTCCTTATCTATTTTGGCACAGAATTCCCAGGTGAGCTTCCAGTTTCACCTCAGGGGCTTTTGTAATCAGAACCTTATTCTGAGTGTTGTTCCTCAGCTTCCTGGAACTGAGAGGGCACAGGATCTTTTAGGTCAAGGGGAGATGCTGAGTGCAGATTTAGGAAGCCTTTCCCCATGTTGAGGGTCCTAGTCCATTACCACTTTTCTGCTGTTGTCAGCTCTACATCTCAGAACTGGTGGGTTGATAGGTTACTCTTCCCTCTTGTACAGCCCTTTTCTGATTATATAGTAGCAAAACTGTATCCAGGAAAAGAAGGACATTTGTGGAAGTCAGGAGGCAGTGAACAGATTTATTTTACACTAGTCATCCTGACTGGAATAATTTCCAACAAAAGCTATGCAACAAGTGTTTGTGAGACAGCATTTTTGGATGAGACATAATCAGGTGATACAGAGGCAAGACAGTAGAGCCTGGCAGTTCCATTGATTTCCTAGTAGGGTGAGATCATCGGTTACAGGGCTAGATTAATGACCATCAGTTACAAGACTAGATTAATGGCCACAAAGCTTGGTATAATCAAGTGTTCTGAATTTTTACATATGCTCTTGTGGTTACAGAGGTCTAGAAAGTAATAACAGCACTATGAAACAGTGATAGAGCTAGGCAGCTTCAAAGAGAGCAAAGTTTTAAAAAGAACAATATTTTCGAGTTCAATTTTCCCTTACACTTAGAGATTCTGTGTGTCAGAGCCTTGGTCTGAGGGAGCACACTGAGTTTGGCATGGGATATGTGTCCAGGAAGGAGACCATCCCCACCTGGGGCTGAAGACACCTGAGATTCAATACCCTTGTGTGACAGGTCATCCTCAGATAAGTTCAATGATAGTGTGGGATGGCCAGGAACTAAGGTCAGGAGAGATGAGTCATGTGGTCATGTGCCAGAGGTAAATGCATGTTTGCATGTAGGAAAACATTTTGATGAATGTCTACACTGATTTCCATAGTGGGTGTTGTAAAAAAAAATGTAGACTGTTGCATTCATAGAAGAGGAATGGGTTTGTTGGGATTTTTCAAACGAGAGTTCCATGGATTTTTATATTGTAAAGGGAGAAATAAAGCTATTTACAGAATACAGGAAAGAATTTTTATAAAATTCTAGAACTACGAAAAAGATTCTAGAACTGATAATTGATTTTAGATAAGTCAATGGATAGAATATCATTTTACTTGCATTTTTATCATAACGATGAGCAACTAGAAATTGAAATTATATGATACAATTTAAAATAAGATTAGAGGAGGAGCTGGGGAGATGGCTCAGTGACACAGTGCCTGTCTGATAAGCTCTAGGTTCTGAGTTTGATTCCCAGTACCCCAAAAATAAAAGTAAAAATAAAAAATAAAATTGTGAACCTAAAATAAGATTAGAGAAGTTGAGCTGAACACCAGACAGCTTCCGCAGCCTTGGCGACTGTACTCTCACACCTCCCCCACCAGCGTGGGAACCACACTGGGTCCAGGGAAGCCTCTGGAACCTTGGTAACCACAACTGCCCTCCCTCTCACACCCTGGTGGAAGCCGTACTGAATCTCGGACAGCTTCAGGAACTTCAGGGCACTGCCCCCACCCCTCCCCTTCCAGTATGCAAACCAGGCAAAGCCCTGGACTGTTTCAGTGGCCTCTATGGACATGCTCCACAGACTCCAAAGCCTCTGGAGAGCAGACTTGACCCCTGAACAGGTTCAGCAGGCTCAATGACTGTGCCCTCGCCCCTCTGCCACCCATGTGGGAACAGGGCAGAATCCTGGGTAGCCTCTGGAGCCTCGGTGACTATTAGTGGACCACTACAACACACTCGTGGAGCCCGGCTGAATACAGAACAGCTTCAGCAACCTTGGTTATCAGCCCCTGCTCTTCCCCTACCAGCATGGGACCCAGGTGGAGCCCTGGAGTGCTTCAGGGGCCTCAGTGAACATAACTGGCCCTCCCACATGCCCTTGTGGAAGGTAGGCTGAACCTGAGACAGTTTTGGGAACATGAGTGACCAGGACCCTCCCACACATGCACCAATGCAGAAGTGGGGCTTGATACAGGACAGCTTTGGTACCAACTTATAGAGGCCAAGATGGGTCCTGGACAGCTTCAGAAGCCTCACTGGCCATGAACACATCAATTCCCGATAGTGTGGGAGCCAACTGACCCCAAGAAATCTTCGGGAGCATCAGTAAACTCACTTCATCCCCACACACCATCATGGGAGCCAAGCTAAGTAATAGGGACCTTCGGGCCCTTGAGCTGTCACTCTCACACCATAGTGGGAGTGAGGCTGAGCTCCAGGGAACCTCTGGATCTTTGAAAATGGTGAAGTGAAGGAGCCAAATGTGATTGCAGAACTCCGCTCTGCCTGGAACAAATGCAGCAGACATCTAAACAGAAGAGCTTGGAAGTCATGCACCTGAAATTTCTGAAATGACAGAAACTGAAGTAAAGAAATAACTCCATCAAGCCATAGAAGAAATAGCTCAGAAATAATTTTTCAGGTAAAAAAGAAAGGAAAAGAATGAAGAAAGAATTCCTCAGCCCATCTAAATAAGATGAAAAAATACAAGAGCACAGAAAAATGAGGGAAACCTTGAATGAACAATATAGGAAAGAATTAAAATTCAGGAAATTTAAACTTCCATCGAAAGCTGGCAAAACCGCTTGAATGAAGCTGAAGATAGATTTTCAGAGCTTGCATACAGCGTTGCAGCAGACAATCATGAAAGGAAGGAAATCATAAAAATAACAAGGAACCAGGAAATGTCAATTGAACAGCTGCAAGTAAAGCAAAGAAAAAGAATGTAAGATTAATAGATGCCAAAGAAACAGCAGGCGGCAACACAAATGATATAAAAAGGATATTTGCATAAGTAAGAGCACAAAAGTTCTCAAGCATAGAAAAAAACATACATTCAGGTAAGTGAAGAATATAGAACTCCACTTGGCCATAAACAAAGTAAATATGCACCTAGTCACATAGTGATCAAGATCCCGTAAAACTCAACAAGTGTACCAAGTATTAAAAGCTGTTAGAGAAAACAGATCACATATAAAGGACAGTCTACAAGAATCATCTCACATTTCTCAACACAAGCCATCACATCAGAAAGGTCTTGTAGTGAAGTATTTAAGGTCCTGAAAGAAAACAACTTGCAACCCAGACTGATATGCCCTGCAAAACTACCAGTCAAAATTAATGGAGAAATAAAACATTTGCACAAAAATGAGCAACATATGAAATTCATGAGTGCCAACCAACCCTACAAAGACTACTAAAAGATATCCTAGAAGGAGATAAAAATAACCACAATTTCCAGAACAACAAAATGAAGGAATCATCAAGCAGAGTAAGTTATTAAATAGAGGGAAAAAGGAGGAACCAACGGTAGGAAAATAACATGACAAATATAAGCCAATATATATTAGTTATAACCATTATGGTCTCAATTCACCAATCAAAAGAAACAGATTGGTATATAGCAGCAAGAATCAAAATCAAACAATATGCTGCATACAAGAAACACATTGAGCTCAGAAGGAAATTCATACACTGAAAACCAAAGAATGGAAAATAATACTCCATGCTACAGAAACACAGAAAAAAGTGGGTGTAGGTATTCTGTTTGTAGAGAATGTGAACTTCAAACCAAGAATGATCAACGTGATAAAGAAGGTCACTATATACTTGTTAGTTGAAAATTTCAAGGGGAAGAGGTAATAGTCATAAATATCTATGCACCAAATACAGGAGCAGCCAACTATATAAGAAAAATTTTTACAGACATAAAAAATGGAATAAGCAGTAACACAATCAGAACAGGGGACATTAACACCACATTAACACAATAACATAGATCAACTAGAAAAAAGTGAGCACAGAGATGACATAAATAAACCAAAGTTTGATCAAATGGTCATAGTAGACCTTTACAGAGTGTTCTACCCAACAACATCAGAATACACATTCTTCTCAGTTGCACATGGTATGTTCTATAAAATAGACCATATACTATCCCATAGAACATGCTTAAGCAAATGCAAAAGAATTGAAATTTCCCCATGCATACAATTGGACCATAGTGCAGTGAAATTGGAAATTAATGATAGAAGAAATCTGAAAAACTCCATAAACACATGGAAGTTAGATAACATCCTCCTGAACATCCAATGAATCACAGATGACAATGAAGAAGAAATTCAACAATATTTACAATCAAATGAAAATACAGATACAACTTACAGGAACCAGTGGGATGCAATGAAAGTAGTCCTCAGAGGGAAATTTATAGTGGGGAATCCTCACATCAGGAAGCCAGAATATACAAATAAATAATCTTATTGTTATGGTTGATAAACTGTGTCAACTTGGGCAGTGTAGGGTTTGGCTAAGTGACTCAGCAGGGAGCTGAGGTGCTTACTTAGTATCCATCCTGAGCCCATGGAAGAGGAGGGCATGGAGATTATGTGAGTGCTACATGACCCCTGGGTGGGGGTAGCCTGGTTACAATGTAAGGGAGGGAAAGAAGCTGCTTGCCACCTTTTCTCCCTTTCGTTCTTATTGTTTTTGCTGTTTTGCTGCCATGAATGTTTGCCCTCTGCCATGTGCCACTCTGCCTTGGAGCCAGACAAGTATGGACTGAGACCTCCACAAACTGTAAGCTAAATCAACTTTCTTTCCTTAATTTTGGACATTGGGTATTTTGTCTCAGCAATGAGGGAAAAGTAACCAAGATATGTATGCTGCACCTCAAGCTTCTAGAAAAAGAAGAGCAAGTGAAGCCCAAAGCCCAGAGAAGGGAGGAAATTATAAAGATCAGAGCAAAAATTAAGGCAATGTAGACTAAGAAAACAATACAAAAAATTAATGAATCATAGAGATGGTTCTTTGAAAAAATAAATAAAATTTATAAACCCCAATCCAACCTTATGAAAACAATGAAAGAAAAAGATTGAAATTTATGCAATAGTGAATAAAAGGGAGAAAGCATAACCAACTCTGTAAAAATTCAGAAGATCATAAATACCTACATTGAAAATCTTTACTCTCAGAGGATGGAAACACAGAGGAAATGAAGAGATTACTGGATAAATATGAATTAGCAAAGCTGAATGAATAACATATAAACATTGTGAATCACTCAATATTAGCCAGTGAAACTGAAAATATAATAAAAAAATTACCAAAGAATTAATGCCCATGTCCTCATATATTCACAGCTGAATTTCACAAGAAATTTAGAGAACATTTAATGCCAATTCTTCTCAAGCTCTTTAATGAAATTGAAAGGGAAGGGATTCTCAGTAACTCATTCCTGGATGCAAGTATTACAATGACACCAAAAACAGAGAAAGACTCAATCAAAAATGAGAAATAGAGGCCACTCTCTCTAATGAATATAGATTCAAAAATACTCAATAAAATATTAGCACACAAAATGGAGCAAATCTTCAAGATGATTATACATCATGACAAAGTGGCATTCATCAAGGAATGCAGGGATGGTTCAATATTCACAAATTAATTCATGCATTACACCATATCAACAGAGGCAAAGAAACATCACATTATCATCCTAATAGGTGCAGGAAAATCTTTTGATAAAGTCTGACACTCATTCATGATAAAAATCCTACAGAAAATAGGAATAGATGGTCTTTACCTCACTCCAATCAAAGCCATGTGGCCATATATGGACAATGATACCTATAACAGAAAAGGGAAAGTCTCAAAAAGACTTGTTCTGAATTGTTGGATATAGATCCAACAATACAGGGGCTGGGGATTTAGCTCAGCATCAAAGCACCTGCCTGGCAAGCACAAGGTCGTGAGTTCGGTTCCGGGTACCGGAGAAAAAAAAAAAAAAAAAAAAAAAAAGAACAATACAGATATTTCTTACTTTCTTTCATGTGGCTTGGAGAACAAAAATAATCAACCATATTTCAAAGGAGGCAAAGCTTATGCTGACTTACAGAAGATTTTCAGAGGCCTCAGTGCATTGTTCGTTAGCTGCAAAGCAAAATAACGTGGAAGAGAACAATGGAGGAGAAATGCTCAGCATGCCACTGCGGCAAAGAGAAAGACAGGAAGAGCTAGGTCGACAGGTGCACACACACACACACACACACACACACACACACACACACACATACAGAGAGAGAGAGAGAGAGAGAGAAAGAGAGAGAGAAGAGAGAGAGGACACTTTGAAGTCACTCCACAAGTGGTTTTGTCCTTTGTAAGAGGCTACATCAGTAAGCATCAGGATTTTGGGGGAAATTATACATTTATATGATAATATTTCTCCCCTGACTGCTAAAAGGTTCATCTGCATCTCTTTTTTCAAAATAGAGTTAATTTATCTCAAAGAGTGGCCAGTGTCTTAAGAGTTTCGTTATTCTAGAAAGTTCCAAGTCCCAAATCTCTCCCCAAGACTCCAGGCAAACACTTAGCTATGATATCCTTAAAAATAAAAAAAAGTAAAATGTTTGCATTACACCAGAGCACAGGTAAGCATTCTCATATTGAAAGGTAAAAATAGGTGTGTAGAATAAAGTTGGACTAACACAGGAATGAATCTCCACAGGGTAAACATGAGCTCCCTTAAATCAATGTCTAGCATCCGTGGTGGAGTGTGCTGAGATGTGAGCTGCAAAGTGCCTGGAGGGCCCTGGTCCTATGGCCATTCCAGTTGTAGCCCACATGGTCTTTCACTTGGGCTGGCCCCACTCAGTATTTGTGGCTTCCTTCCAATGAAAATCCATTTACTTGGGAACCCCAGTTCCCTGGGATCTCCATGGCAACTTTTGTTTCACTCTCACAGATTCTTGTAGCCCTGTCTCACAAGCTTTTGCCATGTGCCATGATCCACACTTACCTTTCTATGAAAGTTGGGTGGCAGCTCTTGAGACTCTGTGGTCTCTCATCTTCCACATGCTTGAAATACCAGCACCATGAGAATTAAAAAAGGGTTTGTCCTCAAAAAACAGAAGCCAGGGCCCTTGACATATGGCTGTAGATGTCACTGGGGATGAAATCAGGGATACACTACACTAGGTGACCCTGAATCACAAGAAGCCCAATTTTCTTTTGTTCAAATGAAAGATTTATAGTTTTGGACCCTTGATCCTCTAATGATGGAAGTGCTGCTGATTTCAGATATGCTGCAAAGGCATGTTTCTTCTTGGTCCTGTGCAAACCCTTTGGTTCTTCACAATGTTAATCTCTTAGGATTAATTGTCTCCTTGTTTCCCAACTTCATGGGTGCTTCTTCTTGTGAAACAATAGTTTCCAAGGCAATCAACTCTGGCATTTCCTCATGATGTGCACTGTAGATTTCCTACTGGCATTGAGTTATCTATGTTACTAAACATGAACAAAAGCTGTTCTTGCAATGACTACTGCAAAATTAATGAGTCTACCACCATTAGGTTCAGTTTCCTACAACATTTCAGGACATGAGCAAAAACTTTTCTACTGGAGCATAACACATATGGCATCTAGTCATTTAGCCAATGTAGCCTTACAACATCTAGATGTTCCCCGCAAGGCTTATGCAATCATAGGTGGGGTTTTTGAGAGTTGATTGGATCATGGGGTGTGAAACTCATTAGTGGATTAGCCTGCTGATGAGTTTATACCTAAACGTGATGTTTGTAGACGCAATCTGATGGGAGGAGGTGGATCACTGGGAGTGTAGAACAAGAGGTCTATCTCCCTCATTCACTACTTTTTTTCCTGTTTTTTGCTTTTCTTTTTCTTCTGGTACCAGGAATCGAACTCATGACCTTGTGCTTGCCAGGCAGGCGCTTTGCCACTGAGCTAAATCCCCAGCCCCACCTCTACCTCATTTATTCTTAAACTCTATCTGCTCCTTGTCTGAAATGCCATAAAGTGTATGTCTTCTGTCATATCTCTCTGCCATGCCACTCTGCCATGGAACACACTGACTATGAACTGAAACCCCTATAAACTGTGAACCAAAATATACCTTTCCTCCTTTAACATGTGTGTTTTGGGTATTTTGTCATAGAACAAAAAGTAACTGAGATATACTTATTTCACAAACAAAGCTCCTGACCCTGACCCTATCTGCACCCATTCTCATCAACATTCTGTTCTTCTGAGCTTTGCCCAGGTTTGCACATCAAGCACTACTCACAGCATTCTAGGACTTCTCCAGCCTGGATCTCCACACCTGTCAATTCCTCCTGTGAATCACTTTCAAAGCTGTTGGACAACATAGTCGTGTTCAGTGACAGCAGTGGCCATACTCCTCATACCAACTGTCTATATTAGTCCCTTTCCTCTCAGGGGGACATGAAACTAAGCCTGTGCTACTTAAAGAAGGATCCTTTTACTTTGACTCACAAGCTCAATCGATGCTTGCTCTGAGAAGGAAAAGACCTGCCATGACGGTATGGCAGACTAAAGCTGGTCATGTTACCACAGCTAAGAAGCCAAGTGACAAGGGAGTGCAGGGAGACCACAGTGGCTACACTCGCACTAGAGCTGAGGAGACAATTCACTCTCCACATGTATCTCAGTGGCCTACCTCTTGTAAACATCCCCACCCCCAAGTGGGAGACATCTGCAAGTCCTTTTAGATCTAAACCATAAAAACATCTTTGGAATGAAACTCAAATTGTGAGAGAGATATTTGAGAGACTTAGATCATGTGATTCTGACATCTGACACATTTGAAGTCTGTAGGGCAGGCTAGCAGGTTGAAAAATCCCACAGCATTTATTTTTCCTAATGATTTTCATTTCAATTGTACTCAGCATGTAGAACTTATATGCAGTAATGGAGTTTGCTATGGTATATCACAGCACGGAGACCGTGCACGCTAATCACTGCAGGCCTGCTTTGTTAAATCTCCCTGAACTCTCTTCCCACCTCTGGTAAACCCTGTTGTATGTTCAAATTGACAGTTTCTTAAGCTTCCCGATAGGATACAGTACCTGAGGTACTTCATATTATGTGGTGGCTTTTTTCACTTAACATAATGGCCTCCAGTACACATAAAAAATGTTTACAATTTTTTAAGGTTTCAAATATAAAATTTGTACACACAAATCCTAGAAATAGCTTAAACAAGCTACCAAAATGTCTGAAGACTTCATGGAGATAACTATAAAATTTTGTCAACATTTTCACATAAAAGTACTTTGAATAGAGCAACATATCACACAATGAAGAGGAACAGAATAAATTAAACTTGCAATTTCTTAAATGCCTTATAGCAGAAACAATGACACACAAATCTGGATTCTAAATTTACACAAAAACAAGAGAAACAGAGATCAGAAGGAAAGAGAGACAGAGAGAGGCAGAGACAGAGATAGGCAGAGAGACAGAGACAGACACAGAGACAGAGAGGCAGAGAAAGAGAGAGAGAAAAAATCAGAGACAGAGGCAGATGGATAGAGAGACAGAGAAAAACAAAAACAGAAAGAAAATCCTAGCAATCACACCTAAGCAAGCAAATTTAAGCATCAAGGAATAATGCTGGGGGAGACTGGAGACTGTGGACCTTATGCTTGCATTTGAGTAGGGTCAGGAGAGTGGGTGGAAGCTGAACCCTGCATATGTGGCCTATGATAGCCTGAGTTTGAGAAAAATTTGAAAATGCCTGCCTATATGACATAACAGTTTGAGGCTGCACTTCACACCACAGATGTTAAAAGCCCAGGGCAACACTGGAAGACCAGGGAAATGGAGATATCTTGGATATGTAGACTGAGCTAATAAGCACTTGAAACCACCCTGGTGGGTGAGGACTGGCTTTCAAAACAACTACTATTCATGGAACGTAAAGAATGCAAGAGAAACACAAAAGAAAGTATAGCCATGAATCATGCATACTAACCATAGTTACTCTATGATCATCTGAGAGTCTCCTCCCTTCTGCCCCAGGGAACTTTGGGCCTCAGATTCTTTCTGTGAGGTGAATATTCTCAGATCCATTGAGGATGAGGGTCTAGGCTGTGGCAAGAACCAAAGCGAAGGGCTAGGGATGTGGCTCAGTGGTAGAGCTCTTACCTTGCATGCACAAGGCCCTGAGTTTGGTCCCTAGCACCACGTACATAAAAAATTAATAATAATAAATAAATAAATGTTTAAAAAATACCACATCTTAAAAAAAAAA
>NW_004955498.1:3329061-3337417 GCF_000276665.1 Chinchilla lanigera | reverse complement strand
AATATATATTATAGATATGTACATACAAGATAGGTAACCCAATTATGCTACTGATTTCTTAGTTCATTGCAAAGATGTTTGTGCTTACATTGGTTGATTGATTCTGCATGCCTATGTCTTGTAATCTGAGCAACTATGAAACAATACACACTATATTAACCATTATTAATGTATTATCCCGTTTTGAAACTCTGTATCACTGTTTTTATTTCTTTTTTTTATCTTTCTCTCTTTAAAATAAAAAAAAGAACAGTCTCTCTTGCCTGCCCTGCAACAGGAGGTACAGAATTTTCAGGAGAGCACTGCCTTTTTCCTGTGTCCCCTGAGAGGATATCAGAGCCTGTTCTGAGGATCAAACTCTTGGTGAGAGGAGCATAGACGCCTGGGATCAGTTACGTCCAGGTGAGAGGCTGTTGTGATACTCAGAATCACACTGCGTTGAGAAGATCTTAGAATGTTCTACGAAAGCCTCTCTTGGTGGACCTGCACTTTACAGTGGCGAATTCTCAGGAGAGCACCACTTTCTCCTGCATAAGAAATGAGACTCAGAGACTTTCGCTATGGACTTTGCTTGATGTGGGCAGAACAAAAGTCTAAGGTGTTGTATGTCAAATGAGCCTGCCTCAGGGGAAAAACATCTCAGGGAGCACCCCTTTCACTCGGCACCAGGAGAGGAGGGTCAGGACCTAGGTGTGAGGACTGAGCTTCAGATGGGAGGAGCAGAGAGGACCTGGGCTAGGTTAGCTCAAGATGGGGCCCTGAGTTCACAGTGAGGAAGCCTGAAGGCAGGGACGGAGTCCCCAAACAAACCAGATCAGTCTCTGTTGCAGCCTAGCTCCCCACGGGGAGAATTTTCAGGTTATCATGCCCTTTTGAATCAGGGCCCCAGGAGAGGAGACAGACAGCCTTGCTTTGAGATGTGTGTTTCAGGTCTAGGCAGCAGAGAGGACTGGGCTCAGTTATGTTACAGTGAGAGGAAGTGGGCCATTGTGGCATTTTGAGTTAGTTTAGTGCATGGTGAGTGACATGGGTCTAGCTTCCACCTTCTGTATGTAGATAGCCCATTTTCCCAGCACTGACTGTTTAAGAGGCTAGCATTTCTCCAGGGAAAGTACACGGCCCCTTATCAAATATCAGGTACCTGAGCTTGTTTGCCATTGCTTCAGTACCCTCTGTTCAGTTCCATTCATCCGGAAGGCTGTTTTTCCCAAGCATTGTGCTTTTTTTTTTTTTTTTTGCCATGTTTGTACTTCAACTTGAAGTCTGGGATTGTGATGCTTTCTGGCTTGCCCTTGGCGTCTAGAATTAATTGAGTTTTTCCAGGTCTCTTCTGGTTCTATACAAATGTTAGGATTATATTCTAGGATTCTTTCAGGAATAGTATTGGTATTGAGGCTGTGTTAAATTTGTATACTAGTATTTCTGGTCTGATGCCCATTTTGACTATATTCATTCAGTCTCTCCAGCAATGGGATATCTTTCCATATTCCAATATCCTCTTCAGTCTCATTTCTCAGATTACTGTAGTTTTCAATGTAGAAGTCCTGCACTTCCTCAATTAGGTTAATTCCTATGTATTTAATTTTTCTTGATGCTATTCTGAAAGGTATTATTTCACTCCTTCCTTTCTCAATGAGTTTATTACTGGTATATAGGGACCCTATGCATTTTTGTCTGCTGACTTTTAAGTTGCTATGCTACTAAATTTGGCTATTAATTTTTAGAGGTTTTGGTAGATTTTTGGGGGGGTCTTCTCTATGAAGTCTCATGTCATATTCTTCATTTCCGGTAAATATGTCTTTAATGTTTTTCACTTGCCTGACTGTTCTGACTGGTGTGTTGTGATATATAACAAAGACACATAGTCACAGCAGAAATCCCTGTCTTCTTCCTGATTGTAGTGGAAAACCTTTCCATTTCTCACCATTTAATATACTTTTGGCCACTGATTTTTCATGGAGCATTTATGAGATTGAAATATGGTTCTTCTTTTTGATTTTTATTCAAGATTCTCATCATGAATGGACATTTGATTTTGTCAAGTATTTGTTCTGCATCTATTAAGATGGTTCAGCATTTTTTAATTTGTTTCTGTGTATATAGTGCATTTTATTTTCTTTATTTGGCCATGTTAAACCAGCCCTGCATCCCAGAAATGAATCCTGGGGGTCATGATGTATCATCTCCTGGAAAATTTGGTGCATTGCATTTACTGGTGTTTTACTGATGATGTTTGCATCTATGTTCACTAAAGAGATTGCCCTGTAGCTTTCTTTTTTGCTTGTCTCATTTTCTCTTTTCAGATCAGAGTATTGCTTCTTTTCAAGCATCACTTTGGAAGTACGATTTCCCTTTCAATTTCATTAAAGAGTTTGAGGAGCATTATCTCTAGGTCTTTTCTAAATTTCTTCAAGAGTTTGGCAGTGAATCCATTGGGAATTTGAATTTTCTTATTTGGAGATAAGAAATTTATCTTTCAGGTTCATTGACTGACACTAGAATCATGTGCCTGTACTCAAACCACGGCATAAAATTTCACCCTCTGCTTTCTAGGCTTTCTCTTCCTCCTACCCTGAAATCCAGACTACTTCAAAGAGAGTCCTCCTACTGCAACACAAAGACGTCCCCAGAATTCTCAAGGTGTCTTCTCTGTCCCAGTACCATGACCTGGACTCAGAGGAACTTATCCAGTGAAGATGCCAGTAGCAAGAAAAGCAGGCTCTATGCAGCTCCCAGGATGTGCTAGTCCATCTTATGCTGCACCATGTGTCACTAGATGACATGATCACTGAAATGTTGGAAATCCGGCTCCTTAGGTATCTAAAGAAGCAACTGACCATGAGGCTAGAATTGCTACACAATGTCGACCAAAGTTTCAGCAAGGAATTCCC
This sequence comes from Chinchilla lanigera, assembly GCF_000276665.1. Taxonomy (NCBI): domain Eukaryota; kingdom Metazoa; phylum Chordata; class Mammalia; order Rodentia; family Chinchillidae; genus Chinchilla; species Chinchilla lanigera. The sequence continues at coordinate 3,334,526 of NW_004955498.1, read as the reverse complement.
TCAGATCTTTAGGGAAGTCCATGAGTCCATCTGTGGGTGTTTTGACATTGACGTGTGGGAAGTGGATCTCCATATGTAAATATATGCCCTTCCCCTGTCTGGGGCCTCACTGTAATGGATGCTGGGGGCTGATAAGCAGATCATTCAAAAACCAAACTCCTGTTACTCATCCTATTATCTTCTTGAAGGACAAAGGCACCAGTGAGGAGGACATAAGGGAAGTACTGAGAACCAGAGAAATGTTACTTCAGTGGGAGCTCTTTGTTCCTGGAGAAACTTGGAAATTCATCATGGAGGACTTTGTACAGGGAGGGTACATAGAGTATCAGCAAGTGACCAATAGTGTTCCTGCTCAGTGAGACCCTGTGAGGTACATGGACCCATGGTGAAACCAGCAAGATGAAAGTCCTAGAACATTTGGCCAAGGTTTATAGGAGAGGTCCCAGGCCAACCCCAGGTCTATGAGAAGGGGCTTTGAGTAAGGAACAAGAGGCTGCCCACGCATGAGGTATGGGCCACTGACGGGGCGAAGTGCATGCCAGGACAGGGATTCTCCACAGCCCTGTCACTCGCTGAGTTTTGCCTGCTGTGAAATGAATCCCATTCTCCAGTGTGTATTTGTGGAGAGCAGGCTGTACTACTTAGTGAAGAGCCAGAGTATGAGGTGACATACAGTGCATTCCATCTAATGGCTGATCTATTTGGGTTAACTTTGAAATTGACAAATGTCTTCTTTAAAATGTTGAAATCTTGCTCCATTTTTGCAGCATCAAAATTGATTGCCCATCTTGTTTGATGAATGATATTGATCTCATATGTAGGTTTATGTCTGCGATATTTATGGTTTACTGTGATTTCTGTTGTGAACTTGATATTAATAATGCATGAATATTCTCTTCCATTCCAAGTATAAAAGTCTTTTTTTGTCAAACCAGCTTGGAACCCTTTATCTTCACTTGTGGTAAAATAGAAGTGGAATGGAGATTTCCTTGCAAAAGTTTAAGAAGTTTACAGCAAGTTAGATGGAGCGCAGAAATAGACATGAGGATAAAAATCAATTCTTGGCTTTTTTATGTCTTCTCCTGTGTTGATCCATAGTATTTAAATGTATATGTACACTTGAATGCTCTTGGTTTCTTCAATTATGCTTCGGAAATTTACTGTCAGTAAAGCACTCTATCTACTGATGGGTACATTGACTGTCAAAACTTCATTGCACTCGTTTCCTTTGAAAGGCCTTGAGTATGTGGTGGAGATATGAGTACATGTTATGGTTTGTGTGTAGAAAAGCCTCATGCAGTCATGGGGCAAATTTCTAGAGTTTGTGATGGATTCATGGTCAAGTGCTGGGATTATGGATAGTTGCAGCTTGCATACAGTATAAGAGAGGGAAGGAGGTTTACTCTCTTCCACTCCTTTCTCTTTGTTCTTCCTGATCTTGTTGTGTTTTGCCACCACGAACTTTTGCCCACTCTGATGTGCCACCCTGCCTTAAAGCCAGCTGATCATGGACTGAAACCTTCAGCAACTGTAAGATAAATAAATCTTTCCTTTTTTAATTTTGTGTGTGAGTTATTTTGTCTCAGCAACAAGAGAAAAGTACCCAAGACAGTACCCTAGTCTGCGCAGGACTAAATTTATCTCCTGGATGTACCATCTACCAACTACCAGTGTCAGGAGATAGAGTGATGGCCTGAAGGACCTGAGTGGCATGCAAAAGAGCCTTAAGTAGAAGTGGTCTAGCAGAGAGCAGCCAGGGGTGAGTGCTGAGCCAGGGCATTTGGGGGTTGGGGTAACTGCAGTTCCTTTTGAAGGAGGTGATATTAGTGTAGCTGCAAGATGAACAGGGCCAGACAGTCAGATGAGGTGTTTTGGGCCTGAAATGAAAGCCTGAGAAGAGGGAAGACTGCACTGGGCAGCACTTTTAGATGGCTGGTGAAACTGAGAGGAAACTTCATGTGGGACAGCTATGAGCAGAGTGGTCCTAAGCAGGGAAGAAGCAGGAATCTTATCCGCAGCCTGTGCAAGGATTTCCTGAGAGATAAGGGGGCACACTAGGGTGAACAAAAGCCATAATGTCTCTGGCAAAGTGCTCTATTGTCTGCTCAGGCTATTGTTTTGAGATTTATATTGAAAAGGAGTAATGATAGCAGACATTCTTGTCTTTTCTTGGCTTTATAGGAAAAGTTTGCAGTGTCTTCCCATATACTATGAACATGACCATGAGGCTACTGTGGATGGTGTTTATCAGACTGGCCTTCAGTTTTTCTACACCAACTTTTCTTCAGGGATTTAATCATGGGGGTGTGTTAGATTTTGTCAAATGCTGTCCTGTGTCTATTTATATGATCATGTATTTTTGTCCTTTCTTTTTGTTATGGAATGGATTCAATTTTTGTTCTGAGCATGTTGTAGCATACCTGTATACCTGGAATGAATCTCACTTCATCATGTTCTACAAACTTTTTGTTGATTTGCTGCATTGTGTTTGCCAGGTTCTTACTAATATCTGTGCACTCATTTTCATTAAAGTTACTGCAGTTCTGTACTGCAGTTCTCTTCTTCGACTGGACTCTTCTGGTTTTGGGACCAGGGTAATGCTCACTTCCAGGAATGACTTTGGGATTCCTGATTCCCCCTCAATTGCATTAAGGAATTTGAGGAGTATTTGGCATTAGAACTTCTTTGAAATTCTTGTAGAATTGGGCAGTGAATCCCATGGGCCATGGACCTTTCTTTGCTGGCAGTTTTTCATATCAATTCTTGAATTTCATGGAAAGATACTGATTTATTTGGAATTTTATATCTTCTTGTTCCAGCTTGAGAGTTTATATATATCTAGAAATTTCTATATTTCTTCTGAATTTTTCAGTTTATTGAGTTCTTTTAAATATTTACAAAATTAGTACATATTTTCAGTATATAAAGTTTCCAATTATCTTGGGGGTCATTAATGGACATACCACAGTATGGATAAGACTTTTTTGAAATTCTCTTCCTACTCCTTCTAACCTCCCTCCTATTCTAATTTCTCTATCCATATTTTCATTCTTGCTGATTGCATTACTCTTAGCCCGTATTATGGCATATGCAATTTATTTTCATTGATGTTCAGGTTCCTGTACATGGCATATCTTAATTCTACTTATTTTCAGCCCCTGTTCCCCTCACCCTTCACCCTTGTTCTCTTGGTCCACTTCTGTATTGCAAGAGATCCATCCCCTTCTCCCCTTCCATCCATCCTTTATTATTCTTTTAGTTTTTGCTTTACCTCCCCCAAATGAGTGATACCACATGGTTTTTAAACTTGTGTGTCTGCTTTAGTTGACTCCACATTATATTTTCAGGTACATTCATTTTTCTAAAAGTATCTCAGATTTTTCATCCTTCATAGCAAATAAGTATTCCGTTATACATAGATAGCACATTTTCTTTATCCAGTCATCTATTGATGGTTATGGTATGCAGGCTGCTTCCAGTATTTTTCTTTTACAAATTGTGCTGCTGTAAGCATTGGAATGCATGTATCACTGTAGTTTAAAGTCTTAAGCTTTGGGGGGAAAATAACTACCAGGGGAGTTAGTTGCGTTATATGGAATTTCTAATTTCATTTCTTTGAGAAATCTCCATAATGATTTCCATAATGCTTGCACTAGTGTACATTAACACCAGTAATAAAGGATGATTCCTTTTTCCCCAGAGCCATGCAGGCATTTGTTATTGTTTAATTTCTTAATGATTGCCATGGCTTCTGAAGTCATATGAAATATTACTATTGTTTTAGCTTGTACTTCTATAATGACCAGTGATGTTAAACATTTTTCCATATATTTGTATTTCTTCCTCTGTGAAGTGTCTGTTCATCCCTCTTGCCCATTTCTTGACTGGGTTTTTAATTGTAGGTGCTTTACTTTTTAAAGTTTATTTAAAAAATAAAAGAAGGAAAACATATTAACAAACAGATTCATTCACAAAACAGCATAAAAGCAATCTAAACAATACAGAGTTACAGACAAAGTGGTAAGAAATTAACAATGGTTGTTGTAGGAGGTATGATCGACATTGTGAAGCAAAAGGAAAATGCTCAAAAGTAAAGGTGTTTAGTTTTTTAAAGCTCCCCTGCCGTGGCACTCTACTTCCACTCCCCTCTTCCACAATGACCTTTCTTCCTTAGACATCCCTGTGTCAGACGTTTTATCCAAAGGGTAACACTCTGTGGTTGGTCTAGGAAGTGTGTCCTGCCTGTGGTAGAGACTGAGGTATGACCTGACAGAGTAGAGAGGGGTCCCTAGACAATGTCTTTCAGCACCTCCTCTCAGCCCCGTGAAGTCTCTTGCAAGGTACTGTGTATGACATCCAGTGACTTCAGCCTGTGGGGCAGAGAGAGGTGACAGCCTTGTTCTGAGATCTACTGATTAGGTGACGGGAGCAGAGGGAACCTGTTCCCTGGCCAGGTAAGGGACCAAGGGACCTGAGGAAGCCCCACCCCAGAGAGAGGGTCTCTGAACAACCAAGACCCCTCTCTGGTGTCAGACCTGAAGCACAGGGGAGCCCCCTCCCCTCTTTGGCCTCAGGGACCTGAAAGTCACAACCTTGGTGTGTGGGGTACACTCAGGTACACAGAGATGTGGAATTCAGGCTCTGGTGGCAACTTAGTGCCAGACCCATAGGAAAAGAAGTGACCCCCTCCCTATGCCAATAACAGAGCCCCATGGGTGACCTCTCTACTCCCATTATCCTGCCTGGCAACCCCTGGGCATGGTGCCTGGATGCAAGGTTTCCCCACTTCCACAGATCAGGCCCTGAGAATGGAAACAGTGCTGTGCACAGAAGGTGCCTTGCCCTCTAGAAAAGAGAAGAACCCACAGAAGTCTGCCCTTGCTCTGAGTCCAGGGAAGCCCCAGGCAGGTTGATCAGGCAATGGATTCATGACTTCTTCAAGCTGGTCTGAGTAAACTTGGGTCTTTGAAGAAGAAGCAAAGCCTCCAGAAAAGGGGGAAACAAGCCCTGACCCATTCAACACGACAAATGAAGCAGGATGCGGGCCCAGTACACACGCCAGATGGGATCCAGCCTGCTCATTCCTTCAATCTGCACTCGGTCCTGCATTCCCACCTGGAATCTGAGGAACAAGGGTCCACTTTCACAGATTGGTAGAGTTGTTTCCAGTACTCAAAGGGAGGAGTTACAGGAACACTGAGAGAACACTTGTCACTAGGACAGAGAGTACCCTCCACCCAGATATTAGCCCTTGGAAGACACAGTGCACATTTATCCCTAATTCTTGGTGTCAGAGAGGAGGGGGCCTTAGTCTGAGGAGTGTGGCCTCAGATCAGCAGATCTAAGATATAGGAAACCTGTCCTTGCTGGCAGGCTGTGGTGGCCCGAGGCAGGACCTCGGAGAAGAGTCACCTGCCCAGTACTTCCACCTCTGCTGTCCTAGGGAGATGGTGGGCTTGATTTAC
>NW_004955498.1:3325839-3328081 GCF_000276665.1 Chinchilla lanigera | reverse complement strand
AGAATATCTCAACTGAATAAAATTTCCAGTGTTAGTTTTCTAAACACGCTCTCTGATTTCCATAGGGTGAACGTCAGATTATGTCCCAGCAACAATGAAGAAGGGGTCACTTTTCCCTGAGGGTTTGCCAGCACTTGCCACATTTGATTTTTTAAAGATAACCATTAATTCTGGAGTGTCATGAAATATCTGTTGTTTTCATTTGCATTTCTGGAATGACAAGCAATGTTCAAAATTTTTTCATGAAGTTATTGGCCATTATTCCTTCTCCATCTGAGAAGTGTCATTCACTTCAGAAGCCCATTTTTCATTGGTTATTTTAAATTTGCGATGATAATTTTATTTTAGTTCCTTCCATATTGTAGATATTTGACCTTGGAAGACTAAAGGTAAGACAAATTTCCCACTGTGTAGATTGTCTCTCTCTCTCTGTTGGTTGTTTCAGTCATTACTTCCCTTACCTGTTTGTAAACCTTCTGTGATCCTAGCAAGCACGTCTTTGATATGCTTTCTAAACTGCTGCTATCCTGAGTAATTCTGCAGTGTGGCTTGTGCTGCAATCCCCTTGTTTCCCTCTAGATTAGCTTTGGGGGAGTTGGGAATTTGAGGAGGGGTTTGGTGCTTCCATCTTCTCATGTTTCTACGATTTGATTGTTTCTTTGGTGGTGTTGAAGTTTGTGGCTTTTATAGTGGGAACAATTTCAAGCTCTCTGTTTAGTTAGTCTCTTTTTAGTGATGTACTTCAGGCATAGGTAACTATGGTCCTTTGCCTCTGTCCTAAAATCTGATCACCTCGGTTAATTTGAGAGAAGATGTAGTATAAGTGTCCCAAAACCAAATTCTCTGACGCAGTACTGTTAATGTCACAAAGGCAACCTGGGCATTGATGTACAGAGGAAATACTTTAATGACAATTATGTGACCATGGCAATGTCAAGCAAATCATCTACAGGGGCATCGTCCACAACAAATTTTATATTAGCAGTCAATTATAATCAGTTTGGTACCACGCTTAACTGTAGAATACAAATCCATATTTATGGGACACATATTAAGACATCTCAGAAATTTACATACCACTTATATTTACTAAATGCAACAGTTATGCTTCAGCTAATGATACAAAAAATGAGTAATTGTTGCATAGAGTGAACTAACTATGTCAGTATTAATGTCAAAGCTTAATGGTTCACTATTTAAAATATAGGTCCTGGAAACTGGGAATGTAAAAAGAAAAGTGAGAGTGCTTGAATTATAGGATACAGGGAGTAGGCGAGAGAAGAGAGATAAAGGACCCTATTGAGTCTCAATGGACATTTATAGAATTAGGTAAAGAGAACAGAAAATACTGATGGGAATTTGAAGATAACAGAGTAAAGAGAGAAAAGAAAAGAAATTACATGGAGATTCAAAACAAGGAAGTGCTGAAAGGAAAAACAGGGTAAAAATAAGAGGTAAGAAAAGATGAGGAAAAACTAGGAAACACTGCCTTGAATTTTGAACAAATACTTTCTCCCCGGGATTCAAAATATTGAAGTGTAGCAATTTGCAGTTTTTCCTGGGGCCTCATTGCTTTCCCCAGGCTGTGACTGTATCTTAGTCAAGCTGTACCCCTGCTCACAATGGTAGATCAGGGAAGGCAGACAAGCCCCAGACCTTGATGGATGCAGGAAAAAGGGTAAGGGCTCCAATATCCAATATTAAGACTGTCAAATCCAGAGCATTTCAGTTTGTGCTACTTTCTGGCCAGTGGCAGTAGGGAATGTGACTTGGTTAGCTGAATTCCAACCCCTCCTAAGTCCGCTTTCCAGTCCCTTGCCTTACTAGGGCTGTTTTCTGAGTCTGTCTCTTACTGTGGGAGAGTAATCCTGGCAACCCTGAAGTGAAGATGTCCAATGTCTGTTCTGAGTCCCCAAGTTCAAATACTCAGCCCTTTCCCAGAATGGAACCCAAGATCAGCAACTCTTCAAGAACAGGGTACACACATGATTAGGGGGTCTTCACCAGCTTTAAGGACTCTGTGGGAGAAGAACTCCACACTGTCCCTGCAGATAACAGGAACCAGCAGTCCACTGACCACCACCTTTCCCCCTAGGACCTTCTGAGCTTCACAGAATTTGCTTTAGTTCTACAGATTCTATTTCCTTCCCACGAGACAAGATCCAGGAAAAAATTCCGGCCTGTTTTTTTCCATTTTTCATGTGTTTATCTGTCTCTTCCATTTTTCCACAATCATTAAATT
>NW_004955498.1:3320298-3322331 GCF_000276665.1 Chinchilla lanigera | reverse complement strand
GTATTTGCCCTTGTGGGTGTGCAGGTTCTCACATGTTATGGGGACGTATCAGCCACTGGTTCTTCTGCTTCTTCTTCCTCCTGAACTCAAATCCTGGGTTAAAGAAGTGAATGGCCTTGGCCAGTGCACCAAGTTTTCCCCAGAATCCTCAAGATTGTCTTCTCTCCACGATTACTATGGATTTCTTTGATAGGAGGGAATCCAGGTAAATCTCCAGCAGTGAAGAGGAAGATCCACAAACCTCACTGGCCTTGAAAGTCCCTCAGATCCTGAGGTGCGTGTTCATAGGTGACAAGACAGATAAATTGGCGGAGGTCTTGCTCCTGAAATATCAAAAGAAAAAGCTGGTCACCAAGGCAGAAATGTTGCACATGGTAGACCACAGTGACCATGAGCAGTTCCGTCTGCTCTTCAAGGAACTCTCTTAGTACATGCGTCGTGTCTTTGGCATTGATGTGAGGAAGAGGAATTGCCCTGGACACACATATGACATTGTCCTTCTCTTGGACTTTACTTATAGAGAGATAGTGGACAATGACCAGATTATTCCCCAAATCTGCCCCCTGATAGTGATCTTGACTGTCATCTCTGTAAAGGGCACCTGTGCCAGTGAGGAGGACATAAGGGGAGTACTGAGAAAGAGGCAGATGTTAACAATGAGAAACTTTCCTACTGGGGACTGGTGGAAATTCATCACAGAAGATTTGGTGCAGGAAGGGTACCTGGAATACCAGCAGGTGCCCAGTAGTGATCCAGCTCACTGTGAGTTCCTGTGGGGTCCAAGGACCCATGCTGAAACCACCAAGATGAAAGTCCTGGAGCATTTGTCCTAGTTTAGCAAGATAGATCCCAGGTCTTACCCAAGTCTGTATGATCAGGCTTTGATAAAGGAGATAGAGCCTGCCTGAAATGAGTTATGGGACATTGAGTAGGCAGTGTCAATGCCAGGGGCAGGGGATGTGCCACAGGGACCTCTCTGGCTTAATTTCCACCAAAGGTGAAATGAGGCCCGTTTTCCATCTGAGTTTGTGGAGAGCAGTCAGCTTCTAAGGAGCAAAGAGCTGGAGGACGAAGGGGGGAGATTACAGTGCATACCATCTTGGTATCTGTTCTACCTGGGTTATTGGAAATGTTTCCATCACCACTTTTTGTAGTCTTTTTCCTTTGTTGTAAGTCGACATAGCTTGCACATCTTATTTGAAGAATGCTATTAATCACACATTTCCTTTTTTTATGGTACTGGTGCTTCATTTTGATTTCTGATTGAAACTGAGTTTCTGTGATATTGATCACAAAGGAATTTTGCTTGTCCTTCCCAAGTGTAAGCATTTTTGGTCCTTTGTAAAACCAGCAAGGAAAGATTTCACTTTATTTGTCATATTGAACAAGATGTTGCTTCTTGGCCTTTTGGCTAAAATCAAGTGTAGTATATTGAGTAAGACATTCTAGAGTTGGAATAGGAATTTCGTTGGAAACATATGAGAAATTTACAACAAGTTAGATGGAGTCCAGAAAAAAGCACTAGGATAGTAATCAAGTGTTGGTTTCTTATTTCCTTTTCTTTGTTATTCTATAGTATGAAACACTGTATGTGTACCTGAATGGGCCTCAATTGTTCAATTACACTAGAGAATTTTAATGCCATTAAACAAATTATCTGCTCACAGGCACATGACACACAAGGGTTCATTGCACACGTGTCCTTGGAGGCCCTGTATCTGTGGTGGAGATATGGGCATAACACACCGGGCAGGATCAAACCTACCCCACGGGACGGATGGTGGAGTCCAGGAGCACCACGAATGTCAGGAGGTAGACAGATGGGCTCCAGCTCCTAAAGGGCATGCAAAAGAGCCCTGAAGGGAAGGGGTCTGGCAGAGGGCAGCCATGGGTGAGGGCTGAGCCAGGGGATTTGGGGCTTGGGGAAACAGCATTTCCTTGTGAAGGAGCTGATTTTTGTGTAGCTGCTAGCTGGCCAGTGCCAGATCCTCAGATGAGGTGTCTTGGACCATAAAGAAAAGACTGAGTGGACA
>NW_004955498.1:3318654-3319693 GCF_000276665.1 Chinchilla lanigera | reverse complement strand
AGATGCTTCCTGAGACACAAAGCTAGATATTTGGTGAATGTGATATGATTGAAAATAGTTGTTCCAGGGGAAGACAAGCCGACACAGAGTGGAATGCGGTTCTTCACCCAAATTCAAGAGCTTTGAATTCGTCCTAGCAGGACAGACTCCCCAGTATGTAATGAAGTAATACATCCTATTGGAGAGAAGATACTGGGAGAATGTTTATTAAGTAGGATTTTAGCCTGATTCACTGTTCAGTTTCAGACTGAGCTGCATCTTCTCTGTGAAAAACACGCACATTTTCCAGAAAGAGGAGAAGAGTTTCCAAATTTAAGGTAACCCTACAACCAACTGCTTATCACCAAATATTCAATCTATGTATGGCATTCTTCCAGGAGTTATAATGCATTTGTAAGGTTTCATCACTTCTACAACTAAAAATGCTTGTGAAATGCATTTCATAAATGAGGACGCTGAGCACTGCTGGTCTCGGGAACTTCTCAGCATCCCTGTGCAGTAAACAATAAGGCCAGCACTGTCTCAATGAGAAGTCATCCAGAGGCACCCCTGTTCGCACTCCTCCCAACCAGAACCTTGCTCTGTTTCTGAATTTATTTCTGTACCCAGAGAAATGGAAAATCCCTTTCAAGGCGTTGAAAGGCCCCGTGTAAAAGACACTGAATACAGGCCTGAATTCAGAAAGCGAAACTGAGCAGGTGAAGGTCACAGCTACTTCCAGGGGAACAGTCCAATATCACCTGTCCAGGACCAGGTCATGCAGAAAGCCCTGCCTGTCCCTTGCTCACACTGGAAGCGCTCCAATAGCAACATTTTTTTTGACATAAACTTCAACTTTCACTGTGATATTATACCCTGATTATTGCACCTGTAGAGCAAAACATCACACTAGCATGCTTTCTCAGTGGGAAATAAACAGGTTGACATGCAAGCATACCTGCTTTTCTTGGCAGTCAGATTAGGACAATTTTTGAGACCAGTGTGACATTTTAATGAAATGGTTTTCATGAAATGGTTTAATGAATTTAAATTAAGATCA
>NW_004955498.1:3309136-3313495 GCF_000276665.1 Chinchilla lanigera | reverse complement strand
CTCTTCCAATAGGCTCATCAGAACCCCTCTCCCACAATAGCGCTAGTCTCATATTCCAATATGTTTCAGTCTGGATTCCTGAGCAACTTTCCAGAGCATTTCCATTGTCCATCCTTTCACAGGTGTTCTGACCTCCAGCTCTTTCCTCTTACATATAAAAGACATCCTTTTTGCCTTGTGCCAATCTCTTCCTCCTGGGACAATTTCGGCCACCAAAGCCTTTCTTCTTCGCTCATGACTGAGGAGAGGTCATAGGAATCTGTTTGCAACTTGTACCCTGACTCCACCAACTCATCCGCTGTGGTTTGCATAAGTGTCGTTCAAGGGCCCATGGGTTAAATTCTTAGTGCACAAACTGTGGCACCATTGAAAAGTGTGCAGACTGCAGAAATGGGTGATACTAGAATATCTTAATTCATTGGTGTAGTTTGCCATCAATAATGGGGCTGATCTCCAATGAAAAAAACTTGTGACACAGAAGCGGAGGGCTGATAACCACTCTGTTTACTTTAGGGGTGTTCTGTCTTATATACCCAGTGAGAACAAAGGTGTCCCTTGAGAAGTCCTAAAGATAGTTTAAGAAAAGTGCATGTTCTACTTGAGCTGATAACAATGGGCCCAGCACATGAAACACACCTACATCCTGTAACTGCGAGACCATGGCCTCCCTCCAAGTCTCTCCATGCTCCCTCTTCAGAGTCCTTAGCTGACCCTCAGGACGGGCCATAGCTACAGCACTGACGCAATTCACTTCATCCATATTTTTTCAGTGCTGACTCACGTAACTGGAGGAGCGCCCCTGAAGAGGATTGTGGGATGCTGTTCCATTCCTCCCTCTCCCTGCTTCCCAGCTGCCTTGAGGTGAGCCTGATGCTAACTGTACCCATTCTTATGAACATTCTGTTCCTCTGAGCTCTGATCAAGTGTGCACATCAAGCTCTGCTCACAATATTCTAGGACTTCTCCAGCCTGGATCTCCACACCTTGTCAAATTCCTCCTGCAAAACACTTCCAACCTGTTTGAGAATATAGCCAAGTTCAGTCACAGCAATGACTCTACTCCTCATGCCCATTGTCTGTGTTACTAATTTTCTTTTCAGGGGGTCATGATACCAAAGTGTGCGACTAAAAGGTGGGTCAGGTTATTTTGACTCACAAGCTCAGTGGATGCTTGCTCTGAGAGAGAAAATGCCTGGCATGATGGTATGCCAGTCGAAAGTTGGTCATGCAACGATAGCTAAGATACAGAGACAAGGAAGTGCAGTGGAGACCTCAGTGGCTACAACTTCCGTAGAGCTGGTGTGAGAATTTACCCTTCACATGTACAGCACTGAGCTGTTTTTGAAACATCCCTACCCGCAATTGGAAGAAATTTGAGGGTCCTTTTAGAGCCAAACCATAGGAGTATCTCTTACCCCAGTAAGAATGGCTATCATTAAGAAATCAACCTATAACAAATGCTGTCAAAGCTGTGTGAAAAATAGGAAATCTCCACTGCTGGTGGGAAAGCAGACTGGTGAAACCACTGTGGAAATCAGTTTGGAGATTCCTCAGCAAAGTAGGTCTAGAGATCCCACTTGACCCAGGTAATCCCCTTTTGAGTATTTTCCCAGAAGAGCTAAAAACATCATATCACAGCAATATATGTGCACCCATGTTTATAGCAGAGCAATTTGTAATACCTAAATCATGGAATCAACCCAAATGTCCATCCACTGGGGAATGGATAAAAAAGTTTTGGTATTTTTATATAATGGAATATTACTTAGCTTTAAAGAAAGATAAACTCGAGGCTTTTATAAGTAAATGGTCACAAATAGAGACCAGAATCCTAAATGAAATACATCACACCCACATGTGTAAACAATGTATGGATTCATTAGCGTAAAACCGTGAAAGAGTGAATAAAATTTGGAAATATGATAGACATTGTGAAACGAAAGGAAACTGCTCAAAAGTAAAGAGCAACTGGGATGAAGGAAAAGAGAAATGAAAGAAATGGAAAATTATGTATATATGTATCTACAAAACAGATAACATAGTTGTACTACTGACTTCTACTGATTCATTGAAAGGAACAGTTAATGACTAATTATTTCATCAATCTTACATGTCTATATTAGTTTTCCTGAGTAATCACTTTGAAGAAATCGATATGTAAGACAACATTGTTAATTTCCTTTCACCTTGTCTGAATTTCAGTATTGCTTGTATTGTTCTTGTGTTATTTGGCAAATGTATGCGTGTTTGTTAATATGTTTTCATTCTTTTATTTTTAAAATAAAAAATAGATTAAAGTAAAAGGAAAGAAAGAATGAAACATCGTAAGAGAGATATTTTGTACCCTTAGATCATGTAATTCCGATTTCTGACTCATTTGAAGTCTGTAGGGCATGCTATCAGGTTGGAAACTCACACAGCATTTATTTTCACTGGTGATCTTCATTTTAGTTGTACTCAACATGTAGAAATTGTATGCAGTAATGGAGTTTGGTGTGGTACATCACAGCACGGAGAAAATGCACCCTAATCACTCCAGTCCTGCTTTGTCCAATCTCACTATACTCACCGTCCCATGTCTGCTAAACCCTACTGTATGTTCAGGTTGCCAGTTTTTCAAGCTTTCCTTTAGGAGACAGCACCTGTGCTACTGCACACATGTGCCTGGCTCATGCCACTTAACGCAGTATCCTCTAGTAAAGGAAATGTATTTAAAAATTTGTAATGTTTAAAATTTTAGGTTTGTACAGACAAATCGTAGAAATAGTGTAAGCAAGCTATAAAAATGTATGAAGACTTCATAGAGATATTATAAAACTTTACCAACATTTTCACATAAAAGGACTTTGATATAAATAGAGCAGAATACCTCATTCAGTGATGAGGAACACCATAATGGAAAACTCAATTTTCTTATATTCCTTATAGCAGAAACACTGTCAACAAGTGTGGGTGAGTGTCTCCTGCATCCCGAATTTACAAAGCAAAACAGCAAAAGAGAAAGAGAGATGAGAGTGGGAGAGGCAGGGAGAGAGAGAGAAAGAGACAGATAGAGAGGCAAAGACAGGCACAGAGACAGAGTGAGACAAAGACAGAAAGAAAAACCTAGCAAACTCACATATTCAACCAAATTCAAGCATCAGAGCATAATCCTGAGGGAGACGAGACTGTTACACTTGTACTTGTGTTTCAATAGAGGCAGAGGAGTGAGTGGAAACTGAGCGCTGCATAAGTGACCCATGATAGCATGCGTTAAAGGGAAGTTTTTAAATTCATGGCTCTAGAACACTTCAGTTTGAGGCTGTACCTCACAACAGAGATGATAATTGTCCACGTTAGCAAAAATAGTGTTCCTCAATAAAGGCCATCCAAGGGGCATATAATTCCTACTTGAAATTATACTACAAACCTACTGTGATAAGAACTACATCGTACGACCAAGAAAAAAAATATCTGAGGATCAGTGAAAGAGATTACAAGATGCAGAAACATCTCATAACACACTCAGCCATGTTATCTTTCACAAAGTTACCAAACACATTCAAGAGAAGAAAGATGGGCATCCTACTTAATAAATTTTGCTGGAAAAATTTGCTTTCCACTTGCCAAATCTAAAACTAGACCCATGCTCATCACCATACATTAAACTACAATCAAAGTGGGTCATAGACCAAAATATTAAGTCAGAAACACTAAATTTGCTGGAAGGAAGAATAGACACAACTGTTGAAGATATAGGTGAAGGCAAAGATTTCATGATCAAAACTCAGATTTCACAGGGAATAATACAGAGAATCAATAAGTGGGATCTCCTCCCGTTAAAAAGCCTTCACACAACAAAAGAAATCACCAACAGAGTGAAAAGACAGCCCACAGAGTTAGAAAAAAATATAGCCATTTGTCAATAAGACAAAGGATTTATATCTAGACTGTGTAAAGAAATGTAAAATATTAGACACCTCAAACTTGAAGACCCAATAAACGTGTGCATCTGAGATGAATACTCACTTCTCTGATGCAGAAATACAAGTTGAAAATAAATATGTGAAAAAAAGACACTGCTTCTTAGAGAGGTGAAATTTAAAATAATGCTGAGAATCCATCTCACTCCAGAAAGAATGGTTATAATCAAGAAATCAACCAATAAGAAATGCTAGAGGGCTGTGGACAAAAAGGAACCCTTCTACAATGTTAGTAGAAGTGTAATCTGATACAACCACAATTGAAATCAATGTGGAGATTCTTAAAAATCTAGGATCAGAGGTCCCCTTCTACCCAGCTATTCTTTTGGGTATCTTCCCAGAAAAATTAAAAACATCATATAACAGTGATATATGTGCACTTATTTTGATAACGTCA
>NW_004955498.1:3306537-3307923 GCF_000276665.1 Chinchilla lanigera | reverse complement strand
GGATTTGGAGGCTGAACTAATAATCACTGCAAACCACTCTGACGAGTGAGGCCTGGCTTTCAAAACAAGCACTATTTTGACAAAATATATGAATGCACTAGAAACCAAATATTGAGCACGAGCATAAACAATCGATGGAGGCATTAGTTATACCATAATCAAAGAAGAGTCTCCCCTTCAGACTCATGGGACTGTGGGCATCAGGTCCTTGTCTTGGGTGCACAGTTTGAGGTACATATCCAAGGGGATCCAAGAACCAAGGAGATAACCCCTAAGCAGATGGAAGGGACCTAGAGAATGATTTTCTGCAGCTGCTAACACGTTCCCAGGTGTGACTACTACTGACTGTGGAATAGTCATGTTAGAACTAAGTGAGGGACTTTATCTGAGTTAACTGGTTCAAGGAAGGGGAACAGAGAGGATTGGGCTACACCTGGAGTTCAAGGTCAGCAGAGAGAAGGGACTGAGGAAGCCCTACCCCAGAGGGAGGGTCAGCAAGCTACCCAGATCTATACCTCTTGTGAGCTCTGGACCACACAGAGGCTGAATTGTTACAATGAGTCTGAGGTTCCATGTACCCTGGGAGGTAGATATTTTGTCTCAAGGGCATGGGATGAAGTCCGTAGAGAAAGGTGGTTCTGGCTCTACCAGGAACCAAGAGACTGAACCTCCAAGCAGTACTGAGGGAAACTTGAAAATTCCGTTCCGCTCTTGCTGTGAGCCCTGGGAGATCCCAGGCAGATTTCCGGAAGTGAAGTCCGGGATTGCAGCAGAGTCTTCAGGTCCGTGCTGGTGAGGTCCTGTTCTGAGGCGCTGGCTTCAGGTGAGTAGAATTTTGTGGGTGGCCTCAGTTAGGGGACAAGGTGAGAGGCAATTGGAATTAGGAAGCTGACCGCTGCTAGAGCTTCTCCCAGAAGTCAGGTTCTTCTTTGGTAGGGAGCCTTGCATGCCGAGAAAGAATTCTCAGTGGAAGCCATTCTTGCCTCAGGGCACTTAGTGTGCTATGTAAGAGCACAGGTCTGGGATTTGTGTTTGTTAGGGAAGAGTGCACAGGACCTGGGATCCAGGAGGTCATAGTGCGGGTCTGAGAAGAACCTGCCAAAGCCCAAAAGGAGAAAGCCGGTCCCAGAACACTCTAGAGAAACCTCTAGTTTTTACTCTGCACACTGGGGTTCAGAGTTATCAGGACAGCGCCACGTTTGCCCTCAGTGGAAACCAGAAGAGTCAAAGGGTTCTTGGTGTTTGTTTGTTTTTTGATTTTTCTTTTGGTACTAGGAGTGGAACCTAAGACCTTGCATTTGCCAGGCAGGCCCTTGTGCCCTGAGCTGTCTCAGAATTTTGTTCCCAAATCTTTACGTGAGGTGAGAGGAACAGCGAGGGCCAGAG
>NW_004955498.1:3288399-3303354 GCF_000276665.1 Chinchilla lanigera | reverse complement strand
AAAAACAAACAAACAAACAAAAAAAACAGAGTAGTGCTTGCTTCCAAGAATAGCTTTAGGTGTACTGCTTCCCTTTTCATTTCAGAAACAAGTTGGAGGAATATTGCAGATGCATCTTGAATAATGTTCTTATAGATTTCAGCAATGAGTCCATTGGGTCTGTGATGTTCTTAGCTGTTCTTTGTTTTCAATTTAGTGGAGAGATACTGGACTATTCAAAATGTTCGTATCATGCACCCTTTGATAGCTCACCTGGTCAAATGGAGAACTGTAAACTCGACAAAATCTTTATATCATCTTTCGTTAGTTTTAGTAGTGCATATTGTATCAGAATTCATACATTTCTTCTAAATTCTCCACTTAATTCGAGTACAGTTTCTTAAAGTCATTAGCAAGAATCTCTGGAATTTTGGCACAATGTGTTGTGATTTCAATTTTTTCATTTCTATTTGATGAACTAGCTCTTCAGTTTATTATTTATCCATTCTTTATAATTTTTAGACTCAGTTCCATAATTCCCTCTTTGATTTTTGTAATTTCCTTCTTTATAGTAGATTTGGATTTGGAAAGTTCTCATTTTTCTTGCACCAGATATATACGTTAAGGATTTTTTTTTTTTGACTTGCTCTGTTTTTCTGATATGGGCATTCAGTACTATACATTTTCCTCTTAGGACTACATTCGTTGTGTCCCATATGTTCTGGTGAGTTGTAGTGATATTGCCATTTGATTGTACATCTGTACAGTTTTCCACGCAGCAAGGAAATATACATTCTGATGTGTCCCCATGGGTCTTTCACCAAAATATCGTAAACCATTTGCTAGCCCAGACAAGATGGAGAGAACCTAGAAATCACAGCAAAAAATCATTTGCTTATACGAACTAATTTTTTCCTTGCTATTTTCCGTGACTCACTGATTATTCAAGAGATTATCATTTACTTTCCATATATGTTTTGAAAGTTTCTCTGCTAGCTTTTGTCCCAGATTTCTAGTTTCATTGTGCTATTTCTGATAATAGGCATGGGATAGTTTCTATTCTCTAGCGATTACTTCAGTGTGCTTTCTGGGCTTGCCCACGATCTGCTTGGTAGTAAGTTCCATGTGATGTAGAACAGAATGTGTAACCCTTTGTTGGGTGGCTGTAGATATCTGTCAAGTCTATTCATTCATTCGAAGGTGTGGTTGAACTCTGATATTTCTATGGTGAATATTTTTCTCTAGTAGACTGATCTATTTGTGACAATGGGTATCATCACAGTGAGGTACAATAACTCTAGGACTTACAAACATTGCAGTCACAAACAAATTGTGGAATCAGAGCACATGTTTTTGGACATTGTCACACTTGTACCACCGTCTGTTTACTGTGCATCAAGATAGTGTACAGTAGTACAGTACATTCAGAAACTTCCTGTATTTGTGGGGGTTTGTTTGTTTGTTTTTGAAACAGGAATCTAACTCAGGGCCTTGATCTTGCCAGGCAGGTGCCATTTGCTAAGCTATATCCCCAGCCTATGATTTTTTTCTTTATGCTTTACATTAAATATTTGCGTCAAATTTGTATAAGACTCACTTGTTGGACTTACAAATCAGTCTGACTTGTGAACATCCTCCCAGGAAGGAAATCACTTCCAAGACAGAGACTTACTTTTTTATACAACTGTATTGGTGTTTTTGTGATATTTTATGTCTACTAGTGTTTCTTTTATAAAGTTCAGTGTGCTGGTGTCTGTTATGAATATGATTATAATTGTTATTTATTCTTGTGTAAGTGCTCCTTTAACCAATATGTGGTGACCTGGTTTGTCTCTTCTGATTATCTTTGGCTTGAAATTCATGTGGTTTGAAATCAAGATAGCTACTCCTGCTTTTCTCTGGACTTCTGTTGCATGGAAGATGGTTCCCATACTTTGCTTTCTCATGTGTGAGTTTTAAATAAATATGTTTGCTGCATACTGTATTTCACTGGGTTTTGTTTGTTAAATTGTTTTGCCAGTCTGTGTCTTCTCTTTGGGAAATGGAGAATTTTTCCATTGAGAGTTATGCCTGGAAGTTATTGAATTATTCCTCTAATTGCATTATTTCCACATTGCTGATCTCCATATATTTTTTTCCTCCTCCTTGGAGCTCATCCTGCCAGATTCATTCCTTATATTTGACTTATTGGTGTTGTTATTTCACTGTCTCTTTCTATCATGTCCTTCAGAATATTTTTTAATTGTGGATTTGTGGTCATGGATTATTTCAGCTGATATTAATCATGGATATAATTTTATTTCTCCATAAATTTTGAAGTAAAGTTTTGCAGGACATATGTATCTGTGCTGGAAATTGTTATACGTTAGGACTTTATGCACTTCACTCCATACCCTCCTGGCTCTTAAGGTTTGTGTTCAGTTATTCTAGCCAGTGTACCCTTATATTATTCATTTGTGTTCTAACTTTTAAGATTTTCTCCCTATTTTGGACATGTGCTGTTTGGAAAATGATACTATGTGGAGAGGTTCTCCTTTGGTCATGGGTATTTGTTGTTGTACATGCCATACTTAACTGTACATTTATTTTTTACCTACATTTAGGAAATTGTCTCCTATTATTTTTGTATCATTTTTTCTTCCATTTGTAGTATCTTCTGATTTTTCATGCTTGTATTATTTTGTGTTTGGTCTTTTTTGGTTCATCCAGCGGTTATTGCATCCACTTTCCATGTTTTCTTGGGGCTTTAAATGTGTCTTTGAGTTCTTTTTCATGGAGAGCATCCCGATCTTCTAATGCTGAAATTCTGTCCTCACATTCGTTGCTTCTCTTGCCCACAGTTTCTCTTCAATTTTTAATCTCTCACGTGATGATTATCATTTCCCGGACTCTACTATTTAGCAGAACTTTCATGCGTGCTTTCTACTGTTTATCTGAAGTACCTCTTCATTGTTGTGTTCTGAAAGTTCCTTGATAATTTCAGTTGTTACTTCCACTATCGATTCAGTTATATCTTCTGAGATTATGCCTAGCACTTACTAGATTTATTTTCTGACCTCTTCTCTTATGTTTACAAGTAATTTTGGTATGTTTTTTTATACTATTCTCCCTCTCAATCCTCCTCGGATTGGCTTTGGCTCAGTTGGGCGTTTTGGCTGTCATTTTGTTGACTTGCCTTCTAGTGTTTCTGTTGCTTTTTTGTTTGTTTTGTTCTGTGCTGAAGTTGGTGGCACTTACAGATAAATGACTTTGCTGTTAGCATAGAGATCTGTATAGTTAGTCTCTTTGCAGTGATATAATTTGTGCAAGGCTGACTATAGTCCTTTCACTAACTCCTAAAATCCAACCACTTCTCTATTTGGAAGGGACATATGGAGAGTTCTTGACCCAGCACCAAGTTCCCAACACATTGTGAAGTATAACTGATGTCCAAAGCATTTGTCTAGGTTTGGCATACAAAGAAAACCCATTAATGGCAACATTTATGGGACCATGGCAATTTCAAGTGAAGCACTTATTGTGATACTTCCTGATACAAATTGCACATTAACATACCATAGAAACCAGCTAGGTATCATTCATAAGCAGGAAAAAAAAATTAATCCACTACTGTAGTATAAACACTATGAAAAACCGGATCTTGGCACATAGCTAATATGTACTAAATGTGGGGGTTGTGGTTCTGCTACTGATAGAAAGAATTTCAAAGAAGTTTCATAGAGTTAACTATCGAAATATTATTAAAGCTTAATGTTTGTATAATTAAAGATATATCTCGTTGCAGAAGGGGGAATAACAGAAGAAGAAGTTTAAAAATTAAGCATGAGCATATGAGCAACAGGAAAATACTATGGCACAAATGATCCAAACAGTGACTAGAGGATGTCTATTAAATTAGTAAAGGCAAGAGAAACAAGCAATGAAGAGAACTGTAAGTTAGCAGACTTAAAGGGAGAAAATACTAGAAATTATGTGGATAATAAAATTTTAAAATATGTGAAAGGAAACATTTACTGGAAAGAAATTGAAATGAGAAAACGAAGAAAGAGGAAGAAAAACAAAATATTTTTTGGTGATGCTCAATGAACAGTTTCCTATCTGGATGTGGAATTTTGGACTCTCACAGTTCTCAATTTTCTGAGGCTCACTATGGTTTTCCCAAACTGTGCTGCATTTACGTCCTGATGTGCTGCTGCTCACACCGGTAGATAAGAAAGGCAGTGAGATCCTAGATGCGTGCTAGAAGCAGGCAGAAGGGCAAGGGCTGGAATAGCCAAGGCTGAGACTTTCAAGTCCAGATCAACTCAGGCTGGGGTGGCCTTGGGCTGCATGTGGCCGGGCTGTGTCTTCCAACTCCTATCCAACTCCTCAGGGGTCTTTTTCCAGTCTGCATCCCATCGGAAGCTGTTCCCTGTTGCTATCACTCACACAGTCACTGTGAGCAGATAGCACTGAAGTGAAGCCATCCCAGTTCCGAGTCCCAGGCTCAAACAATCAAGCCTTTGCTCCACTGACTACCATGCTCATACTCTCTCTAGGACTACGGCAGCATCTGTATTCAGGAGAATGACCCCCTTTACTTGTCCAGCTCAACTCTACACTTTCCCTGCAGATGTCAGCAACCTCCTGTGCACGAATCTAGTGCTTCTCCCTAGGACCTTCTGCAGCCTGCGGGTTTCTCTTTGCTTCTACAAATTCAATCTCCTTTTTGTTTGTTTGTTTGTTTGTTTTTTTCTGGTACCGGGAATTGAACTCATGACCTCGTGCTTGCCAGGCAGGTGCTGTGCCCCTGAGCTAAATCCCCAGCCCCTCAATCTGCTTTTACTATGAGCCAGAAAACAGGAAGAACATCCAGACTGTTGTGTACACCCTACACATTATAGTCTTTCTCCTCATCGTCAGTGTACGTTTTCATTTTCTTATCACTTCTGTCCTGATTCCCTGGCACCTTCTCTCAATTTCTCTTTTATATTCCTGGCTCAGGTTGTTATTTTTCAGATCTCAATTCTGAATCTGTGGGAGACTGAGTTGCTGCTGCTCCCGACTTCTTCATTTTCCAGCACAGAACACCTGAAGGTAACCCACATTGCTTTAAAGAAGTTTCATCCACAAATCTGGATTCCCAGTTTTTTCTCTGCATTTTTCACTCTGGTATTCCAGAGAGTGGCTTTATGTGGGTTTCTGTTATTTATGATGACACTTGTGGATAGGAAGACTCAGGATGATGAGCACCTTAGTCCAAGAGGTGACACAGGTCACCAAACAGAGCTTCATACAGTCAGCAGCAGTAGGACTCCAAGACCTGGCCAGTCCAAGCTGTGCACACTTCCTGAGGATGATGGGGGTCCTCTGTCCAGAAATTCTACACCCCATAGAGTGTGCCTATTCCTGTGGTCAGTTGTGGGTGGACCTAGTTGTGTGCAAACTTCTGCCACAGGCAGGAAGGGAGTCATCCGGGAGATGAAGTCATGGTCTCCAAGGGAGAGATCAGCTCATCTCAGGTGGGATGGAGTTGAAGGAGGGCAGGCAGCAACAGGAAGATAATTGAGAAACTTCAGAAGCCCATAGGGGATGCCTTACTTATGCTCTCATTGCTGAAACACAATACTTGACATCTACAGTTTATTGGAAGAAAAGTTGACTTGGGCTCACAATTTATAGGGTTTTCACTAGACAGTCAGCCAGCTACAAGGCAGAATAGTAGAGTGGAAGGGCCTGGCAAGAGGCAACCTGCTCAGCACAAGTCCTTCAAGAAGCAGCAGTGAAAGGAAGACGAGGTCGGGAGATAGAAACTTCCCTGTCACACCCAGTGAGCTTCCTTTTCTTAGCAGTGGTCAATACCTGAAAGCAAGGGAGCGTTAAGCCACATACTGCAGAAACCTTGCAAAGGTCCTCCCTACGTGCCCATGTGTCTCTCAGAGGAGATCTAGACCATAACCAGGGTCCCACTGAGATGTGCACAGGTCTCCCTGTCAGCACTGATAGCCCCATGTGGGGATGACAGCATGGCCCTATGCTCACTTATCTGAAATTCCTCAGAATCTCATGGAGGTGACAATCTAGCTCTGAGACTGTGTACAGGTCGTCAGGGACCTCCATCTTGTCAGGAGACACATAGGTGTCCTAGGATCCCTGAGAGTCAACAGGAGGACACTAAGGAAAGATTTACCATCCTCAGACTTGAACTCAGAGAAGTGGGAAAAATCTGCTCCACTGATTTGACCTTGCTTCTTTGGTCATCCTGTCAAAACTGGTCAGGGCTGTCGGGTGGAGGCTGCCCTCTTAATTCTGCACCTTTGATCTTAGGAAGCTGAAGGCCTTGGTGGAGGGAGGTGGGGCAAGAAGAGCATAAAGAGGATCCTGACCCCTGTCAGGAGTCTAGATTTGGGCAAAGTGAAGCCCCTCAGATCAACATAAAGCACATAGCGGGCCTGGGGATTTAGCTCAGCGGCAAAGCGCCTGCCTGGCAAGTGCAAGGTCGTGAGTTCGGTTCCCGGTACCGGAGAAAAACCAAAAAAAAAAAAAAAAAAAAACCAAAAACCATAAAGCACATAGCCTCAACATGTCCCTTTGTGCCCTGTCCTCAGACCCTGGAAACAGTTGGAGTGGACCCCCCCCCACTCCCTCTTGCAATGCCTCAGAGAGATAGGCCTGTGATTTCGATAAGGGTGCCTGAGCATCCTGGGGGGAGTTCCAGAATTGACTATCAATTTGAGGAAGGGGTAAGTTCCCTTTCCCAAGGCACAAGGAGTCCGTGGGCTTGGTCCACCTCCACCTGTTACCTCCAGGCGGCTGTGTCCAGATGTCTGTCCTGTCACAGACTTTTGTTCCCTCTCAGGCGGAGACACTTTTTCTGAGAGTTTGCTTCAGGCAAGCAGAGGGCTGGAAACCAGGCCCTGCTTAAGGACAGTTGAGCACCTGCGTGAGCAGAGTTAACCATCAACAGGAAAATGGGAACTCACAAGTCACGTCCACTCCTCCTATGAGCTCTGGGGGAGCAAGACTGTGTTTGAGGTCTGCAGGCTCACGCCCCCCCCCCCCGCCTCTTACAGGAGCTCCAAGAAACAGGTGGAAAGGTCTTGTGAAGCAGTGTCCACAGCTCACCCAGCAGAGACCCAGGCAGCGTCAGGTGTCAAGGTGAGGTGCATGCCCTGATGGGTTCCTAGGGTTCCACCTGTCCCAGAGCAGAACACCTCATAGTGCCCAGGCTGCATATGCGTTATCTCATCCCTAGAGCCTTGTCCTCTGCAGTGCAACTGCAGCCTGAGAAGCAGCCTCACGTCATGGTCCAGGTTCATACTGACAGGCCCTCAGGCTGACAGGAGCCTCTGAAACCCTAGAGCACCTCCCAAGAGAAGACCTATAATGAGCTTTTGGGGGAGGAAAGAAGTGTGTTATGCTCAGCTGAGAACAATGATAATCTACCTCTCTCCTCCAGACATCTGAGTCTTCAACATCAAGCTCTTGCTGTCCACTCACAACACCAAGATGCCTCGTGGCCAAGGGAGCCGAGACAGAAAGCTCAGGAGAGGCCGTCCTGCTCAAAGCCGTACGCAGGTCCCATTGGGTGTGCAGGTCCTCAAGGATGAGGAGAAGGAAGCAGCAGCCAGCGCTTCTTCTTCATCACCTTCCTCCTATGCTTCAGTGGAGGCCACAGCAAGAGAAGAGCCTGGGTCTGGGACACCAAGTTGTCCTCAGGATACTCAGCGAACCTTTTCTCCCCGCACTGCCTTGAATCCCACTCCAAGAAGCCAATGCACTGAGGGCTCCAGCAGGCAAGGAGAGGAGGGTGTGAGCTCTTCCCAGGGGAAGGATGCCTCTCAGGTCATGCAGGATGAACTCCTAAGTGACAAGCTAGATAAATTGCTGTCCTTCCTGCTCCACAAGTATCAAAAGAAGGAGCAGGTCACCGTGGAAGAAATGCTGCACATTGTGGACCAGGATTACCATGCGTACTGCCCTCTGATCTTTAGGCTTCTCTGTGCGTGCATGTTTGTGAATTTTGGCATTGAGATGAGGGAAGTGGATTCTGCAGGCCACACATATGAGCTTGTGCCCATCTTGGGCCTCACCTATAGTGGGATACTAGATAACGAGGTCCAGATCTCCCCCAAAGCAGAACTCCTGATACTCATCCTGAGTACAATCATTGTAAAGGGCAACCGACTCAGTGAGGGGGATCTAAGGGACCTACTGAGAAGTAGGCAGGCATTAGCTGAGAGGCAGCATGATGTCGGGGATCCCTGGAAATTCATCACAGAGGATTTGGTTCGGGAAGGGTACCTGGTGTACCAGCAGGTTCCTAACAGTGATCCTGCTCGCTGTGAGTTCCTGTGGGGTCCGAGGGCCCAGGCTGAAACCACTGAGATGAAAGTCCTGAGGCACATGTTTCGCCTTGATGGGATAGATCTCAGGTCTCACCCACAGGTACACAACCCAGCTCTGAGAAAGGAAAATGGTAATTTGAGGCCCCATAATGGGCAGGATGAGTGACATGCACAGCGAGTGTTCCACAGCCACGTCACTGCTTAGGTTCCACCCCACGTGATATGAGGCTCAATCTCCAAAATGTTTCTGGAGAAGGGACAGTGTTCTAAGTAGTGAAGGAGAAAGGAGGGAGTAAATACGGTGCATGCCATCTTGATGTTTGTTCTGTTTGGACTACAACTTAATGGATATGTGATTTTTTCATGACCTTTTGAAGTGTTGCTTTTTTGAGAGATTTAAGTACCTTGCAAATCTTTTTTGAAGAATGATCCTGACTGCACATGTATTTTCAATTTTTGTATTGATGTTTAATTGTGATTTCTGATGTGAATATGATTTTGTGATTTTTTTCACAGTTGTATTTTGTTTCTCTGCTACAAATGTAAGTACCTTTCCTGCCTTCTCAGGCAAACAAGGGAGCCATGCATTTTATTTCTGGTAACTTAGGATTGGAACAGGTATTTCCTTGGAAATGTGTAGGTTTCCATGAAGTTAAACGAAGCCTAGAAATAGACATAAGAATAAAAAATATATATATATATCCTTGAATTTGTTTGGTTTATTCAACTATACTAGGGAAATTTACTGTCAATAAATGAGCCCATCTCCTCACAGATCCTTGGACTCCAATCCTTTATTGCACTTGTGCCCTTTATAATGCCCTGTGTCTGTGGTGGAGACATGAGCACACTACACTAAGCAGGATCAAAGTGACCCCATACAATGATAGAGTCTGGGAGTACCACCAGTGTCAGGAGACAGACAGATGTCCTCAAGGAAGTTACCAGGAGGATAGCAGAGCCCTGAGTGGGTGGAATCTATCAGAGAGCATCCATGGGTGAGCACAGAGCTGGGACAGTTTAGGGTTCGGGTTCCTGCAATTGATTCTGCAGGAGTTGATTTTAATGTAGCTCCATGCTAGCCATGACCAGGCCCTCAGATGTGCTTTGTGTCTTAGAGAAAAGCCTGAGAGGGTGGAAGACTGCTCTTAGCACGCTTTTATATGGTGGGTGATGACAAGAGAAATCCTCATCTGGAACAGAGATGAGAAGAGTGTTCCTACACAGAGTAAGAACAAGGAGACTTATGTCCGCATCTGCAGGGATTTCCTGAGAGATAAAAGTGACTGCAGGTAAACTAAGGCCACAAATTCCTTGACCACGTGCTCTGCTCTCTGCTGGAAATGTCCATTTTCCAGGATCTTGCGGTGCCCAGTTGCCTGCTTTTCTGGGGACACCTTCTCCTCGTGAGTCCACTGTGCCTCAAACACTCTAACGAAGTGGACATGGGGATCTGTACAGTGATGATGATGTGTTACACACGTGGTCAGATGAATGGCTGACCAAGAATTTCTCCCTGTGGAGAAATTCTCATTGTTCACAGGTATCTTACCCATCTTCCTCCAATACTGCATCTGAGAGAGTTTTCAATTATTTTCTTTGTCAAGAAAATTCATGCTAGTAATATTGGGATATGTAATTTCCCTCGAAGTGTCTTTGACCTGAATCTGTACTGAGCTGGCCTTGTCACTAGAATGGCCAGAGTTCTAGGCCTCATTGTCATAGAGGACTTGTGATCCCCAAGACTGTATTTTAGGGAAGGGGAAATAATTAATGTCATGTATTCCACTGGATGAGATGGTTTTGGGGGGAGGAATATATTTCTTTATCCATATTCTTCGAGCTGTGAATTAGTTGGTCCCAGCAGGGACAGAATCCCCTACATCTAATCATGTAATACATCCTCTTAGGGGCATGATTACTAAGTAGCATTTTTGGATGAACTTTTTTCATTTTTCCTGTGAACTATAGCTTTCTTAGGAAACATAATTTTTCCAGAATAAGAGTGATAGAATCAGACATTAAGGTAATGCTATAAAGCAGCTATTTATCAGCAATTATTGAAGACACAGCACATGATATATTCTGCCAGATATTTTCATACATTTCTTACAGTCCACCGATCCTACAGCAAAAAATGTGTCAAACCCATTTTATAGATGAAGCACTTGAGGCCTGCAGCACTTGGGAACATCTCAGGATCCCTGTGCAGTAAATGATACACCCAGTACTAGACTCAGTGTGAGGTGATATTGTCTAATCTGTCTTTATTGCTAGCAATAAGAACACAGCTTTGCTTTTGAATTTATTTCTATTCTAGGGAAATAGAAACTATCTCCCAATGTGTAGAAAGACCCTGTGTCCAAGGCACTGATGCCTGGCCTGAATTAATGTAAAACTGAGCAGGTGATGTGGATGTGTGAACCTGCTCCCAGGGAACTGCGCACAATCACCTGTCCTCAGCCACATCATATACAAGGACCTGCCTGTCCATTTTCTCACCCTAGAAACTCTCCAATAGCAACAGCCTTTTTCTCATAAATGTTATCTTTGGACCATAATGTTTAGAGCCTAGGTTATGTGCCTGAGAAGCAAAATAGCATGCTATCAAATTTTCCCTACTGAGTGATAAGCAGTTTGATATGCAGCATAATCTAATCCTTGTCTTCACAGGTCACTTAGGATAGTTTCTGGGACCACATTCACGTCTTGTCGGAGTTCATTCGAATTAGTACTAGAAAAGGTCCACATAACACATTTGCGGGTGCATGAGGTCATGTAGGTGGTAAAAGCCACAGCCTCCTAACAAATTGTAGGTGAGGCAGGCCCATGCTGACCACAGTAGAGGGGAAAAGAACATCTGCTGTAGCTGAACTCCCCAGCCCATGAGGAGGAAGCAAATACTTCTTTAAAAAACACCTTCCATTTCCAGTCTCTGGTGTGTTTCTGCGCACAGGGAAGTCATGATTTTCAGTATGCCCAGGGGCACTAGTGCTGATATTCATACAAAGACCATCACGTGCACTGCAGAAGCGGCTCACAGCTTCCCAGAATGGTCATGAATTCAAGGGCAGGAGAAAATTTTCCTCTTGCTAAGATTGGAAGTCACTGTGCAGGGAAGTACAGCCAAGTGCTAATGGGTGAAGAACAAGTCCTCCTGATGTGAATGAGACCAATACTATATCAGAAACATCTCTGTTCCAGTAGATGATGCTTGAAAAAGTGGAAAATCTCCAGACGTATATCTGATTCTCAACAACTCCCAGAGGGAGGAGAATTTTATATTAAATCACATTTGATGTGCTTGGGTGAGCATCTTCTGTGTAACCACTTACAAAGACACTACCATTTCTCATCTGTTAGAGTCATTTCTGCAGGAGGGGCTGCACCACAACTGGATTAATCCTCACGTGCTCATCTCACAGCACGCAGACTTCTCTGTGTGCACACCTAGGAGTTTCAGCCATGCGTGTTTGCTCCCTATGATAGAAGCAAGCTGATTCTGTACCCTGAAGGTCTTAGGAAACAACTGCCCCACAGATGCTCACTACAGAGTTTATTTCATGTCACACACAGCCGTGGGGCATTTGAGGTGCATCTACCCATCCATGGCAGCTGTGATGTCCTCCCCAGTGTGAATGGCAGGTGTAGCCAAAATCACCCTGTGTTGACTGGAGGTTTTCTCCTCCTGCTGTTGTACCCCATTGACCAGCCCTTTCCTGGACCTGTTTGCAACCTGCCCAGTTCAGAGCATTATGCTCTCTGTGTCCTACTGCCACGCACTCAGCCTAACACAGGACCCGGTGCTGATGGGAACAGGCAAATACCACAGCCTGAGGATGCATGATAAAAATAATGTCCATACTCACATCTATGTGACTCCAGACGCCCTGAGGGGTTTGCATAACAGAAAAGCACCACGAGCACATTATTTTTCCATATGAGACTGATGGAGTCACATTTAAGAACTGAGGTGAAAGCAGCCACTGTACAACCCCTCAGCATGGACATGTGCCTGGATTTGAATGGACTCTGCTAAGAAGAAGACGAGTTCAAACTGCTAATTTCATACACAGTTCACAACTTTTAGGAACTGGTGCTCAAGGAATCTGGTTTACTCCTAAAACACTTCTCATGAGAAAGGACAGTGTACAAATACTGTGCCTTCTATTGCCGCTGGTGCCTACTCCCCAAAAGAAGACTCCTGCCATTCCAGGCCACCCTCAGTCCCGCTCAGCTCCTGTGCTGTTCTTCGCATGGATACTGCCCACTCAGGAGTGCATGCTTAGGGTCATCTCCCAGATTCCCAAATCTAAGGAACCCGTATATTTTTGTAAACAGGCAAAAGTTATTTATAGCTAACTCTGAATGGGTGGAAGGGCCTATTTGCTCCAAGTCGCCACCTCCATTTTTAAAATTGGGCCTGAGGCTTACATAGTTCAGATCAGAGGGGAGAGGAACCAGAGA
This sequence comes from Chinchilla lanigera, assembly GCF_000276665.1. Lineage (NCBI taxonomy): Eukaryota > Metazoa > Chordata > Mammalia > Rodentia > Chinchillidae > Chinchilla > Chinchilla lanigera. The sequence continues at coordinate 3,290,581 of NW_004955498.1, read as the reverse complement.
TGCCTGAAATGACCTTCTCACCTTGTCCAAGTGGGTAAGGGCCTTGCATGATTCAGAACAGATAGAACGGGAGGACAGAGATAGTGCAGATCTGTGCTCCTGCCTTATCCCTTCCAGCAGTCCTCAGCACATCCTCCTCTATGCCGGGTTCCAGTCTCCTGGAGCTGGTGACATCTGCACGTTCTGTCACTACTTTGGGGCTGAGGGAAGGAGTGGATATTCATTATGAATTCAACAGGACGAAGTTTGGATTGGTTGCTTACCTGTAAGAAGAAAACTAAAATTTATAATTTTCATTTTGCATTGCCAGTCGCAGTAGCTCATAGGGCAGTGTGACACAGACCTTCCTCCCTCAGTATTCCCTGCTCCTGGTCTGTAATCGGTTTTGAACCTATGAAGAGTGACCTTGCACACTTACATGAGAAACCAGGCAGGGGATCTCAAAGGCATATTCAAAGGGATCACCAGGATGTCTCTGTCTTCCTAGTATAGAAGAGCATCACTGCCTTCTTATGAAGAAGAGGGTCAGTGACCCCTGACATAAGAACTACTTCATGCAGATTACTGAAAAACAGTTTCTGGCTTACATTTTGCACATTAGGCAGAAAACAAGGACTGTTTTTCCCTGTATATGTGGTGTCTTCTACCAAGCTAGTTAGAGGTGGTATGCAGCATGGGCGTTGCAAGAGATCCTACCAGGAAAATCACAAGCATTAATCCGCCCACATCTTCCTCATAGTGGTACTTTTGTTTCCAACCCTATGATGTCAGAAATCAAGGCCTGCAGAATAATAAAAACTTTCCTTAAACACCCCACCAGTATTCTGAAGCAGTAAAAGATGGCATTGGACCTTACAAACCTAACACCGTTTTGGGCAATTTCTCAAAATGGCATAGTTGACGGGGACTGGAGCAGTGTGGTGATTCATCCTTGGCATGTGCAATACAGAGGAGCACTGCTTGTAAACAAGTGTTGTAAGTCAGGTCTTTATTATAGACCATTGTATATTTAAGTGCAGCTATAAGAAATCATAGAGTTATATCCTGCGAAACCTCTTGCCCCACTCTCAAAAGTGAAATATTGAAACACCGCTATTGCTCAAATTCTCCAATGGCTATTGACATGGATGCTGCCAAGATGTATAACATTTCCGTCAACATGAGAATCTCTCCTGCTTCCCTTGGGGAGACACATCACTTCCTTTACAAACACCTCACCCCTAGAAATGACCAGTGTGCTATTCATTTACCTAATTTGGTCATTCAAATAATGTTATCAAATGAATTCACAAGGATACGTAAGGTTGGGTAGTGTTTTCTTTACTATTATTATAGTATTCATATAATTATCTGGAGATTCACGGAGCTCTAGAAGTATATGAAGAGTCCATTTCTTTGCAATGTTGAGCAGTAATGCAAGGGTGGGTGTATCAATGACTTTGCTTTTTGTCTAACCATTATTCCATCTAAGGACATCTAGGCTGCTTGTTTTCAATGCTTCACTGTTACAAATGAAGCTGCCCCAAACACGCTCACACTGAATAAGGTTGAACATAATTGTTGGTTCTCTGGGAAAATGCACAGCAGTGTATTTGCTAGATTTTACAGTGATTGAAGGTTTCATTTTATTTAAATGTTAGACATATTTGAGAAAAAAATTGAGAAGTACAAAACACTGATCAAATAAAATAGAGTTCTCTGCTCTTCCGTATCCTGGCAGAAAGTTACCTATATAATTAACAACTTGTGTAATTCTGTCATACTTTTTTACAATTTATGATTGTCTCCAATATCATCCAATTAGTGAAGGTAGCCAATATCCACACTGATACAGTACATTTTTCCATTTTTTAAAAAGATAATTAAAAACCAATAAAAGTGATACCGAATTTCAAAACAAGATGATAGGAAATTAACATTGGTTGATACATTGCATATTATTATCTTCTAAGCAGTTGCTCACATTCACAGATAGAGACATGTACGATTGATCCAACAGTAGAAACAGCAACTGTTCCTTTCAATGAACTAATGGAAATTAGTAGTACAATTTTCTTAGCTACACTAGTATTAACTAACATGTGCTGTTTTTTATTACGAGTCACTCTTTGTGTGGTTGGTTCTGTGGGGTTTGCAAAATGCATAACATTGTGTACTCAGCACCACAATATCACAAAAAAAT
>NW_004955498.1:3283107-3286989 GCF_000276665.1 Chinchilla lanigera | reverse complement strand
AAGCCACTCATGTAAACCATAGCAGATGCGATGGCTATAGTTACAGTGTACACAAAAGAGATGCTTGTTAAGACCTCTCCTCAGTCAATTCTCTCTCTCTCTCTCTCACTCTCCCTCTCTCTCTCTCTCTCTGTCCATCTCTCTCTGTCATCTGTTGATTCCCAGTGTAAATATGGGCTGCAAAAGATAGTGGCCTTCAATTATATTTCATTTTTGTTGCTGTAAGTATGTGAGGAAAACTGAGTTTTTGTTGTTATCCTCTTGTTCATGATTGAATGTGATGTACTGCTCCACCTGTATCAGAATTCTTCGACCTTAAATTTTAAGTAGGGTTTATAGTTGTCTCTACAAATGCTGTGTACATTTGTTAGGCCATGTTTTACAGTTGGTAGGATTTATCTGCTAGAAACTTGAACTGTGAATTGTGCACATTTTTTTTAGCTTCAGGTGCTTGGAATCTAGCTCATTATGTGAGGTGAAATAAGGCAGACTCACAATGTCCCTCTTATGCGGAAGCTAAAAGGCAGTCAATCTGAATGTACAATCATGATTCTTAGGAATTGAGAAGTGTACACAGGAAACAGGGTGAAACATGGGTGGATGTGATTACAGTGCATCGTATCCATGTTTTCAACTATCACACCAAAGTCCATCAATGTGCATAATTGACAGATGTTAATGAAAACTAAAATATGAATCCCTGACAAAAGAGTTCCATACAGCTAGCCAGCACTAGAGATTTCGGATGTGTCAGATATCAAAATCACAAAATATGACTCTGTGTAATATGTCCTTTACAAGTTTTGTATCTTTCTAGAGATAATGTTATGGCTTAGAACTAAAATGTCCCATTACTATCTCCCAAATGGAAGTGGGTACTGCTTAAAGGAGGGGGTCACTTGGGAATATGTGGCGGGTCTGCTCTCCTCCCTGGCTCCTCCCTTGTCTCTTCGCTTCCTTGTTGCTATGACATGGCCACCTCTCCTTAGCAGTGCCATCTCTGTCCTTGAGTAGGACAATCACTGACTGAATCCACTCACTTTGAGACCCAAATAAACTGTTCCCCCTTTAAGTTGCAAGTGTTCTCCATATTGTTACAGTAGCAGGGAAGTGACTAATATAAAAGTGGCGCGTGGACTAGGAGTGTTTTCATGACCAATCCTGACTATGTTGTCCAAGTCCGTGGGAAGTGGTAGCAGGAGGAATGTTGCAAGGTTCCCAGGTGCCGGCTGGGGAAGCCCTCGAGTGCTGTGCACAGTGCTTAATGTGCAAAGCTGGTCAGTGGTCAGTAAAGCTGAAAGTTGATGGGCACGCGTACAGGAGGAGCCAGGCTCGGGAATTTTCATTTGGCAACCACTGTCCATGGCAGTTTTACTGCACGTCATGGACATTATGCTATGGCAGAAATTTCTTTATGTTTTGCCCATGTCATTAAAATGTATGGCAGACTGAGTATATGGATGTGGACTAACCAATTTGAGCATGGGAATTATAAGGTCAGGCAATGTTCAGATTATGTCCTACTGGTTGTGCAATGCCAGTAAGGAAATCTACAGTGAGTTTCATATGATTGGGATGTTCTGGTGTTTCACCAGGAAGAAGCCCCTGCAAATTTGGGGCCAAGGAGATGATGATTACTGAATGGTTATCATTAAAAAGAAATCATGAAGAAAAGTGCCTTGAGGACATACAAAATATCACCAAATCTTCATCCATTTCCATGATCAAGGGTATACCACTGCTACTCTTTCATTGAACAGAGAGTCATTGGGGCACTTGAGGGCCACATTTTCTGGGCCATGGAGGGAAATGTATCCCTGAGTTCAGCCAGGCAGAACCTCAGGGGACATTGCACCCATGTGGCAAGGAGGTCTGGATTCTGAACAAGATGATGCACAACCCTTTCGTTATTCACATGGTGCTGGGTTTTCAGACATAGAGAAAGTGAGATCTAGGGAGTCTGAGAGGCCTCCAGCCAACTTCAGGAAAAGGTGTGATAGGGTCTGATTCTTCCTTGGTGTGCACGGTAAATAGGAGAATTGCTTGTACAAAAATGTTGGGACTTAACTCTTTTTATTTTATTTTATTTTACTTTATTTTTGTGACAGAGTCTCCCTGTGTAGTTCAGGTTAGCATAGAACTCAGGATGTAGTTCAGGCTGTCCTCAAACTCATGGTGATTCTCCTGTGTCATACTCCAGACTCCTCGATTACACAGGTGCCCCACCATGCCTGGGTAACTCTTTATATTTAAATGCAGATGTAAGAAGTCATGCAGCTAGGGCCTGTGCAACTTTTAAAGCAACTATCATGGTAAAATGTTGAAATGTTACTATTATCTACTTTGTCAAATGGATAGTGACAACTAGGCTGCCGATATGTCTAATACTTCCACCCACATGTGGATACTGCCTGCTTCCCTTGTGGACACACATCACTTCCATCAAGCGCACAACCTTCTCATCCCTGAAACCCACTAGTCTCTTATTCATTTATATAATTTCATACTGTCACGCTTGGTATTCAATGGAGTTACAAGGATATGCACGGTTTGGTACTGCTCTTGTAAACTTTCATAATTATCTGGAGTTGCACTCAGCTCTGTATGTATATGAAGGTTGAAATTCTTTGTAATTCTGAGTAGTATTCCACGGGAAGAAACTTGCAAGGGTGATTTTTAACTACTCTTCCATTTAAAGACATTTAGGCTCTTTGCTTCTGGTGCCTCACTGTTGAAAATGAGGCTGCTTATATATGCTCACACTGATTTATGGTGAGCATGAATTGTTGATTTCCTGGGATAAATTCACAAGTGCCTATTGGCTTGGTTGTACAGTGATTGGAGGATTCATTTCACATTAAATACTAGAAACTATTTTTACAAAAAATGAGTACAGAAAATTGAGCCTATAATGTGCAGTTCCTCTATACCACCATATCCATAGAAAAATTTTTTCTATATAATTAAAAACCTGCATGATTCTGCAATACTTTACTCAGTTTATGATTGCCTCTAATATGATACAATAAATAAAGGTAGCCAATTTCATTACAGACACAATATTTTTAACTCGCATGTAGAGTTTACAGTAAGATTCATCACTTTCTGTTGTGTTGTTGGTTCCATGGCTTTTAATAAGTGCATAACATTGGCTATTTATACTGCAGTAACACACAGAATCATATCAGCGGCTTACAATTCCTCATGCTTAAGCTGGGCATCCCTCTCTTGCTGCTGCCAAAGCCATCCACTGGTATTTACCTCTACATACTTCCCATTTCCAGGGTGTTATATTGCTGAACTCACATGGTGTGTTGCCACTGGGACTCACTGATTCCCTTAAGATGCACACAGACCTTCGACCACTTGGTAGTCCTTTCCTCTCCTTCAAAATATTTCATTGTATGGGAGAATTTCATTGTAATTTGCTCACTCACATGGTGAGCACATTAAACTATTGAAGAACTCTCAGTTACATGCAGTCAGAGGCAGTTATGAATAAAGGTGTTTCTTCTAAAGGAACAGGCTTGCAAGAGAGGGATGGCATTCAGGGAAAAACCATATCTCCTTCCAGTTCATGTGGCACCAGCAGTGAGCAGGAAAAGAGGGTTGTGGGCAGCAGGGCACTGGGACGAGGATGATGAATTTATAGGGTTGTTAAGAGGCACAAGAGTGCATTCTGCGATGATGCACCAAAGTCAGGGGTCTCTTCCTTTTCTTCAAGCTGCAGTTGCCCCTACAGAGCACATGGGTATCCTCCGCCTCCTGCCCATATGTTTTTGTGGAGCTGCAGACTCCAATCCTGCACTTCATCCTACTGTGCATGCAAAGTGTAACGGCTGCTCTCCTGAGCTCATGGAGTACCTGGGAGGTTTGTGATGT
>NW_004955498.1:3280465-3282407 GCF_000276665.1 Chinchilla lanigera | reverse complement strand
ACATTAGCATGTGGGCACGTTCTGGCTGGAGTTGTTCACTTCAAGGCAGCTAGGACGCTGGGAGAGGGAGAAAGAGCCCAGCATCCCACAAACCCCTTCAAGGACACTCCTCTAGTGACCTAAGACATCCCAGTCAGGCCCATCTGTGAGATGTCCACTCTGCCCAGTGACCCCACGGCTTGTGCACCAAGCCTTGAACCCATAAGCCCAGTGGGAAACATTTCTGTAAACCACAGTGGATGAGTTGGCTGGAGTTAGGATGCAAGCTGCAGATCCTTATTATATTACCGCCTCTGGCAAGTGAGGATAACAAAGATTTAATTGGGCAGAAATTCTTTAAAGAGAAAGGGATTAACCCGAGTTAAAAGTGATTTCCTTTGTATGTAACAAAAGAGGAGCACAAGTTCACAATACATATGCAATTATGGACAGTAGTGAACCATTGGAAAGTTGCTAAGAGATCAAAAATTAATATTATTGGAATATTGAGAGAAGCAGAATTGTGGGAAGAGGTTTACTGATGAACATATGGGAAAAGTCACAGAAAGTGAATAAATAGATGCCTCATAGAATGTCACAAAGAGCAGTCCTGATCAGGAGGCACTGAACAATCAAGACAGGACGAACTGACTGGTTAATATCCCCATCCTCTGTCACTGACTGCATCAGTACTAAAGAAGGCCTTATGTTCAGAGTAGCCATGGTGCAAGCAAAGCACACGCTGTACACGGTCACCAGCACGGGATCCCAGTCATCAAGGCTTATCCAGCTACTGCTGCTGCCACATGTTTAGCCAGCCAGGGACACGAACCAGTGCTGAAACCCCAGTAGGACAGCAACCTTCATGAGCACAGCCCAGCCATGTGTGAACGATCATATCCCAGATGGTGTAATGATTCTTATCTATTGCAAATTGTACACATATACGGGTTTAACTAAGTTGCTTATAGTGCTTTGTCTAGCACCACTAACAGAATCCCTTCAAAAGAGCTGCATTCAAGCATTAAGAATATTTTATGTGATCACCTGAGCCCCAATGTCATATAGAGCAAGGCAAGTCATCAATGGGCAAATGAGAGGAGACCCAAAGTTGCTGCCTCGTACCACACCCCCCAGAAGCTGCTGTGTTTCTGGAACAGTGGAAAAACTACTTCAAAGTGCAAATAGGCTGCAAGTTAGTGGGTGACAACCTGTGAAGATGGACTGGCATCTTCCACAGAAGAATAAAATCCAGATCTCCTGTCCTCACGTTCCAGCAGTAAGTAGAACACAGTGTCCATTACCCAAGGCTTGGAGTGACGCCACTGCTTATCTTTCTCCATGTTGTCCATGGGCATTTCTACTTTCTTCCTTGAGGGTATAGATTCTGAACTTTTCCACCTGCGCTGTCCAATGAAGGTTATCTCTAATGCTTTTTAATTACTATTTTTGTTCTCCTTAATGGTTTCGTCAATCTTGCATTCTTACATCTGGTTACCTGACCAACTTCATTGAAGATAACAATATGTAATATAGTAACCACCGTCAATTCCTATGGTTTTGTTTTGAAACCCTGTATCATTTTAATGTTTTTGCTTTATTTTGTTTTTGTCTGTGATGTGAGTATTTTGCTATTATTTTTAATATTCTCTTTAAAATGAAAAAGTAAAGGTTACCTCTTTGTACTTTGAACTATGAAAATTCAATTTAAATTGTAGCTGATCAACAACACTAGTCACTTTTCAGTACCAAATGCAACATGTGATGGCTGTATCGCATATTATTTATTGCTCGGTAAGTGTATTAATTTTTCAAAGTGAGTGCTTCCCTCAAGAGAATCAACGAGTGCCATAGTAAGCTTTATGCTTTAGCTTCCAACACAGGAGTTGCTTTTCAGTGCTAGGAATGGACAGATAAAACCCTGGATCTGTATTTGCAACACCAATGCTGCAGGACTGAGCCA
>NW_004955498.1:3274698-3276378 GCF_000276665.1 Chinchilla lanigera | reverse complement strand
GAAATGCAAAAATGCTGCTGATTAAACCTTCACCCTGGGTATTCTCTCCATAGTATGTGCTAATTGATTAATTAATGGGGAATCTGTCCTGAATGGGACTAACTAATTCAAAGTTCCTGGAATTTGGGTGAAGATTGTGTTCCCCTTTTGCCATCTTCTCTTCGTCTGGAACAATTTGTAATCAAGTCACCTTCACCAAACCTAGGCTTGGGGCACATGAGGCCTCTGTGACCATGAGACCTAACATCTTGGCCACTCTAGTGACAAACCCAAGTCAGCAGAGGGACAGTTCTAAGAAACTTCAAGCAAATTTAAATTTCTGGATATCACTTTTAGAATTTCCTTCCCAAAGGAAATAATTTTGAAGTGACCCAGATGCATTTCTGGTGTAAGACAAGGGGAAGACAGCTGTAAACAGTGAGGAGGTGCTCTGCAGGAAGATCCACTGTGTGAGGCAGTCATCTGACCACTGTATAATAGCCCAATGTGACGGGCTTGATCTTCATGTCCATCTTGTATTGAGTGTTGGGGCAAATGCAGCTCAAGAGGAGAAATTTTCCCCAGGAAAGCAGTCAACTGGACACTGCAAGACCTTGGCAAGTGGACACTCCCAGTAGAGAGTAGACTACCGGGTCAGGGACATTAGTGCCTCATTTCATCTAAGAGTCATCCTTATCTCTCAGGGAAACCTTACAGAGGCTGGGCATAAGTGTCTTGGTTCACACCCTGCATAGGACTGCTCTTTTATAGCTGTTGCAGCTGAGGACTCCTCTCAGCTTCCCTCACACTCTAAAGACCCTACTCAGAGCAGTCTTCCATCCTCTCAGGCTGTCAGCTCAGGCTCAGGACATCTCATCTGAGAGTCTGGTCCTGGCCACCCTGCACCTGCATTAAAGCAACTCCTGCAGAAGGAACTGCAGTGACTCCAAACCCCAAATGCCCTGGCTCAGCACTCAACTGTGGCTGTTCTCTGCTGGATCCCTTCCCCTCAGTGCTCTTTTGCATGGTCTTTAGGTCCTTGAGGCCATCTCTCTATCTCCTAACATTGGTGTTTCTCCTGTTCTCCACCATCCTATGGGGTAGGTGGATCCTGCTCAGTCTAGTGTACTCATATCTCTGCCACACACATAGTCTTCCAAAGTGCCCACTGCAACAAAGGAGTCAATGTCCCTGTGACCAGATCAGCTTCTTTATTGGTATGAAATTTCTCTACTGTATTTAAAGAAAACAAGCATAGTCAGGTACATATATTTTTCATGGTATAGATCAACAGTGAAAAGAGAAATAAGCTAACTTCATGCTTATGTCTATTTCTAGGCTTCATCAAAATTGATATAATCTTCATATACATTTCCAAGGAAATTCCTATTCCACTCCCATTTTATTGTATATACAATGAAAGGTTTCCCTGTTTATTTGAAAAACCAGTACAGATGAATTGGAATGGAAAGGAAAAATCCATTTTTCATCAATGCCACAGAAAATGGTATTCACATCAGAAATCACAATCATACATCAATATCACAGAAATAAATATGCATGAGAGATCTGTTTCATTCTTCAAAAAAGTGCAAGTTAATTTAATTTTGCAAAGTATAACAAGCCTCCAAAAACTCATAAAGAGAATACATGTCTATTTCCCAGTAACCCATACAGAGGAAACATCAAGATGGCATGCAC
>NW_004955498.1:3273596-3274598 GCF_000276665.1 Chinchilla lanigera | reverse complement strand
TTCTGTTTGCTACATACGTTAGCTCCTCTGGAACCATACAGGAGGAACTTCTGCCCATAATTCTTACCAGGGATCCTCAGGTGGGGTATTTGCCTGTTCCCATCAGCACTGGGTCTTGCCTTGGGCTGAGCAGGTGGGAGTTGGGACACAGAGAGCATAATGCTCAAACTGAGAAGCCTGAGCCGAGGTCCAGGAGAGGGCAGACCAATGGCGCAGAGCAGTAGGAAGAGCAAACCTCCAGTCAGCACAGGGATTTGGGTGACTTTGGTCACACGTGCCATTCACAGTGGGGAGGACATCACAGCTGCCATGGTGAAACTCAGGAGGCTGACGGGTGTGTGTGTCAGGAGGAACCTGCAGGCAGCATCTGTTGGGTGGCACCTGCCCAGGGCCTTCAAGGTGTCTGCTTGCTCCTGTCAAAGGGAGCAAACATGCATGGCTGAACCTCCTCGTCCAGCAAACAGAGAGGTCTGTGTGTTGTGTGGCCAGGATGTGAGGATTAATCCAGGGTTCCTGCAGCACCTTCTGTACAAATGGATCTATTGGAACAGCAATTGATCTGCTAATATTTTAGTGGCACAGGATCACCTAATGCCCCTTCCTAAGGATGAGTGAGTACAATCCTCCTGTGTCTACACAGGCAGGGAAAAGCAAATGTGAGAGCATGAGGAGTTGTAGTGCCACCATATCTTGTCATATAGTAGATGCTCAACAAAAAGAAACAAATACGATTTCTTAAGAAAAATTTTGTTCATTTCTCTGAAGGGTATTTCAGAGGGTTAGATAGCCCTGGATATTTACCAAACTTTTCAAGTATCATCTACTCTGGGACAGACAAATGCTTCTGATAAAGAATGAATCTCATTTCCACATTGTTCTAATAATATTAGCATGTGGGTCCTTGTTCTTCACCATTAGTAGTTGTCTATTCTTCAGTGCCCAACAACCTCCTGTCTTTGCAGGCTGATAATTTTCTCCTGTCTTTGGAGTCACGGCCAGCCT
>NW_004955498.1:3257700-3270292 GCF_000276665.1 Chinchilla lanigera | reverse complement strand
AGATTACAATCAAGATGACTATCAAGAGCTTGACTTTCGGAATGATCTGCTCAACATCATCCAGTATCCCATTATAAGTGAGGCCCAAGACTGGGACAAGATCAAATATGTGGCCAGGTGGACCCACTTCCCTCATCTCAATCCCAAAGCTCAGCCACATGCACTCACAGAATTCCCTAAAGATCAAAACGAGGTGCTCGTGGTAATCATGGGCCACGTTGTACAATATTTCTTCCATGGTGACCTGCTCCTTCTTTTGATACTTGCACAGCAGGAATGGCACCAGTTTATCTAACTTTTCATTTAGAAGCACAGGGCACAAAAGCTCAGGCATGTCCATATACAGTGACACGTTTGAAACTTCCAGTCCTTGGCTGCTAGAGCTCTCACCAGATGGACTACTTTGACGTGAAGCCATGACAGTCGGGAAAGGGAAGATATGTCGAGGGTTGTGAAGATAGCTTGGTGTCCCAGGCACTGATTCTTCTCTCGGTGTGGTGCCAATTAAAGTATAGGAGGACGAGGATGCAGAGGAAGCAGTGATGTTCTGTGGGGACACAAGACCTTGTTACTGAGGACTCAGATGCCTGGATGAGAGAGGGAGACTATTAGTATTCTCAGCTGAGAACACACACTTGTCCCCGACAGAGGCCCAGTTCAGGTCTTCACTTTGTGGGATGCTCTAGGCTTCACCAGGCTCCTTTCCCCCTGATCCTGGGAGTGGAAGTGAGGTTGCTTCTCAAGCTGCAGCTGAACGGCAGAGGGCAAGGCTCCAAGGTAGGCAGTACAGCCTGGGTACTATGAGGTGTTCCTGCTCTGGGGCAAGAGGGACCCTAGGTACACATTAGGCCAGTCACTTCATGTTGACTCCTGACCCTGCTTGGGCCTCCTCTGCTGTGACCTGAGGACACTGCCTCACACCAAGTCCTTCACCGCTTGCTTCCTGTAGCTTCTGTAAGAGGCAGCAGACCACAAGCAGGGTCCTTTTCCCCTAACTGCACAAGAAGCATGAGCTGGAATCCATGAGCTCCACAGTTTTCTGGGTGGATGCCCCCTCTCTGCTCACCCAGGACCCTCAGCTATCCTTGAACAGGGCCTGGACCCAAGTCTTCTGCTGGCCTGAAGCAAATGCTCACAGCAAGTGCCCAACTCACTTAGAAGAAAAGGCACTGAGGGCATTTACCTCTGGACACAGCAGCCCTGTGGTACAAAATTTCGGTGGGATCCATGTGTCCTAGGAAAGGGAAACTCTTCCATCCTTATCTTGATAAACATTGAGGTCTGAGTCCTTGCAGTGACTTCAGGCCACCTTCTTTAAACCCCTCCAATATTACTATGAGACTCTCAAGCAGTAAGTGTGAGAAAGTGCGTCCACCTATGTTCCCTGGGTCTGGCTATCAATGACAGAAAGTAGCAGGTTGAGGCTAGTGCACTTTGAGTTCAAGGAGGTGGTTTCCCTGTGCTTCACAAAGACACTTGACAGACCCTGGGATTTCACTTCTGCTGTCCCTATTCCAACCCCATTGAACCAAGGACTCCACCTCCCTGAGACCAAAGACCGAGCTCAAAGAACATCGTCAACCTCACAGCCCTGCCTAGGCTTCCTGGGCTGAATGAGTGCTCAGGTCGGATGTCAGAGCACCACCCACCTCTCTGTGTTCAGGTCAGGAGTACCTTCCATCCTCCCTTGGGATGCTCACCTTGACCCTAGGCAGACACGGCAACTGTATGTCTCTTGACCATATGGACTTTGCTGTGCCAACCTGCAGAGGCCACCGCAGATTGAGTCCCCCGCCTCCCTGAGATCACTGCAGTTCTCAGAAGACACGAGCAGGCACCCATCATGTCACATCTACTTCAGGACTTCAGGGCTGAGAACAGCCCCTGTGTCCATCTCTCCTGTGATTCAGGATCCTTGTTATGGCTTAATCTAGATTTCCCCAGAGTTTCATCTGATCACAGACAGGACCTTTGGAAGGTAACTGCATTCTGGGGGTTTATATCTGACTTGCTCTGAACAGGTGTGGCATTTTAGGAAGAGAAGTGTCTCTGTGTGTGTCAAAGGGAAGGTTATATCTTCCTTCCTGTGTCCTCTGTTTACCTTATGTTTCCGGGAATAGCTGTGGACTCAGATGCCTGGAGGAGAGAGGGAGACTATTAGTGTTCTCAGCGGAGAGCCACACACTTGTGGTCTCCTCACATCAGGCCCTTCCACTCTGCTCTTCTGTCTTGCAGCTGACTGTCTATGGGCTGGAATCTGTACACATTGTGAGCTCAGACCAGCTTTTCCTCTGTTAAACTGCAGATGTTAAGTATTGTGTCCCAGTAATGAGAATACAAGTAAGTTATCCCCTATGTGCTTCTGAAGTTTCTTATTTATCCTCCTTTGGGTGCCTGCCCTCCCTCAACCCCATCCCACCCAAAGTGAGCTGATCTCTCCACTTGAGGCCAAGATTTCATCTCCCTGAAGACTACCTTTCTGGGCATAGTAGAAGTGAGCATGCCAATTACAGCAGCCCAAGAAACAGGAAGACTCTGTGAATCCATTGTTCCTAGGCTGCAGAAACCCACAGTCTTCGGGAAATCCATATCTTGATTCTATCAACCAGCTGGAGCCCTACATTTACTAACCATATGTAGCTCCCTCTACTGAACTGTACTCTCTCCTCTCCTGAACTGTGGTCTCGCCTTTGAATACGGTCCTGACCTCCCTGAGCTCTTTCATTTCCAAACACTTAGGTCAATTGTGAGCAATTTATACCAGCCTCCCACACTAGGAAATCCAGGCTGATAAAAGGCTGGAAAACCAGGCTGTGTGGGGTCCCTTCATTTGGGGCTGTGGTTTACCTTCAATCCTTCAGTGCTGAAGATAGCAGAGTGGTCACCAATAGCAATTCAAGCTCTCCAAAATTTGGAATCCAGACTCTGAAAAATAATAATTCAGGGAGAGAAAGAAGGCAATATAAAGAAATAGATTATTGTGAAAGCCAAAAAAACTGAGAGGAACATTGAAAACTACAGAGACTATTTCCAAGATTTAGCTATTAAAAACTATGGTGGGATAAACAGCCCATTATGTAGATCAACAGAAAAATGGAAAGAAAGTTGGTGTTTGAATACAACAAAGTACTACTCTGCCACAAAGAAGCATAAATTTGAAACATTTTTATGCAAACAAATACACTTTGAGAAGATTATTTCAAGTGAAATAATTTAAGCACACAAGTTCATACACTGCATTGTTTCTGTCTTATGACAAACCAAATTTATAAACAAAGAACAAAAATGGTGAGAAGCATAAAAAAGTAGGAAAAAATTGGTTAAATAGGAAGGTGATAAAGTAGTAGTAGAAGGAGAGATGGAAAGAGATTAAAAGGAGCAAAGAATTTAAAAAACGAAATTGAGCTTAAAATATATGTACAGACAAGATACTTAATATAGTTTTGCAGCTAGCTCCTCTTCATTCCTTGAGAAGAATGTTTCGGGCTGATACTGATTTCATGAGACACCCTGCCTCTATCTTGTACACTGATTAACTACTAGTACAACAACAATGTGCAATGTATCATCTATTGTAACTGTCCTACTAACTTATTTGGACACTCAAAATATGTCAACTGTGGTAACAACTAATATATCGACTTTTGTAACTGGAATACTAACATGTTTCCTTGTTTATCTATTTTATCTTTAAAATAAAATATTAAGATATATTATGTACATGTAAAAATCCGCTAGGATGAATGGGATCATGGTGTACTGCAAATGTGTACCAGCAAAGAATTACAGAGACACTGAAGAGACAGACTACACTTTGGAGAAAGAAGTAAATCTCTCTTGCCATTCTTCCTCACTCCTGGCTCTTTGGAAAGGAATTGAAGGAGCAGAAGCATGGTGACACCTGGGCAATCCAGGAGGTCTGAGGGAGAAAAAGTGCTTGATCAATAGACTGGCAGTTGTTGTGATCTACAGAGACAGTTGGGAGTTCTGCTCCCATAGAGTCCTTACACAGACGAGAGGAGGTGAGTGACTTTTGTACAGGTGCCCCCCATATCCCTGTGGAGTGCATGGGCTTCAGCTCCGCTCCAGGAAGGAGCTCAGTGTTTGAACCTGGACCTCACAACAGCCAAGAGACAGCTTCACATCAGAGTTCTCAGTGCTAACCTTCCTCAGTGACTGGTTGAGAGACATTCTCAGGAATCAGCTATGGAGAGGTAGTATATTAGAAAGACAGACTCAGGGATCTGAGCTCAGCTAGGAAGGGCACAGGCCCTGGCCTGGTCGCCAGAGGCCTGGCCTATCCTGAATTGCTCTGAATTTGAAAATCTAGATATTGATTTTCCCAGTCATGTAGAGACTAAAAAATTACAAACAATGAATACATCAAAGAGTTGTTTCTTTGAAATAATACACAACATTGAGAAAATGAAAAAAGCCCTAATCATTTTTACCAAAACAAGGAAAAACTAGATCCAAATCCAAGCAGTTAAAGTGTAAAATTTGAAAGCACAGTGGACTCTGTCCAAGTTCTGAAGGTCATTTGTAAGTACGTTAAGGACCCAATTAATCAGAAAATGCAGAAGAAATGTATAAATTCCCTGATACTTACAAACTGTGTAAGCCATAAAAAAGATATAAAAATTCTGAATAACTCTGTATCAGTCAATGAAATTGAAGAACTTGCATTAAGTAGCTATGAACTAAAAGAATGCCACATCCTGATGGATTCACTGTCTAATTCTACAAGAACTGTAGAGAAGATCAAATGCCAATACTCCTCAAAATGCTTAATGAAATTGAATGAGAAGCAGGATTCTCAAAGTCATTCCTGGAAGTAAACATTAGCCTTTTCCAAAAACTGAAAATGATCCAACCAAAAAGATAGATAAAGACCAATCATTTTCTTGACCCTACATGCACCATCCTTGGACCCAAGGGAACTCATAGTGAGCAGGATCACGACTGAGCAGCTGTGTACTCTAGATACCCTTCCTGTACCAAGTCCTCAGTACTGAATTTCTCAGGCCCCCTAGCAGAGAAGTGCTCCCTCTGAGGTAACATTTTTCTTTTTTCTCCGTATATCCTTTATGTCCTCTTCACTGGCAGGTTTGCCATTCAAGAAGATGAGAGTCAGGATGAATATCAGGAGTTTGATTTTGAAATGATCTGGCCATCATTCCTCAGGATCCCATATACGTGAGGCCCAAAACAGGACAAGGAAATGTCTGTCCAGGGAGATTCACATCCCTCACCTCAGCGCCCAAGTGCACACACATGCGCTCTCAGACTTCCCTGAGGATCAGAGTGAAGTGCTTCTCCCAGTCGTGGTCTGCACCGTGTAGAAATCCTGCTCTGCAATTGGCTTCTAGTTTTCATGCCGGAGGAGCAGGATCTACAACAATTTAGCTATATTGTCAGATAGTAATGCACTGTGCACAATAAGATGGATTAAGACAACCCTCAGTGTGTGTGTACCCTGCTCTTCCTGCCTGCTGGAGCGTTCAAATGATTGGCTCCTTTGATTGGAGGCCTTGGTAGAGGGGGAGAGAAGACTAGTCTCTTATCTCCTGACATTGGTGGTGCTCCTCGACTCCATCATCCTATAGGGTAGCTTTGATCCTGCTCAGTCTAGTGTGCTTGTATCTCCACCATATACACAGGCCCTTCCAAAGAGCACACATGCAATGATGGTTTGGGAAACAAGGTCTCTATGAACAGATGCAGTTCTCTACTGACCATAAATTCCCCCAGCATAATTGAAAAAACCAAATACATATTATCATAGATCAACCGAGGAAAAGAAATGGAAAGCCATGAATTGATTTTTGTCCACATATCTATTTCTGAACTCCATCTCATCAAACTTGGTGCAAATTTCTTACACGTTTCCAAGGATATTACTATTCCATTTCTATTTATCACAAATGAAGTGAAAGATTCCTTAGCTGATTTTACCATAGAGAAAAGTCTTTTACACTTGGAATTGAAGAGCAACACTCACCATTCGCGTGTGATCAGTATCACGTTCACTTCAGAAATCACAATTACAATCAATATCACAATCCTAAATACAAATATGAGAACAATACCATGCTTCAGATGAGTTGTGCAAGCTACTTCAATCTTGCAAAAATTGACGAAGATTTCAAAATTCATAAAGAAACTACATGTAAATTCCAAGTAACCCACAGAGAGCACCCATCCAGAAGGTGTATATGGTGTTCCCCTTCTACCCTGGCTTTTCAGTTAGAAAGTTACCAGCTAACCAGAAATACATGTACACTGATGCAAAAGCTAAGATAGCGTTGTGAACAGTTCCTGTCAGAGACATGCATCTGGCCCTGTCTGTGGCCTGTAGCTCATGCATGGGCAGCCACTTGCTCTGCTCTCAAATCCTCTTCATACAGACTTGGACATGGCTTGGGTTCTCCTCTGTAAACTTTCGGCAAATGCTGTAGGGCAGAGGTGGAAAACACTTGCCAGGTGTGCCGCACAAGCAGTTTGTATCACTGAAAGCTTAGAAAGGTTTCCCATCACTGCTGGAGGACTTTCACCTTGCTGGTTTCAGTGTGGGTCTTTGGACCCAACAGAACTCATAGTGAACAGGATCACGACTGAGCAGTTGTGTACTTTAGATACCCTTCCTGTACCAAGTCCTCAGTACTGAATTTCCCTGGACCCCAACAGCAAAGTGCTTCCCCTGAGGTAACATTTTCCTTTGTTCTCAGTATTTCCCTTTTGTCCTCTTCACTGGCAGGTTTGCCATTCAAGAAGATGAGAGTCAGGATGAATATCAGGAGTTTGATTTTGAAATGATCTGGTCATCATTCCTCAGGATCCCATTTATGCGAGGCCCAACACAGGACAAGGGAATGTCTGTCCAGGGAGATTCACATCCCTCACCTTAGCGCCCAAGCGCACACACATGCGCTCTCAGACTTCCCTGAGGATCAGAGTGAAGTGCTTCTCCCAGTCGTGATCTTCACTGTGTAGAAATCTTGCCTTGGTAATTGGCTCCTAGTTTTCATGCCGGAGGAGCAGGATCTACAACAATTTAGCTATCCTGTCAGATAGTAACGCACTGTGCACAATAGCATGGATTAAGACAACCCTCAGTGTGTGTGGACCCTGCTCTTCCTGCCTGCTGGAGCGCTCACAGGATTGGCTCCTTTGACTGCAGGCCTTGGTAGAGGGGGAGGGAAGACGCCCTGAGGACTCTGGGTGCATCTTTATGTCCCAGCCTGAGGCACTTCTTTTGGAATAGCAGGGATTTAAATAGCAGGAGGAGAAGGCCTAGGAAGCAGTAGCTGTTACTCACTCACCCTCAGGCTTGAGAACCAGCATGTGCACAGGGCCTTGGCTCTCCTTGGGCAGCACGGCCTCCCCCAGCTTGCTGCATTGGCTCCTTTGATCCTGCAGATATGCTCAGGTTCACTGAGGACAGCAAGATTCTAAATTTTTGGATCTTGGAAGAAAACTGTTCATTCAAAATGAGAAACATTTTTTCTACATTATTATTATTTTTAACTCACTACTTTTTCTTTTTCCCCTTCTTTTCCTTTCAATATGCCTTAGTGTTGTTTTGCATGTAATTTATTTTCTTTTCTCCATTTTTTCTGCTGTCTTCAATTTCTCAGCAGTTTTTTCTATTACCTATACATAATTCATCAATCATCCTTCTAATCCTTAATAGGATCATTTCAATTACTTCTACCTCCTCTATCTCATATCCTAGAGAGTAAACATTCACATTTCTCTTTTGCATTCCCAGCCCTCTACACCATTAATAGTTTAATCATTCATCTATATTAATCTCCATATAGTTAGTTCACTCCACAAAATTAATATTAAAATATTTTCTACCATTAGCAGCAATACAGGTGTCATATTTAGTCCATATAATCTGTACATTAATATCTGGGTTGTCTTAATGTTTGCACTAAAATTGTGGATTTTTATTCTATTGTTAAGGGTAATAGCTAATTGGTTTCACTTGTATATTAATAAACAATTTTCTTAGATGAAACCACTGTACCTGAATTTTGTTGTTGCCAGGATCTCATAACTGTTGCCATTAATGTATTTTCTCTGTATTTTAATGCTCACATTGGCTTCAGGACATTTAGAATACCTGGGAACATTCCCAGAGAAGTTGATGTCAGCCCAATCACACTGTATCCTCCCTTTAGGTTAAGAAGAGGGGCCAGATCTTACGGCAGAAACAAAGGACTAGTCTTAGTCTTGCCCAAAGTACATCCTTGAAAAGCAGAATAACTAAACAGATCTCCTTACAAGCAGTAAAGTCTTTCCAGTCTAAGTGCAACAAACTTCAGCACAAAATGAATAAGAGAAACATGAGATGCGAAGGTAAGAAAATTCAACCCCAAATCCCCAACTGCCCCAAAGGCAACCCAGGAGAAGGAAAGATGGAGAACAGCATAAGCCACATACCTAAGTCATTTGAAAGGAATGAGGGGAGGGTAGGAAACATAACAAAGTGTTTCTCAACTGAATTGTGGAAGATGTAACTAAACAGATAATTGAAGTAAGGACCAAAATGATCAAGGCACTTTTAGAAGACTGTAACAAAAATCCAGGTAAGCACAAAGAAACACTTTAACAGAATTACAGTCCATGAAAATGTTTCCTTCAGTAATCCAGGAGATTAAAAAGTGTATTGAGGGCTGGGGATTTAGCTCAGCGGCAAAAGCGCCTGCCTGGCAAGCACAAGGTCGTGAGTTCGGTTCCCGGTACCAGAGAAAAACCAAAAAAAAAAAAAAATGTATTGAAAGTAGCGGGCTACAGAAGCTGTGAAAAAGACATACAATTCTGAGTAATCTAGTTTCAGAGTCAAGGAAGTTAAGAAATTTATATAAAAATCTAACAATTCAGAGAACCCGGGGCTGGGGGTTTAGCTCAGTGGCAAAAGCGCCTGCCTGGCACGCGCAAGGTCGTGAGTTCGGTTCCCGGTACCGGAGAAAAAACAAAAAAAAACAAAAACAAACAAACAAACTCAGAGAACCCATATAATAATGGATTCACTAACAAATTCTTCAAGATCACTGGAGAAGATCTAATGACAGTGCTCCATAAAACCTTTAGTAAAATTGAAAGATAAACAGTGCTCCCATAAGTCCTTCCTGGAAGCAAGCTTATCTGATTGGAAAACCAGAGAATGATATAGCCGCAAAAGAAAAATGGATGAATGGAACAGCATAGAGGGTACCAAAATAACACCAAGAAACCTCAGCTACCTCATCTTTCACAAGGGGCCCACGTACTTTCCCCGGAAGAAAGCTAGCCTCTTACACAGCTGGTGCTAGGAAAATCGGCTATCTACATACAGAAGGTCAAAGCTAGACCAATATCACTCATCATGCACTAAATAAACATCACTATGGAACAATGGCCCACTTCCTCTGACTGGGACCTAACTGAGCCCAGTCCTCTCTGCTGCCTGGACCTGAAGCACAGGTCTCAAAGCAAGGCTCTGTCTCTCCTCACCTGGTGCCCTGATGCAAAAGGGAGAGATGACCTGAAAATGCTTCCCCCCAGGGGTACTGGTCTGTAGCAGTGATGGATCTGGCTTTTTTGGGGACCCTCTCCCTGGCTTGGGGCTTCCTCACTGTGCACTCAAGGCCTCATCTTGACCTAACTTATGCCAAGTCCTCTCTGCTCCTCTGACCTGAGGCACAGTCCTCAGTAAAAGGCTCTGACTCTCAGTACCCATTGAGGAGAACTGGGCTGCTCTCCTGAGAATTCTGCACTGTGAGGTGCAGGTCCAGCAAGAGAAGCTTTTCTAGAACATTCCGAGATCATCTTACTGGAGTGGGGATTCTTCAGTATCAACTGAACCTCACCTGGAACTAAACGATTTCAGGCTCTCTCTGCTTTCTCACGTGAATCGCCGTCTTGAGGAAACTGCTTTGTTATCCTGTCAGGGGCCAAGGAGAAAAAAGGGGATACTCTCCTGGGATTTCTGCACTTCCTCTTTCAGGGCAAGCAACAGAGGCTGTTCTAGAATATTCTGGGACCCTTCCTCTGGGGTGAGACTATCTCCTGTTCCCACAGCCTTCAAGTGGACTTAACTGAGCCCACGTCCTCTCCACTCCTCCCTCCTGAAGCCAGGCCCTCAGCACAAGGCTCTGACTCTGCAGTCTGTGTCCCTGAGGCAAAGTCAAGACCTCCCCAGAGAATTCCTCCCTGGAGTGAAGGGCTAACAACGGTAAATCTGGGTTCTTTAACACAGCTTTGTCTGTTGTGGGGCTTCTTCACTCCCCACACCTCCCCTCATTGTAACCCCTCACCGAGCCAGGCCCTCTAAGTACCCCTTAATGGAAGCTGGCCGCAAAGGGAAGACCTCCCTTCAGTCTGACCTAAAGCAGTAGCGGTCGGTGAATGTCACATAGCAGAAAGCACATGGGGTGTCCTAGGGTGACAGCAGGAGCAGAAAGAAATTCTTCAGGCTCCTCCCTCCAGTTTAGGGATGAAGATATTGGCTCCTGGAAGAGCCTGTACCCCAGTCCCCTTTTGACCTGATTTTATTCCCCAATGTCCAAGGTGCTGTCTCACAGGGTCTGAGTCTGTACCTCCTTCTAATAAATCTACCCTTGTGTGGTCCAGGGCTGACAGGAGAGGAAGATCAGATGGTTTAGGGAAAAGTTCTCAGGGTTTGCACATTTCTACTCCATAGCCCATCATCCTGACCCTTAACTGAACTTCACCTGCACTACCCATCTCATCTGAAGGCTGAACTGACAACAGGCTCTCCTGTTGTTCCAACCATGGGAGGTTCAGTCAGTGGACACTGGTTCCACCAATAGGCCTAGGGTCTGACAGCAGGGATCAAAGGAGAGTCTCCCGGCCCTCCCAGTCTCTTTCTCTCATTAACCATCTTCACCTTGGTTCCTGGTAAAGCCTGGACTCCCGTGCTCTATGGACATGAATGTGTTCCCCTCAGACTGTGAGCCTGAATCTCAAGCTCCCCTGAGTGGCACTGTGGTCTCCCTTGAACATCTGTGGAAAAGGACATTCTTTGATTACAAAGCACTGAGGACACACAATGATTTGTTTACTGTTTGTTAGGGTTTCCAAAGATAAGGCTTCATTATACAGCCCAGCTAGCTCAGTCGATAAGAAATTGTAAATATGGAACTGTTATATTAATATAAATGTGAATAGTCTAAGACGTGTTAACTTTTCACAAATATGCCACTAGAGACCATTGCATGAAGGAAATGTGTATGGTTATCAAGTTGACCAGGGGTGGACTGTAGTAGATTGATAACTAGTGGTCAACTTATAACCCCCAGCTAAACTGAGTAAGTGTGGTGCTGGGTGTGAGAGGCCCACCTGGGGATGTTTGCCAGCAGCATAAGAGGCAGAATTGGAGAAGGATAATCCTTTAATTACTAAAACATTTGGTATCCGCCCATTTGTACTAGTTACACCCTTGGTTCTAGCTCAATAAAAGGTGATTGAGATTGGTAATCGGGGCTGCAGTCTGAGCGGCTGTAAGCCCCCTGATCCCAGACTTTTGCCTATTTTGGTTTGCTTGCCTGTGTTACTTTTCTTTTCATCTGTAGGTACCTCATTCTTGAGACCTGTCATCCTGAATAGAACAACAAACATCCTTCCTGGCACTGCAGCAATGACAGAACAGCTCATCTGGATTCTTTGGTGAGAGTCTCTCTGGGATGGGGCTTCCACGTTCCCTCTTCTGCTCTCGCCTCTACCCTTAACAGAGCTGGGGCCTCTCCACTCCCCTCATCTGAAGCACACACCTCAGAAAAGCAGCCATCTCTCTGATGTCAAGAGGCAACCGGCAGTAGATATGACATCCATCATTGTGCCTGGGGTGTGACAGGAAGGGAACAACTGAATTCTGCAGGCCAACTTTTCCTTCCTAGAGATCTCCACTTTGGTTCTTGGTGCAACCTAGACCCTCATCCTTCATGGACCTGAGAATGTTCACCTCATAGAAAGGCTCTCTTTCCCAAGGCTCCCTGGGGTAGAGGAAAGAAACTCGTATTTGATCATAGAATATCTGGTTACTATGTACGATTAATGGCTATACTTTCTTTTCTATTTATTAAGAACTCTATATTCCTTAAATAGTAGTTGTTTGGACTTTTTTTTTGGTACTGGGAATTGAACTCAGGACCTTGCAATTGCCAGGCAAACGCTTGTGCTGCTGAGCTATATCCCAGGCCAGATAGTAGTTGTTTTGAAAGTCAGTCCTCACCCACTAGGGTGGGTGCACATGGCTCTTAGCACAATCTCTAGAGCCATACACTCTCCAATAACCTGCCGTCATCATGTTTCCCTGGGCCACTGGCATCTCTGTCGAGGTTGTGCCTTATACTGTGCACTGTTGTGGATGCAGGGGCATAAACACTTTCTGGCTATTCCTGCTGTCATGAGCCACCTATGCAGGCCTCAGCACAGACCCCCATCTGCTCTGCCCCATGCCGACAGAAGTCCCAGATCAACAGTCCTCAGACTCCTCCAGAGATTCTTCATGCTCTGCTGTTTACATTTAGTTATTTTGTATCTGCTATTCTTTATTAACTCTTTCTTCTATTGTTTTTCA
>NW_004955498.1:3254742-3256603 GCF_000276665.1 Chinchilla lanigera | reverse complement strand
CCCTGTTCACTTTCATAAGTAGAAGCTGCAAAACAGTCAATTGGAATGTCCAGCACTGCGCTCCAGAGGTTGGGAAGGGTGCGGTGACAGTGGAGAAAGCAAGGCGGGGTTTCATGAGTGTGCACTGTATCCATGTGATGAAGAATCACGGCGGATCCTTCCAACAATGTGTAAAATTTATACACATTCATCAAAAGCAAGGTAACATTTGAGGAAGTACAAACACCGTATATGTGGTTCCCAAAGTGCTTGCCTGCTCACAGAATTCAAATGTGGCAGATGGCACTATCACACGTTCTAATTATTTGCAATGTTCCTTTTCTTGCGTGTTTTTCTCTGGGGAGAGAGAAGATTTTCTGCTTCACATCCAAAATGTCCCCCGGAGTTTCCCACCAGACTTGGGGCCTAGTGAAATGGGTGGGTAACGTGGAGCAACAGTGGAGTGGTGTATTTTCTCATTTTACTCTTTGCTTCTCCTTATAAAACTATGATCCAGAATAACCTCTCCTCCTTATACTGTGGTGTCTGAGATATTCTCCCAGCCATGAGAAGTCTAATAAAGAAATGTTTGTTAATATTAATATTTGTAGATAAAGGTACATAGAATATGGATGCAGGTGTACTCTTTGCATTATTAGTATGCAGTGATTTCTGAAGTAGCTGTTGTAGTGACTCTTTTCTCTCCAGTAATCTTCATTTATATCTTTACCATAATTAGCTGTCTATCTGCTGATATACATGATTAATACTTGCACTTCATTTTGTTATACTGATATGTTTTTAAAGAAATTTCAATATTTTGTTAATTGTTAGTTTACAGGTTTTGAAATGAATTGGGGTATCTCCTTCATCTTTGTTCAATGTTAAAGGATTCTTTTGGTTGCTCTAGTTCTTTTCCATGTTTATCAGTGTTAGACTTTGCGGTTTTTTTGGAGCCCATTGAATTTGTCAAGATATTTGGGAAGAATTATTTATTGTAATAATATTAAAATGTGGGCATTTGTCAATTATATCTCCATTGCTTTAGATCTTCATTATCAGTTATTTCAATATATTTCTCATTTTATAAATATTTTTCATCTTTTCTGTGACTTACCCTTTTAATTCACACTTTCTAATCTTATTTTAAATTCTGTAGTTTAATATCAATTTCCAATTCTTCATTTTCAGTGGAAAAATGCAAGTATAATGACCTGTCTAAAGTATATCATGAGCTCTAGAGCATTTTTAATGACAGGAATTTATGTTTACACATTATTACTTTCTGCAAATAGTTTTCCTTCTCCCATTTCAGTGTGCAGCCCTTTGTACAAATCTTGTTCCATTGAACAAGTTGAACAATCTCCCTGAAACTTATCCTACTCTGAGAAGTCTTCATTCTTTATTTCTTGTCAGAACACGCACTGTAAAAAGCAGTGGCAGTTCACTGAAAGGTTTAGGTACATGGAAACATCCCACATACTTGTGTTACATGACTGCCTGCTTCATCTTTCCCATATTGTTAAAACTGAAGCCTGGGTCCTGCACCTGCTGAGGTGAGCAAGCCCACAAATTGTAAACAAGGTTAGGATACTCACTAGAAGCTGTTTACTTGCAGTAATCATAAGAAAGTGAAGCCAGTGTTTTCAAACATTAGCACACTAAACTAGTTGATGCTAAGGGAGCACTGGGAAGAAGAGGTAACACAGTAGTACTCAATAGGAGAATGGATTTCAAGGTACACAGATGAATCTGTAGGAGAAGCGGGCTGATCCACACCTCTGAGTTAGCATGGACAGATTTCAGGTGCCAGCTTACAAACTAGGTGATGGTGGAAGGGAGAACAGAATGTACCAGTGTACACTTTCTATCTGAAATGTAC
>NW_004955498.1:3225558-3254534 GCF_000276665.1 Chinchilla lanigera | reverse complement strand
ACCCCAAGGATGGATGTCCAGACAGTGGGGCATACTGGCCAAGCAAAGTGCAAGCTGTGACCCCTTTGTATTCTGTGGAAGGATTTGGAAAGACAGATCAGGATGCCTGCAGTAGAAAATTGGGAGTTGCAGACGCTACAGTGATGGGCAGAGAAATACCAGCACCTACGAGGGATATTTACCAAATGGAGGGCCCCTTCTCAACCCAGGCCCAAAAACAACATGTGTAGAATACCCCTCCCAAGCTCCTTCTTGAATCTTCCTGTCAAAGATCTTCCCCTGTCCTGAAATTTCTCTAGAACTGTGTGGTGAAGCTTCAGGTTTGGTTTCTTTATTCATAGGAGTCTAGTAAGACTTCACCATCTCACTAACCGGATTCTTCCAAGGGTTATTATGTCATTACAGTATTTTCTCATTTAACTGAAACAAGCCAAGGGTGCTGCTGTCATGCTTTTTTCAAGAAGCTTCCCAACAAACATGAGTACAAAAAAGGAAATGTAAGACTAGAACCTGTCTCCCTCAACATAGAGGAGAAGACCGGGTATGGGCTGAGGATTGCAGAATAATTTCTTCCTTAATGGTTTCTC
Organism: Chinchilla lanigera; assembly: GCF_000276665.1. NCBI lineage: Eukaryota > Metazoa > Chordata > Mammalia > Rodentia > Chinchillidae > Chinchilla > Chinchilla lanigera. Next base: position 3,253,947 of record NW_004955498.1, on the reverse strand, counting down.
CTGTCAGCAGTGAAAAGGCTCTTTGCTTTTGCATGTGTAGGGAGCAGGAGTGGAGCTGCAGTATGAGGGGGTATGTTGCAAGAAATTAGATGGTGTGAGGTGTGTGGTGAGTGTGTCACACCCCAATGAGGGCCTAGAAATTAATCACTTGGAGACCATCTTCTTCATAATTATTATTCTTGCATCCTGACTTCTGCTGTAATCAACTGAAGGCCCTCAAACAACAAAATATCTCAATGTTTTAAGAGTTGACAATGCCACAAAAGACTGCAACAATGATATCTGCAGACTACACCCCCAGAATTAATTAGCTAACTTTCTCAAAAAATGTTTTTGGATGGTAAATGTGGCTACTAATGGAAGCCATGGGAACGGTTTACCTCTATTGTTTGGGGAACACTTTCTAATACATAGTGTTTCTTTAGGAAAATTTCACATTAGTAATAGCTTTTGCCTCAGGAAACTGGAATCATAAATGAAAGTATACATAAAACAAGTAGAATGTAAAACTAAAGAAAAGTTAATGATAATAGCAGAAAACATTGAATCGGAACACAACATTTGTTAGGGAATATCAGTGAAGGAAGAAAGCTCTATCTACAAATAATTAACAGGTATATTCCTCTTTCAGATTAACCAGGTAAAGACAGAAGACTCATTTTGAGTATCAGGAAGGAATGGCGAGGAATCTCTACAGATACTGTAAACATTGAAGTGTCTATTTGAGACTAACATGGACAACTTTGTGCTCATCAAGTTTACAGCTTTGATAAAATGGATAAATTCTCTGGAAGAAACAAATTCAAAAGCTATAGCTCAGAGGACAATGACTACCTGGCAAGCACGAGGTCTTGAAGTTGATTTCCAATCCCAAGAAACAAAATATTTTAAACTGAAAAAAAAAGTATTTTAATTATTCCATATTTATTATGTAAATTAAATTCATAATTAACAACATCCAATAACAGCAACCTCCAAGTATTATGGTTTCATTGTTGAAGTCTTTTAAAACTTTAGGGAGAAACTACTCATTCCATCTCATAAACTGTTTTTGAAAAGAGAAGAGGTGGCCTGGCATGAGGGAGCATGCCTGTAATTCCAGCATTCAGAAGGCTGAGGCAGGAAGATGACTGTGAGTTTCAGGCTAGCCTGGACTACCTAGTGAAACCCTGTTTCAAAACATCTAAAAATAAATGACACCTGCATGAATAAACACCATCTTGTCTCCCTAGTGTAAGAACCTGAAAATGTAATTAAATCTGAAAGGTACAATAGATATTGTGAAAGGCAAAGAAACTGCTCAAAGGGAAAGAACAACAGGGATGAGGAAATTGAAACAAAAAAGAAAGAAGGAATGGAAAAATATAGATACATAAGATAGCAAATATAATTGTACTACTAATTTCTATTGGTTTAGTGAAAGGCATAGTTAATGTTTAATTTTTTGAGCAATTTCACATGCCTATATCTGGTAATCTGAACAACTACATTGAAGATAACAATATGCTATATAACAATTGTTGAATTCGTGGCATCTTTTTGTTTTAAATTCTGTATCATTTCTAATGTTTTTTCTTATTTTTTATTCTCTTTAAAGTAAAAAAGAAATTAAAGCTATGAAAATGTAAAGAATTTTATTATGAGACTATAGCTAGACTAATGCCAAATTATCCTGGGTGCCTAACCTTATTAGGTACTTATTAAAAATCAGGCTTTCTGCAAAGTACTTCTCTTACACGATCTCAATTAATTCTTATTTTAAAAATCATGAAGTGTGTTTCTCTTCTGCTTTCTACATGTAGAGAAATTGAAGTCCTAACAATTATTTTAGAATAGAAGAGTTTGAAGTACTTATAAATTCATTTTATGAGGTCAGCGTGGATTTCATTGCCAAGACTGGACAAAGGCAATGCAACAAGCTACAGATCAGTATCACCTGTGAAGAGAAATTATAAAGTTCTCACCCACATATTAACAAATTTCACTGAAAAGGCTTAAAAAGGATAATCCATCCTGACCAAATTGAGCTTATCCTGGAATAGTAAGGCTCTTTCAACATTAAAATATCAGTCAATATAACACAGTAAAGATGAAAACCACTCTGACATGTCAGTTGGCGTACAACAGGCATCTGATAATAGCCAGTATCATTTAGAATTTTAAAAAATATTCTCTGCACACCAAGAATCAATGCTAATTCTCAATGCCTAAGACAGAGCATCTATGAAAATACAAATGCTACTATCGTACTTCACGCTATGTTAGAAGAATATTTTTCTTCTAGGTTGAGAACAAAGCAAGGATATTTGTTGTCAACAGTCCTGTTCAATGCACATCTGAAAGGAAGAAACAAAACCACCTTTATTAGCAGAGAATCACTGTCTAAGTAAAAATTCCACCGAGGGCTTCAGTAGGTTTTTACTTTTCTCAGCACGATTATCATCGTCATAGCATATAAGTTCAATACTGGACACAGAAATTACTGGTATTTTGAAGTTTAATTAATTAATTATTTTTTCCCGGTACCAGGAATCGAACTCACGACCTTGTGCTTGCCAGGTAGGCACTGTGCTGCTGAGCTAAATCCCCAGCCTCTATTTTGAAATTTAGGCAGTTAACATTTGGAGGTTCACATTTCACAATACTTATTGAGGTGTAATTTTGTACAAAAACTGCAAATGTTTAATGTACGTGATTAGATGAGTTTGGACATAACTATACATATATCATTGTGGAAGTTAAGGTAATAAAGCTATGTATCACCTTCAAAAGTTCATTATATTCCATTGTGTCTTGATGTTTAATTTGGTAAGAGTTCATAGTATGAGGTCTGTCTTAAAAGTTTTGTTGTGCACAGCACATTTTTGTCTGTAGACATATCTTGCACAGCAGATCTGTAGATATCACTCTCCTGTACCACTGAAATCCTATACTAAGTGAGCAACAGCATCCCATTGCCTTCTCCTTCCAGATCCTGACAACACCACTCTATTCTGTGCTTCTCGGAGTTGGACAGTTTTTGATGTCATTTGTATGTGGAATCGTGCCATGTGTTCTTTGTGACTGGCTTATTTCACTTAGCAGAATATAATAAGCAGCACCATTCATACTACCTCCTGAATACTTAGGTATATATAAATCTAAGAAGTGACTTGCAGCTTCTGTATGCTGAAGACTACAAAATAAAGCAGATGAAAATTAAAGAAGACCTGAATAGTGGAAAGACACAGTGTGTTCATGCATTGGAACACTCAGTATCATTAAGATATGAATTCTCTACATATGGATCTAATGGATATAGCCCCATCAAAAGCACAACAGGCTTACTTGTATATTTATGTATTTATTTTGCTACAGTGGTGAGTAAACCTAGGGACTTTCCATGCAACTACCTCCACATCCCATTTTTTTTTTTTAATTTTACATTTTGGGACATGGTTTCCTTAAATCACTATGTTGCCAAACCTGGGCTGAAATTGCAATTTACTTGCCTCAGGCTCCCAAAATGTTGGGATTACAGGCATATGCCACTACACTCAAGTACACGGCCAGGTTTTTAGATATCAATATATTCTTTCTGAGTTCCATATGAAAGAAATTTGAAGTTAAATAGAAAGATTATTTTAGCAAAAAGAAATTTGGAGGACTTACACTGCTCCTAAGATTTATATAAAGCTATTTCAAACCAAAACACAGTGTGATATGGGTAGACAGACTGTCTGACTCATGGATGAGTACAAAAAGAGCAAAACCTAGAACCAGAACTAAACAAATATGACCCATTGATTTTAACACAATTTCAATTGCAACTGATGGAGAAATACTATCTCTTTCAGCAAATTATACTTGAACTTTCCATCATTCCCATAAAAAATTAAAGAACAACAAACCAGGAAACCAGAAAACAAAAAACTTTAACTACTTTTACGTCATTTATTTTCTCTTTTGTGGTGACAGGGATCGAACGCAGGGATCACACATGCTGAACATGCTCTCTAACATAGAGCTACACTTTCAGCTCTAGGGAATGTCAACTCATGTGCATAAATCCACTCAAACTGGATCAAAGCTCTAAGTGAAAAGCCTAAAATTATGAAATTTTGGATATTGCACAGGAAAAATACCTGCATCACTGCAGGAGAAGCAAAGATTTTTAGATACTACACCAAAGTAGTGATTTCTAATGCAGAATTAAAATGCATTGGGTGTTGCAGTGTACATCCAAGTTACTATGAGCCTCACAAATAACTTGTTATAACCTCAATTTTAGATTTAATTCATGACCAAAATCTTGAGTTACCACCCAAATTCTGACCCCTTGTTCAGCTGTAAACAATGATTTGAGATGCCTGAAAAGCCTCTGTAAGTGTCAGTCTGAGCCCAGATTCTTGTGTTTGTGGACAAGATTTTGATCAGTGTGCTATATAATCACTGTCATTACTGTTACTAAAAATGTCCGGAAAAAGCTAGGACAAAGCTAAGGAATGATGGGAAGGTAGGAAACCTTACACAATTGAAAAGAACAGTGTTAAAGAAAAGCCAGAGACACACAAGTTTAGATCAGTTTTTAGTCCTGAAAAGGATGAGACTAAGTCAGCCAGATGCAGGACCTAGTGGGGTGCAGACTTTCTGGAGGGGAAAAAGGACACCAGAAAGCCAGAGTTCTGTTGTTGTGTGGAAGGGGACTCTCCACCCAAAGAATAAGCCCCTTCCACTTCGTCCTCCCTTCCTGCAAGCCAAAAATGTCAAGTTGTATGGTGAGTACAGTATGAAATGGTTGTTACTGTTACACTAGGCACACTTTATAACACTGGTGAATATACTAGGAAAATTGTTGGTGTTTCTGGTAACTTATGTACATTATACACCCCTTTCATTATGAGGAAGTTAGTTATGGGGTGCTTTGTGATATTTGGAACTCATTATGGGTATTTCCACTATTTCTTATGGGAAAAATAGTCTTGACTAATAACCAACTTGAGACATCACCAACTTCTTGAACTAATTAAGTTTTTAAGTAAAGTGTCCACTGTATGTAATTTTAAAACATGCCCTATAAAAGACATTGTTCTTGTAATGAAAACACTAGCGATAGACATGGAGAAAAGATTTACAAATTAAATATCCAAATCCTATTCAGTGAATATCAGGAACTCTCAAACTCGACAATAAGAGAAAACAATCTACTCAGAACAATGGAAAGAACATTTGGACAGACACTCCAACAAAGATTCACAGTGGACCAAGAAGATATAGAAGACCTGCAGAATAAGAGAAGCAAGCACACAGGAATGCACCCATCACTATTAGCTGTTCCAGAGATGCAACTCTAAACCACAGTGGAAGGCCTGGGGTGTAGCTCAGTGGTAGATTATATGCATAACAAGCCCCAGATTCAATCCTCAACACCTGTAGGAAAAAGAAAAGACATGATGACACACCATGATATACCTACTATAGTATCTAGCATTTGAAAATTAATCAAAAAGAGAAAAAGGACAAACCAAGTGCTGGAGAGGTTGTAGAGCTAATGGAAGCCTCACACAGTGGTGGAAAGAAGATCTAGTGGTACTGTCACTGTGGAATGCAGTTTGGCAGGGTTTTCAATAGATGTAAGCTTGCTTGTCATATGGCCCAGCAAGGCTACTACTAGGTATTTACCCAAGTGAAATGAAAACACATGTTCCTATGGAAAACTGTAGGTGTAAGCAAATAGTTTTAGTCATAAATGTCAACCAAAAATTAAAAAAAAATCCAAACTACTCTCAGTTGAGACATTGGTAAATAAAGTATGAGTCATACATTTAAAGGAATGGTACTCAACAAAATAAAAGAGGAGCTATAGATCTGCACAACAATAAGACTGCACTACAAGTGCATCAAAGTAGGGCAAGCAGCCCCTCTGGAAGCGCCATACACTCCAAGCTTTCATTCCTATCACCTACCAGAAAGGGAAGAACTGTAAGGATGCAGAACTGACCAGTGGTTGCCAGGAGTTATGTCTGGGAGGGACAAGAAGTTTGGCCTCAAGAGGTAGCATGCAAACACTACACTTGGGGTAGTGATGAATTTTGGCTGTGCTGGTGGTGGCTGTTCATTATTAAACTCACCAAACTGTACACCACAGAGTGAATTTTATTGAAGTTGAATAAGATTTGACTTAGAAATCATTAATGACAGAATTACTCTTGTGTCTGTAGTGTGTTAATATGAGTTGGTATTCTCATTTCCTTGAACAGAGAACAGAATAACAGGACCAGCATTTGCAAGGAACATAACATGTTTCTTTATATTGGGACACTGTAACTAATTCTGAGTATGAGATGTCAAATGTGATAGCTGCTGATCACCTTGGTAGTTAATTTGCTACCATAAGAGTTGCTTCAGGCAATGTCTTTGTAGGAAAGACTGTAATCCTATTTCTACTTTTTTCTCCAAGTCTTGCTTTGACTTTCTTAGTTTGCCATTAAATTCTTTTAAACTTCACCATACCTCACAGTCAGAGGAACACTTACAGCAACAAAATGCTTCCTTAGATTGTGGGCCTCTGGCTCAATATGTAGTCTAGCCCACTCTTGGCCAAAATCAGTGCATTCCTTAAGGAAGATGCTGGAGCACCTTCACAACCACTGCACCGTGAGCACACCTTGAATACCTAGTATCAGTCATAGTGATGTTCATATGACGCTTCCTGGTCAACTCTTGGTGACCTCGTGCAGGTGCAGGTGTCTGTTTACCATGGAGTGGTAGCACCTATATCAAAAAGGCTGACATTTCTGCTTATCTAGATCCAAATCTGTGTCAGCAATGTACTTCAGCCAAGGTGCAGCTTTGAGCCAGCTAACCACACATACCTTTGCCCATTGCTGCTCTGACATCTTGTATTTAGTTTTGGTAACCTCAGATTTAATGTTCTACATGCCATGTCTGCCTTTCCATCAGGCTCCCCAGGATCCCAGGTATTCTAATGTGGCTTAAGATGTTCATCTTGTGGACATCCAGCTTCCTTGGCCTTGATTTGAAAGCTGACACCACTAACAAGCTCGTTCATCCATTCCTGGAAGGTGAACCGGTGATCATTTCCTTGTAAAGGGATGACAGCAGCTGGACTCTTCTGTTCATCCAGTGGCTTGGAGCCCCACTGTGTGCCACAGTATCAGGGTATCCAGGTGGAGGTCTAGAGGACAAAGTCTCTTCACTGTCCTCCCTGGAAGTGCCCCCTTCAGTTCTGAAGGAGCTGTGCCCATCTGAGGGTATGAGTCCTGCTTCCCTGGGTTCCAGAGTTAGAACACAGGACACAATGCAGTCTGAAACCACAGGCAGAGTTGGTCTCCTCTGTCATGGGCCCATTAGTCCTGCCTCATTTCATCAGTTCACACTGGACACTGCCTGGGACCCTTGCTCTGTCATGCAGAGTTCCTCCGCTAAGTCCTCTGGGCACCTTTAGACCAGGCAACAGGGCTCAGGAATCTCCTCCCTGGTCATCTTGAATGGGGCTGGTTTACACACACAGCATGGGCAGGCTTCTGTGGGGACTTCCCTGTTCTAGGGACTGAGACACTCTCCTCTGTGAATAATGCTGTCACCTTGCTCAGACTCTGCACTCATGCAAGTTGGGGAACCACACATCCAGCAACTATGCCTGGTTTTGTATCCTGAGCAGAGATGCCTGCTAAGGCAAACCTCCACGGGTGTGGGCTGGGTTCTCTCATTCCCCTTCTATCCTGATGTTTCCCCTGAAAGAACCAAGCTTACCTGTGTGTTACAGTCACGGTGGTGCCCTCACTTCACAGTGTCCTGAGCCCCAGATCATTAGGTGTCTTTCCTGGACTCCTGTCTCTTGTTGACCTCAGTCTGTTCCCCTCAAAACAAGTTTCTCACTCCCCAAGTCTCCCACGGGCAAGGAGATCTCATTAAATAATCCTTCTGATGGTTCAGAGCTGACAAGGGAGGAAGACCTGCATGCACGGTCACCCTCTCCTTGCTTTGGGGTTCCCTAGAACAGACACACCCCAAAATATTGACCCCCTCCCTGAGCTCACATCTCTATTACCACAACCGAAGAAGCAGAAAAGTTCCCTCAGGTAAATCTGTCACCATGGGTCAGGCAGTCATTGGACTTCACATCAACCCAGGTGCCCAGGGCCTGACTGCAGGAATGGGATTCTACAGTTTCCTAGGCGCTTCCCAGATTTTTCACCTTGGTTCCCAGCAGAGCCTGGACTCCGGTCATGCATGAATCACTCAGCTTCTCTCCAACTCCAGGAGTCCTCGTTGGTGGCAGCAGTGGGAGGGAAGCGAATCTTCCTGCTGCCCAGGATCTCCAGGATTGACTTCAGAGTCCAGGTTGGGAACCAAACATTGGGGTGACTTTGTCGTGGACAGTTGTGCCACTCTATGCAGTCCCTTCCCCAGCCAGAGGTGACCTCCCCACACTTTTCTAGCAGACTGGATTTTAGTGGGAAGAGGGTGAGCAGCAGTACAGGACTGGGACAAACACTGTTTTGTGAGGTGATCTAACTTTCCATATTCCAGAGCATGACTTTTACAGTTCAGCCGCATTTGGAGATAGAAAGTTATTTCACATCTCTACCATGCTCTGTGTGGAGTTTCTATTAACAGAAAGAAAAAGTGTACAGAGGGTTCACATAGACTACTACACTAATGTAGAGCATATGTGCTCATGCATTAGCTTATACATTATATATATTGAATAGATAAGTATTTTGTGTGCATATTTTACAAATATATTTTCACGTGAATGAACTAAGACTGTTTATGGTTATTTGATAGAAGCATATGTACTATTACTCTTCATGATTCAATTTTAATTCCAATCCATTTCTAATATATTCCTTACATTCCATTACAGTAGTCATGGTTGTGAAAGCCAGTTCTCACTCACTAGGGTGGTTCAGGTAGTTATTAGAACTTCAGTCTCTGGAATCATACTGGTGGTCTCCATTTCTCTGCTGTCCTCCCGTTACCTGTAGATCACTGGCATCTCTGGTATGAGGTGCTGCCTCAGCCTGTGCAGTGATATAGAGGCAGGAGTTTCAAAACTTTCCTCCGGCTGATGCTGCCATGGTTACGTGTGCAGCCCTTAGTTTCCCAGCCCCTACCCACACTCAGGGACCCGCTCCACAGTATCCAGCCCCCTCCAGGCCTTCCTCATGTTTTGGTGTTTACATTGAGTTTCTTATGTGTGTTTTCTAGGTCTCCCTTTCTCTTTCCATGGTTAATTCCAGAAGCACAAGAGAGTACCACACGTGCTTGTCATGTTTCTGCTACAAGAACCAAACTGCAAGGACCAAAGAGTTGATTGGTGCCTGTTTTCAGTCTGTGACAGGCTGGCTCCAAGGCACACACAGTATGGGAAAGTCTTGGAGGCACAGAGCTGCTCAGTTCATGGCGGCCGGAAAGCAGAACTGTGTAACAGTGCCAGAGCGAAAGGGCCAGAGGCCACATATATTACTGAGGGCCACCTTCCATGGTCTATGTGCACAAATCCAGGAGCATTCTACCCTAAACCACTAAGTTAATCTGCTTGTTCACCTGTCAAGATTAACTACCAACATTCACCCTCTGTGAATTTCACACCAAACACATCTCTTTAAAGCAGAATTTTTCTCCACACAAAGACAATAATGCCTAGCTCCTAGTTCAACCTGACATGATGTAATTATCGCCCATCTGGCTGGAAACAGTATAATCCCTTCTCTGAGGTCTGAACAATCCCAGAATTTATCAAAAGTCAAAGTCTAAGTCCTTTCTGAGCCTCAATTCAAACTCTGAGCTTTGAGATTGTATCCAGTATAACCTACATGTCAAATGCGTAGCACGAAGAAGTTGTCAGAAGTGTCATTTAATTATATGTCCAGGATGTGCTTTGCCTGGTTGTATTAGTATACCAAAATATAAAGGTGTATTGTAATCCAACTGTGCATTTATTGATGTGGTTTTCCTTTATCCCTTAAATTCAATGAACTTGCATGGTGCATATCATATTTTGGAGCCCTGCAGACATGGGTTAACTTGTTCCCACCCTGGGTGCGGCAAAACTTAGTACTTCTCAAATAAGACAGGGATCCATATATTGAGCTGTGTCGCTTGGCCATGGAGCACAGCAACAATACATGCTCCAGGGCTGCCTCGCTGCAGTGAATCTCTGCCCCAGTTTCTGTGAGGGATAGTCATTTTCAAGGACCCACTCAATTCCCAAGGGCCATCCTGCAGTGGGCCCGCGCCAAGCCTCCCACGTTCATGTTTGGTGGCAGCGTTAGAGCAACATACTACACTGTCTTTACCACAACTTGGAATTGCAGAGAAGCCCTATACAAAGTGATTTTTAACACCATTCATATGGACACATGCGTTTTCAAAGGTGAAAATAAACTATGTTAACCTCATTGTCACTTTCAGTAGGTTTTGACAAATTTTTAATTGTAACAGAACTTCAACTAAAGTATTATTCAGAAAAGATTTCCTGCCCTAGAAATTCCTCTCCCATGATCTAATCAAACTTTCTACCTTGTCCTCCATGAACCACTGTCAATCATAGAAATTTTATCATCTCTCTTAATTTGCCTTCACCAGAGTGTCACGTATTTATCACACATAGAACTTTTCAAGATGCCTTGGTAATCAGGGCTGGGTTCAGGTTGGGAGCAAGGGGAACAGGGAGGGCACTAGATGACATCACACTAAGTCTCGTGCTGGTTTTGTCATTTATCACACAGCATCCTGAGAGATCCAGAGCCCAGTAGAACTCATGTTCTTCATCTATAAAATGGGCTTCACATACATTTTATTTTGTAGGATTATTGGAATGTAAAAAGCAGATTAAAACACCTAGACAAATTTCTGACAGTTCTATATTGAAGACTTGTTAATAAGCAGGTGGTGCTAGCACTGCTTATCCTTGCCCGCTATTATGCTTTTTCTATAAAATTTATGTGTGTTTCCCAGGGAAGCAGCAGGTTAACAGAAAAATGAAGAGAAAATCAGGTAAAATTTTAACCAGTAAACTTTCCACCAGTGTGGTATATCCAATAGGATGTGTTACTTGATTTGATGTTGAGGAGGGCTTTCTTGCTGGACACAATTCACAGCTTTAGGACCTTGGGTGAAGAACCGTATTCCCCTCTGCGCCAGCTGCTCTTCCACTAAGGAAACTATTTTGCACTATAGCACCTTCACCAAAAGTCTAAAATTGGAGTTCACAATCCCTCTATTGCAAAGAGGCCTAAAAACCTGGCCATTCTAGTGACATATCCAGCTCAGCACAGATGCAAGTCCATCAATCTTGATTGCACATTACATACCATAACAAGAAAAGCTTAAACTTCATTCACAAAGAAACAAGTGAAACCTGATCCAGATGAAGTCCTTCTATAAGACTGGAGGAAGACTCTCATGAACTCAGAGAAGGCTCTCTGGGAAGAGAACCTCTTGGTCAGGCAGTGCTGGGATCACTCCTGGAAGAGGCCCACGCCACTGAGCAAATTATGACACCATCCCTGGAAGACGGTTCAGGCAAAGTGGACTCAGTAAAAGCTGTCCACATGAAAACCAATGAACTGGGCACTGAAAGACCCTGGAAAGGGACACTCCCAGCAGAGAAGTCAGAATCGGCCCAGGGGCTTTAAGGCCTCACTTCACCTGACAGTCTCCTTTATCTCTCAGGAAATCCTTGCAGGAGCTGGGGTAAGTCCCCTGGTTTGTGCTCTGCCTAGCATCACTCTTCACTTAAAGAGAGTCTTCTCAGCTTCACCCACCATCTAAAAGTGCTGGTCAGAGCAGTCTTCTCTTTTACCAGCCATTTACCTCAGGCACAGGACGCCTCATCTGAGGGTGTGGTCCTCCCCACCTTTCAGCTGCTTTAAAATCAACTACTGAACATTGAAATGTGCTTACACCAAACCACAAACTGCTGTGGCTCAGCACTCAACCAGGGCTTCTTCTGCTAGACTCCAGTCCCTAACAGCTTTTTCATGGTTCTTAGTTCCCGGAAGTAATCTCTCTACATCCCCATATTGGTGGGACTCCTGGACTCTGCCATGCTCTGGGGTAGGTTCGATCCTGCTCAGTCTAGTGTATTCATATCCCCACCACAGACACAGGTGTAACAAAGGGCACACATGCAATGAGATTTTGGGGTCAGTGTGAACATGAACAGAAGCGCTTCCTTATTGACGGTAAATTTCTCTCATATAATTGAAGAAACCAAGCATCTTTGGGTATACACATATTTTAATAGTTTATGAAAAGAACTAAAAAGAAATAAGGTAGCAAAGATTTTTATCCTTATGACTATTCCTGTGCTCTATTTAACTTGTTAAATATTTCTTACACATTGCCAAGGAAAATCCTACTATGATTTTTCTTCAAAATAAAAGGAAAGCTGTCCAAAGTTTTGGACAAAATATGAATGATGCTTGCATTTAAAAAGGAAGAGCAAGAGCAAAATTCCTGCAGTCAGTATCATACAAAATCATATTCACATCAGAATCACAATGACCAAAATCTCAAAACTGAAGAAACACATGGGATCAGTATCATTATGCAAATAACACATGCAAGCCATGCCAAACTTGCAAAAAGGAGCAAAACTTCCAAAAGACATAAAGAACACACAAGTTCATTTCTGAGTGACCCAAACAGGACAGATATGGAGATGATATACACAGAATTTTACCCTTCCCCTGGCTCTCAACTACTCAGAAAAGTGTGATATCTAGAAACACATACTGAAGAACGGGACTCATTTCACACAGGATGGGAACTAAGACAGCCATGTGATGAGGAGCACTCCCTGTTGCTGCCTGGCACCTTGCCCCTTCACTGGCCCATAGCACATGAATGGGTAGCCTCTTGCTCCTCTCTCAAAGCCTCTGCATAGAGATGTTTGTAGGACCAGGGACTGCACCTGTTAAACTTCGCCAAATGCTCTAGGACCTTCATCTTGCTGGTTTCAGCATGGGCCCTGGGGCCCCAGAGGAACTTGCACTGAGCAGGATCGCTATGGGGCACCTGCCTATACTCTGGGTATTGTAGCTGTACCAAATCCTTCGTAATGAAATCCCAGGGCTGGCCAGTAACTAGGCACTTCTTCTGAGGTAATATTTCCCTTGTTATCAGGAATTCCCAGAAATCCACCTCACTAATAAGGTTTCCCTTACAGAAGATGACAAGGAGGATGACTACGAGGAGGCTGATTTTGGAAATGCTCTGGAAATCATCACCCAGTATCCCACTGCAAGTGAGGCCTAAGATGGGCATAAGGACATATTTTTTCTAGAGGAATCCACTTCCCACACATCAATCCCAAAGGCCAGATACATGCACTCACAGATCGCCTTGAATAATGAGGTGAAATCCCCCAAGATACAGGCGTCTACATTACACTGTATTTCTGCTTTGGTGGCAAACTTTTTTTGACACCTGTGGAGCAGGATTGGCACCAGTTTAGTTAGCTTCTTATCTTGGTACAGAGGGCGCAGCAACTGAATGACAAGTAGGTCTGGGGAGGTCTGCAGATCCTCCTCCTGATGAATGCAGCACTCACTGGATTGCTTGCTCTGACTGGAGGTCATGGCTGTGGGGGAGTGGAGACACCCTGAGGATTTTGGAGAGTACTTGCTGTCCTAGCCCAACACACTTCACTTGATGTAGCAGGGATTTGGGTACTGGAGGAGGAGGAGCCAGAGGAAGGAGTGGGCCCTTTTTCCTCTCTGACAGCCTTCAACACCTGCACATCTACCAGGCCCTGTGCCTCTCTTTGGACAAAGCGCCTCCCCTGAGCTGGCTGGGCTGTGTCTTCTGACCAGAAAGATGTGCTGAGGATTCCTGGGGACAACGAGCACTTAGTGATGAGGATTTAGTTCCCTGGAGGAGAGAGGGAGACTGTGAGTGTTTTCACACTTGTGAGCTCCCAGAAAGGCCCACTATTGGTCTTCTTTATGTGTGGTGTTCTCAGAGTCCTGACTAGAGGCACTGTCCCCAAGAAATGGGTCAGAAAGTAAAACTGTTCCTCAGGCTGCAGCTTTACCTCAGAGAATGCTCTAGATCAAATAGCAGGGATTGTGTAGCCTGGGCCAAAGGATTCCGCTCTGTCCTTGGGAGGGTGGAGCCATAGCTACACACTCAGTGCACGCCCCTTGCCTTGACTCCTGGACCTCCTCTGCTGTGTGATCTGTGGACATTGTCTCAGACCAACACTTTATGCTCCTGTTTCTTGGAGCTCCTGTAAAGCACATAGGGGACAGCTCAGGCTGTAAACCTCAGCAGAGTCCCTGTCTCCCAACCCTCATGGGAGGGGTGGGCTGGGCTCTGTGAGATTCCTGCTCTTCTGGGCAAATGTCTTGAGCAGGACCTGGACCTCAGCCCTTTACTGGCCAGAGGTAAACGCCTAGGAAAAGTGTCTCTCTGCTTGATAGGGAAAAAAGGCAGTAAAGGAGAAACACAGATGGCCAGAGCTGCATGGGGCAACAGCAGTAAGTGGAAAAAATTGGGGTCCATGGGGCCTAGGAACAGGAACCTGATGCTTCCTTATCTGAATAAATGGATATGTCTGAGCTTCACCCTTGGATTATCCAGGGCCTCCTTCATGAAATTTAAACCCTATGTGTGGAGACACTTAAAGAAAAATAAAGGGAAGCCAGTATCCCTGTGTTTCCTAGGTCTGACAACAGATGACAAAGGGATAGGTGAGGCTAGGGTATGGTGTGTTCAGGAGAGTGGGTGACCTCTACCTCCCCTAGCCCCTTGATTATCTCTGCAATCCTACTTCTGCTGCCTGGATGTCAGCGCTCTTGTACCAAGGCCTTGAGCTCTCTGAGACCAGTGATTCAGAACTAAGGGAGAAGCCTCACCCTGACAGCCCACCTCAGAATTCCGGGGATGACCAAGGGCTCAGGAAAGATGTCTGTGCAGCACTCAACATGTGTGTCCTGGGCAGCATTACTATAAGTCCTCCCGCAGGTTCCTCACCCGACTCTCGGCAGGTCCTGAGAGTCGTGTCTCCTTCCCAGATAGAGTTCCCTGCAGATAACATCTAGGAAAATGTTCCTTCTGCCCCTGAAGTTTCTAGGGTTCTCAAAGAAGTCAGAAGGCGTCCATCATGTCACCCCTTCATGAGGACTTCAGTGTTGACAGCAGGACCTGTGCCAGTCTCCCTGTGATTCAGGACCCCTGTTATGGCTCAATATAGATTTCACTCCAAAGGTCCATGGGATCACAGGCAGAACCTTTGGAAGATAAATGCCTATGGGAGCTCACAGCTGACCTGCTCTTAGGAGGTGGACTGGTTCAGGAAGAGTAGATTCATTGAATGTGATAGTGCAGGCTGTATCATCCTTCCTGGAGCCCCCTTCACCATGTGCTTCCTGTAAAACTTGGGATATATAGCTTTCCTCCAACCAGGACCTTCTCTTCTCTTGTTCTGCCTTGGAGCTGGCTGATGCTGGACTGAAAGCTCTACAAATTACGAGCCCCAATCAACTTTTTCTCCACTGAGTTGCAGATGTCAGTTATGGTGTCTCATTCATGAAGTCACAAGTGAGGTGACCCCTCTCTGCTCCTGCAGTTTCTCCATCTTCCTCTCCACCTTCCATACCTGCTCTTATCTCTGTGATGACTCCCCACCTACCTGCCTGAGTTAGAAGTGAGCATGCCACTTGGGCCCTAGAAGGCTGACCCAGGGGAAAAGCAGACTCTTGCTGAGGAGCAGATACCCTCAGTCTTAACCAAGCAGTTCTCTCTTGCTCTTGGCTAGCAAGAAAAGGAAACTGTATACAAAGAAGCAAACCTGGAGAGTCCAGGGAACCACAGGGAGAAAAGTCAGTGCTTCAATACACTAGCGGTTGTTGTGATCTTCATGGGTGTTGGGGAGCTCTGCTCCCACAGTGTTCTTACCCAGACCATGGTGGATGAGAGACCCTGTGTGCAGGCATCTGTCATATACTTCTATAATGAACTGGCTTGGCTTCCCTTCCTGGAAAGTGTTGAGTATTTGAACTGGGCACTGAGAGAAGCTTTGGGACAACTTTACATTTTGGTTTGCAGTACTACACACCCAAGGTGACTGGGTGAGAGACAGTCGCAGGAAACCTCCCTGGACAGAGGAGGGACAGGAAAGAGACACCAGGAAATATTTGATCTGAGCTGGCAAGGGCACAGGGCCTATCCCCAAAGAGATGCTAGGCCCAGCGTGTGTTGCTCTGGATTTGTAAGTCTCAACCTTGAATAACAAGAACTTGCCCTTCTGCCTGCATCCAGCACAGATCTGGTGTCCGGCTGCCTTCCTTATCTGCCAGTATGAGCAGGACATTCCGTGATACGGACACTGCTGCTATCTGGGAAATGCAGAAAGTCCAGCTTCTAGAACACTGAGAATTGCTAGACTCTAAAATTTGGCATCCCATAAGAAAACAATTCATTGAAATTCCCAGAGATATCTTTTTCATTGTTCTCTGTTTTCTTTATCCTTTCTTGTATCAGTCAGGGTTTTACTAGAGAAACAGATATAACACAAGATGTACAAATGCATAAGAAATTACAGGATTGGCTTATGGTGGTCAGGCAAAGAGTTGTATGGGGAAGTGTGCAGAGGGTGTCTGCACACTGAAGACTGAAGGAATCAGTGCAGTGTCTGTAGTTCGCTGCAGAGTTCCATGCAAGTGCATACAAGGAGGCCAACGAGTCTGTGACTAAAGGCTGAAAGATCTAAGGTGGAAGCCGTAGAGTCTGCGCTAGAGGCCAGAAGATGAAGTCCAAGCTAAAGGTGAAGACGGAAGCTCCTCCAAAAGGAACGGAAGTTCCTCTGTCCTTCCCCATTTCCCTCCTATATCATTTAGGTGATGATCCACCCTAGTGTGACTCCTCTACACCCTGGGGTGTAGAATTGCTGAGCCAATTGCTGAGCCAAGTTTAGTTAAGCTTCTAAGCTTCTCAAGTTTACCTAATCAATGAAGTACTACATTCCTTCTTACCTCTTTTTTCTCAGCTTTCTCTTCTTCTTCCTTTTAATTATTCCTTTTAGTTTTTCTTATTTTTATTGTCCATGATATTTCTTTTCTTCTCTTTTTTCCATTAACTTCTATCTCTTGGGCATTTTTATTGTTCTCTTTACCTAATGCTATTAACTCAACTAGAGTGCCCAACAAGATCTTTGGTTCCATTTTTCTCTCCTCATTCTCACGTTTTCTGGATTAATATTTCAAATTTTAATGATTTCTTTTGCCCATTCCCAGACTCTTATATCTTCAATAATATAATAATTAAGCTTTATTTACCTTTATAAACTTCACTGCATAAAATAACATTTGAATTGTCTTTTAGCCCTAGAAAAGCTATAACTGTTGCATTTAGTACTAATACCCTGTTTGTCATATATCTGTGATGTTAATATTTAGGCTGTAATTGTGGATTTCTATTATATGATTAAAGGTAATGCTCAATTACTTGTCATTTCATGTTAATGTCCAATTTGTCTTAGATGATAATACTGTATCTGGCTTGCTTGAGCAAGCCCAGGTCCCATAATAAATATCATAAACTGATTTTCTCTGTAACAATATGTAGATTACCACTGTCAAATTAACAGTACTGAGGCACATTCCCAGAGACTTCCCCCTAAGGCCAATTACAGTGAATCATCCGTTCCTAAAGTAACAGAGGTGGTCAGATCTTAGGAGGTAAAGGACTTTAGTTAATTATGCCCAAACACATTCCTGAAAAGCACACTAAGTAAACATAACTCTTTACTAGCAAGAAAAGATATTGCACTAGAACCACCACAAATTTTAGTGCAAAGGAAACAAACAGACCAACAAACAAAGAAATACGAACCATGAAAAGGCAAGGGAGTACAATGACCTCCAGACTCACAAATCTCACAAAGTCAATCGTGGAAGCAATGAGGCACAGAAAAGTATAATCTACAAACCTGAAACTCCAAAGAATACAAGAGGAAGTTAGAAAGCAAATCCAAGATATGATGTAGGGGATCACAGAAGATTTAAAAAATAAATAACCAAAATGTTTCAAGAACATTCAGAAGTCACTAATAAAAATGTATCTGAGCTGAACAAAATGATAAAAATACCAATGGCCAGTTTAGCCAAGAATTAGAGTCCAGGAATCAAATCCAGGAAATGGAATATTGCATGTAAGTATGGGCAACAGAATCAAGTAGTGTGAAGACAGAATGTCAGAATTAGAAAACAGCATTGCTTTTAAAGATCAATTATACAGGGACAACCTAAAAAGAATAAAAGAACATAAAATATTGATGAGCCACCTGTTAACTGTTGCAGAAAAGACTAAGAGTAGTAACTGAATAAGTGAAAAAGAGCTAACAGAGTAAATGGTATAGAAATCCTATTTACAGAAAAATAGCAGACTATTTCCAAAGAATAACCAAACAAATACAGAAAATTACAATATATAGAACTCCAAATACAGGAACCAAATAGACGCTTTCTATGTAATATCATTCTCAAAGCTGCAGGGTCCAAAACAGGGACAAAATCTTCAAAGCTGGTAAAGAAATGTAGTGAATCAGTTACACAGACAAATCCAATGGAATTACAACAAACTTCTTAACAGAAATGTTTAAGAGTAAAGTATTTAGAGTGAAGTGTTTCAAGCTCTAACACATAACACCATCCAATCCCAAATGATACATGCTGTAAAACGTTCCTTCAAAATTGGTGGAGAATAAGATACCTCCATGAAATGGAGCACTGAAAAAATTCATAACCATCAAACCAGCATTACAAAAATTCTTGAGGATATCTTAGAAAGAGACAATGAAGCCAGTTAATAGCAATAAGTTAATACAAGGAACACACCTGGCAAGATGAGCAGCTAAGCAGAAGGAAAACAAACATACTAACAAACTATAAGGAATTCAGCAACAGAAACAATGCAATGACTTGAAGTCAATTCCTTTCAGTCATAATTCTCAATGAAAACAGTCTCAAGTCTAATCAAAAGACAACGTGGCAGAATGTATCCAGTAACAAGATGGAAAGATATGCAGGGTAAAATATGCATGTAATTTAAAAGGACGTTTAAGATTAGAAATTAAATGATTTGAAAAAATATTGCAAGGAATAGGAACCTGAAATAGCAGCAGCAGCTCTCATAATTTTAGAGAAAATTGATTCCAAACAAAAAACTATCAGAAGAGACAAACAAGGCCACTGTACATTGGTAAAATAAGCAATTTAAAAGAATGAGATAAGAATTTTAAAGATTTATGTACCAAAATCTGTTGCACACAATTTCACTAAATACACAATAATGAAGGTAAATAATTAAATAAAAGCGAAGACAATAATAATAGTCTGGGACCTCAATACCCTATGATTACAAATAGATGGAGTAGACCAAAAACTCAGTGAAGACACGTTAGAGTTAAACCAAAGTTTCAAACATATTGATGTAATAGTTATCTATAGAGTGTCACACAAACACTAACAAAATACACATTCATTTTAGCATCTCATGGGACTCTACCCAACACACATCACATAATACTACATCCAGTATGGTTAAGTCAATGCAAAATAATCAAAATCATTCCAAAAATATCACCAGATCTTAGTGAAATTCAACTAGAAATCAACGGAAATGGGAAGCACAGAAAGTTTGTAAACATACAGAAATTAAACAATACCATCTTGAGGAATCAGTGTGTCACAGAAGAAATCAAGCAAGAAAATAAAGATCTTGTAGAATCAAACAATAATGCCAGTACAACATACTACACCAGCTAGGACAAAGGGAAAGCAGTCTGAGGAGGGAAGTTTAAAGTAATGAAAGCCCATGCAGAAAAACAGAACATGCACCAGTATATAACCTAATGATGCAACTCAAAGTCCAAGAAGAATGAGAAAGATACAAATCTAAAGGTAGCATGAGCAAAGAATTTATTAAAATTTGAGTAGAAATTAATGTGATTGAGACTGAAAGAACAATCAATAGATCGAAGAGATGGTTCACTGAAAGAATAAACAAAATTGGTAAAACCCCCCCAATCTTACCATAAAAGGGAAGAGATGACCCAAACTTGGTGCAACTATAAATGAAAAAGGAGAAGTAGCAATGTGTTCTGCTGGAATCCCAAAGAGCATTATTAAATAATATGAGAATCTGTCCTTTCATGAAATTGAAAATACAAAATCAATGTATAAACACCTAAACATATGAACTGCAAAAGCTGAACTGAGGAGATATACAAATTCTGAATAATACCATGTCAACCAAATAAATTGAAGAAGTAATACAAAAATTGCTAGCTAAGAAAATCCTAGGGACTGGTAGAATCTATACTTCATTACATGAAAACTGTACAGAGATTTAACACCAAGGAACTTCAAAAACTTTAATAAAATTAAAAGGGAAGCTGAACTCCCAAAATCACTCTTGGAAGCAAGTATTAACCTTATCCCCAGAGCAGAAAAGGACTCAACCATAAAGAGAAAATGCAAGTCAAACTCTTTGAGGAACACAAAAGTGATAGTCTTCAATAAGGTACTGAAAAACAGAATGCAACAAATCATCAAAAAGACCACACATCATGAGCAAACAGAATTCACTCTAGGAAAAGCAAGATTGTTTCAACATGTGCAAATCAATAAATTTAATACATAACATAGACAGATGAATTGACAAACATCACATGAACATACCATCAGGCACAGAAAAAGCATTTAAGAAAATCCAACATATATTCATGTTTTTTTGTTTGTTTGTTTGTTTTTTTTGGTTTTTCTCCGGTACCAGGAACCGAACTCACAACCTTGCGCTTGCCAGGCAGGCGCTTTTGCCGCTGAGCTAAATCCCCAGCCCCTTATATTCATGATAAATAGAAAACAGGTAGAGTAAAAAACTGATACACGTCATCTATGATAAACCATTGGTCAACATCTTAATAAGTGGTGGTGGGAGGTTAAAGCTATCCCTCTGAACAGAGGAACAAGGAAAAGACCTCAACTATCACCACTTTTACTCAATATGGTTGTCAAAATATAAGCTGGAATAATCAGATAAGAAAAATAAATTATTTTATTTTTTATTTTTTTTGGTTTTTCTCCAGTACCGGGAACCGAACTCACGACCTTGCGCTTGCCAGACAGGCGCTTTGCCGCTGAGCTAAATCCCCAGCCCCAAGAAAAATAAATTAATGGGACCTGTTCAGGGAAGGGAAGAAGTCAAATTAACTTTATTTGCAAATGACATCGTTTTGTACATAGAAGACCCTCAAAACTTCATCAAAAGACACTTGGGATTAATTAGCAAAGTCAGCAGTGTAGCAGGTTACAAAGTCAGCACAGAGCAATCAATAGTGTACCTGTACACAATAGCAAACTCACTGAGGAAGAAATTAGGTGGACAATGGTTTTTTAAGAAAAATTAAATTTTTAAGAATTCACCTAAGTAAGAATGTGAAAGACGTTTACAATGATAACTACAATAGTGTAGAAAAGGAAATCAAAGAGGATATCAGAAAATGAAAAGATATCCCAGAATCATGGATAGGCTGAAGGAAGATGGTCAAAATGGCCATAATTCCAGAACTGTTATACAGAGGTAATGCAATCCCAGTCAAAATACTAACAGCATTACTCACAAAACTACAGCAAACAATCCTCAAATACACATGGCACCAGAAGTGACCTAGAACAGCAAAAGCAATACCAAGAAACAAGAGTAAGGCACTGAGAATCAAAATCAAAGATTTGAGGTTACACTGCAAAGCTACACTGACAAAAATAACATGATACAGGCAAAACAAACAACAACAACAACAAAAAAATTCTCAGCCAGCTAGTCTTTGGGAAGGTCACGAAATACTCTAGCTGGAAAAAGATAGGCCTGTGTAACAAATGGTGCTGGAAAATCTGGCTGTCCACATGTTAAGGACTGAATGATGACTCATATTTCTCTTCATGCACTAAAAAAGTTAAAATGAAAAAATATTCTAAATATTACAACAGAATCTATTAATCTGCTGCAAACCAAAATCATGGACACATGCGAGTAGGCAATGAATTTCTGAAAAGAAGTCGAATTGTACCAGAAATATTACCAAGAATCACCAAATGGAACCATATCACATTAAAGGGTTTCTGCACAGCACAGGAAACCATCAACAGAGTGAAAGAGATAACTTACAGATTGAGAAAAAATTTAACCAGATGTTCCTCAGACAGGAGACTGATATGTAGACTGTATAAACTGCTCATCATTGTGAGTTTTCAGTCAACCTTAAAGGACATACAGGATTTACCCAAGGGACACCCTTCCTCCTTAAGAACAAACCAAGCAGACCCTCCCACTCAAGCTTCCTATTTGCTGTACCATACTCTGAGGAGCCAAAGGAGTCTCTGTTTTTCTCTTCCACATCCTCTGAGCAGAGAGAGAATGAGGAACATGAATGGCACCCACAATTTCCCCCAAGACTTCAGCCTGAGCTGCTAGAGAAACAAAACACACCATAAAAGAACCTCAGCTGAAGAATTCCTGAAAAATAGTGGCACAGTGAGTGCCAGTGACTCATTTTCTCCAGGACAGGGTGTCTAGATTCAGGAAATAAGTGTCCTGGAGAGATACTGAAGTGAAAGGAGTGTTCACGTGGCCCAGCAGGGAACTGACATAGGAGCAGAAAGTAAGACTGAGTGATCCATAGGATGTGGGACACAAGCAGAGGCAGAAACCATGGTGCCACCAACATCCACTGGCTGACTGCCAGTCAGGAGGCAGAGTGGAACTCGTCACTTCTCTGCTCACAGAGAACTGTATCAGTAGACAGCAGAAATCATGCGAGATACCGCTTCCATGTTGGCCTTCCAGAGTCAACATCTGGTGAATGAGTGCAGTGCAAGCTCCCTCTGACACAGTGGCAAGGAAATCGAGCTGTCAGGAAAGCAACTGCAGAACAGGGATGGGCCTTTGAACCCTGGCTTGAGAACAGCCCATTAGCTTCTTCACACTGCCAGGTTCCCAGAATGAGTGAGGGAAAGCCTGTCACAGGCAGTTGGAGAGCGGACTAGGGGAGTCCTGCTGAGAGGTAGGGACTCGTGATCACAGACTGGATTCTGCATCCTGACATGTTTCAGCCTGAGTCACACAGGATTGGAAGTGCATATCAGCACCATGTTCCCACTGCTAACGGGAAACCCAAAACAGATTCTTATGCTGTGTTATTTCTCAGCTACTCCTGCCAGACACCATTGTAATGGATTAGCCTGCTACTGCTATAGCAGAATGGATTCCATAGGAATACTTCTCAGTGGACAATTTAGTGCCAATGATTCTGTCTGATGAATCCACCATCACACCCAGGGAGAGGGACAGCAAAATTTCTGAACTCAGGAAGTCAGACCGGGTCATACTCTGCAAGAACCCTTGCAACCTGTCACAAGGAGATTCTGAGTCTGAGTTAACTTCAGTTTTGTATGAGGAGGTTCAGAGGAGTAGTTGGGGTGTGCATTCTCAGACTCTGGCAGAGAAGCTATTTGAGAATCACATGTGAAGTGTTTCGTAGATACAGCTAACCTGTGTTCACATCGGGCATCTAATTTTTTTATGTTTTTCTATGTTTCTTGAGTTACTTATCAATGTGGCTTGTGTTATGTTCGTTCGTTTATTAGGTTTCTACTCTTTTATATTGGTTTGAGCATTAGCTCTGACTTAATAGGCATCTTTGATCTTTCCCTCATCTCAGTTCTTATGTAGTTTCTTCACCTCAAACCCCTGAGGCGATATTACCAATATATTTCTTTACTCGTGTCCCAAACATATAACATCTCCTGTTCCCAAGTTTTTTTTCTGTTTTTTGAGATAGGGTCTCACTATGCACTTCAGCATGGCCTAGACTCACTATGTAGGCCAGCATGGCCTCAAACTCACAGTGATCCTGCTGCCTCAGCCTCTTCAGTGCTGAGATTATAGGCTTGTGGGGAAACACTTGGCCTCCCAAGCAATTAAATTGAGCATACTTAGTTCCATCAAAGTCAGTCACGCCTATCTTCACTTGTATAATTCTTTGATCCTCCCTGCCCTAAGTCTTTGGCTCTTCCACATCTTATTTAGTTTATTTGCCTCCCTACAAGCAAGCACTGAAAAGCCATAGTTTTTTCTTAATCACAAATGAATGCTCTTTCTCTCATGGCTCAACCTTGCCCTCACTAAATATCTTCTAAAAACTGTGAATAATAAAACTTCAAGTCAACTAACAGCATTAAAATAAAATCAGACACCACATCAGTCTTTTCTTGTCATCTACCACTAGTCTCCCTTTCAGACTTCCCCCTTAATGCCTGACAATACTCATGCTGACACCTCTTATTCTCCCCACCCCACCTCACCTCCCTCACAATAGAGCTAATGCAAGTAATAAACACTTATAGTGTGCATAGGGAATAGACAACAGGAGAGGGAGTAACTGCAAGGATTATTATATAGAGTTGTTGTAAGACTGAATCTTTTTGTGCTGCTATAAATAGAAGCCTTTCTTTCTGGAAAATAGAGGGACAGATTCAAAATCAGTTTACTTCACCAACAGGAATGATGCTAGTTCTTACATGGCTTGAAGAAAATAGATACATTTTTAAAAAGAACCAAAATTTTACAGACATTACACTCAATATGCCCATGGTGTATTTCAGCTAAATAAGTAACAAACTACTCAAGCTAAACAAACAATTTCAAAATCTGAATGGCAGATTCAACAAGGATATAGAATCCTGGAAAAGAGGTCAGACCAAAATGTCTAAAAGAAAAACAGTATAGAATTCACACAGTGCAGAAATGACCAATGTGAAGACACAGTGCATCATACTGAAGGCAAAATAGTGAACTAAGATAACAATCTCAAAGTAGGCAAAAAGAAAGAAAATAAGAGAAGACTATGTACGAACTACTAGATGGCAACAAGAAGAACAATCTAAGGCTAATTAGAGTCAGGGAAAATGGAGAAGATACTACAGGTGTATTCCCTAACATGGTTACAGAAATTCTGAAAGAAAATTTACCAAATATAAGAAAAGAGCTTGAAATACAAGTAAGTGATGCTTGTAGAATACCAGGCAGGTAAAATGAGTGGCAACTGGCACTAAATTCAAAGCTATTCAGCAAACAAAACAGAACAGAATTTTGAAGGCATCCAAAGAAAAACAAAAAATAACACATAAAGGAAAACCACCTAGAATCAAACAAACTTTCAGAACAAAACCTGAATGCCAGAACAACTTGTAGTTAAGTGATTCAAGTCCTAAACTCAAGTAACTTCCAACCTAGAGTAAATTACCTACCCATGCTATCCTTCAAAATACATGGAGAAATAAGTTCTATTTACAAAACAGACAAGTTCAGAAGATATATCAATGCTAAAGCAACTCTAGAGAAAATACTCAAGAATATTTTCAACAGAAACAATGAATTTGACATAGGTAAAATCAGAAAGGAAACTTGTGGGATCCTTTGATAAAGAGCAAAAAACCAATAAAATTAAAGAAAAACCAAATATGATACAAAAACAGATGAAAAGGCAATGATACTTATTAACGAAAAATTCTCATCAATATTTGCCAGTGTCAAAAGGCTCAACTCTCCAATCAAAAGAATCAGCCTGGCAGACTGATTGAAAAAACAGAATCCAAAATTGATCATACTCAAGAAGCTCATCTAATCTAAAAAAAATGTTCACTGCCAAAAAAATTAAAGGATGATGAGCAACATTTCATACACCAAGACTACAAATAAAAGCAGAAGTAGCAATTCTTATATCATACATGGTGAACTTCAAGGTAAAACTGATAAGAAGGGACAAAGAATGAAACTGCTTACTATTTAAGGGAACAATCCCAACAGAAAGAGGTAACACTGATAAACATACATGCACCAAATACTAGAGTACCTATCTTTATAAAACAAGAACTGTTGAAATGAAAAGATGAAATAAACATTTAAAAGATCATAATACAAGATTTTAACACCCCACTTTCTCAAAGAAAGTAATCAACAAAACAATAAAACAGTAAAAAATTTTAAGAGATAAACCAGATCCTTGAACACATGTACTTGAATGGATATATGCAGAGTTTCCATGCATCTTCAAAATAGTACACATTGTTTTCAGAAGCACATGGTATTTTTTCCAAAATAGATCACATACTGGTCCACAAAGCTGCTTAATTGAATATAAAAGTATGGACATCACTCCATGCATTTTACCTGACCATTGTGAAATGAATATAGATACCAATAACAAGAAATTTCCAAAAAGGCAGTAGCTCCTGCAAAATTACTAACATACTCCTGAACAACCAAAGAGGCACAGAAGGAATCAAAGAAGAATTTAAAAATTTTCCAGAAGTTAATCACAAAGATTGTACAACTCAGTGAAAGCTTTGGGATATTACAAAAGCAGTCCTAAAATGAAAACTTACTGCAATCAATGCTCACATTAGAAAATAAAGTAAGCGAAACTAAAAGACATCATTGGAAATCTTAAGATACTTAAGAAAGAAAAAAAAGTGTCTAAAATGAAAATTAAGGAAGGAAATTATAAAGATGAGAGTGAATATCAGTGAAAACAACACAAAAAGCCCCTAAAAACATCAGAATGAAAGTGTTGCTTTTTTGAAGGAATAAATAAAATAGGTAATCCTCACCAAGACAAAGAGACAAAATATTTATATTGATGCAATTTGAAATCAAAACAGACATTGCCAAAACTCACAATGTTGTAACTATTTCAAAAATTATATTTTAAGAAATTTAGCAGACTTTGAAGAAATGAAAAGATTCCTACATTCATACAAGTACAAAGCTAACCAATCTAAGAAGACATAAATATGCTTAGAAACCCAAGAATATGCAGTGCAATTTACTCAGTAATAATGATTCTCCCAAATAAAAGAAGACAAGGACCTGATGTATTCACTTTTCAATTCTATAGAATCCTTAAGAATGGTTTACCACTAATTCTTCCCAAGGTCTTAAAAAATTAAGAGGCACAAAGTGCTTTCAAATTTATTTATGGAAGCCAGCATCATCCTCACCTCAAACACAGAAAAAGATGCAACTTAAAAAAGAAAACTGAAGGTCAATGTCTTTCATGAAGATAGATGCAAAAATTCTCCACAAGATGTTATCAAATTGAGTGCAGCACATTATCATAAACATGCTACATCATGATCAAGTAGGTTTCATTCCAAAGATGTAAAGATGGCTCAACATGCAAAAGTCAAATGTAGCAAAACACATAAACAAGAGAAAGGACATGAACCATGTGATCATATCAGTAGAGACAGAAAAGGCATTCCACAAAGTCCAACACCTCTTTATAATTAAAAAAAAAAAAACTGAAGAAAGTGGTATGGTGGCACATGCCAATAATTCTAGCCCTCAGGAGGCTGAGGCAGGAGGATTGCTGCAAGTTGGAGACCAGCCTGGGCTACAAAGTGAGCTCAAGTTCAGCCTGAAATGCATAGTGAGACCTGTTTCATACAGACAAACTAAAAACCCCTGAAAAAAAAAAAAAAACAAATACAGAAGGACTACGCCTTGATGTGATACAAGTTATTTATGACAAACCAAAACCTAAGATCACACTAAAAGTGGAAAAAACTAAAAGCATCCGCCTAACATCACGAAGCAAACAAGGATATGTATCAAATCTTCTATTCAACATAGTGCTTGAAGTAGTAGCCAGAGCAGTCTGGGAAGAGAAATACATACAAGACTACATTTAAGAAAGAAAGAACTGAAATTATTACTATTTGCAAATGACAGGATACTCAACATGGAAGCCCAAAGATGTCACAAAAAAACCTCTCAGAACTAATAAGAGACATCAGCAAGTAGCAGAATACAAGATTAGCACACAAGCATCATTAGCATTTGTGCAACTATAGACAATGGCATGAGAAGGAAATTATGAATATAATACCATTAACAGTTGCTTCTAGAGAAATGAAAAATCTAGAAATTGACCCAACCAAGGAAATGAAAATCTCTACAAAGAGAACTGCAGTACTTTCAGGAAGGACATTGAAAAGAACACTCAAAATGGAAAGTTGTCCCTTGCTCCTGGATATGCAGAAGCGATATTTTCACAATGATCATACTGCCAAAACTGTTTAATGAAAATACCAACAGCATACATTACAGATCTCAAGAAAACAATCCTAAAATTTATATGGATAAATAAGATAGATAGATACCCACAATACTGAAAGAAGTTACCCACAATACTGAAAGCAATTTGGGGCAATAAGAGCAAAGTAAGTGGCATACCCATATTTACCTTCAAGCTATACTACAAGCAATCATGAAAAAGTGGCACGGTAATGGAAACAAACCACACACATG
>NW_004955498.1:3178444-3224463 GCF_000276665.1 Chinchilla lanigera | reverse complement strand
TCACCCAGCTCTTCCTCTGCTAGATATATTCCTCAAGGAGTTTAAGTCATCATACTACAGCAATACATGCACACCCATGCTTATAATGGTTCAATTCATCATAGGTAAATCCTGGACACAGCCTGTATATCCATCACAAGATGACTGGATAAAACAAATGTATGTATATATAATGGAATTCTACCTGGCTTTAAAAATGACACATTTGAGACATCTGCAGGAAAATTTATGCACCTTCAAAATATAATCTTAACTGAAAGTAACCAGTCACACAAGATTAAATACTAGATGATATCTCTCATTTCACAGAGGCAAAGTACAAAGAAGGAAAATGAACAGGATGGATAGAAAGAGGCACGTGTCAGACTTCCCGTAAGAGGGAAGTGGTTCAAAGGAACAAGAATGCTGGGTGAGGAGGAAGAGAAGGAGAAATGAGGGGAATAAAGATGTGCCATGTACAGGAACCTAAAAACCCCAATTACTGTAGTTATTTATTTACTTAATTTTTGATACTGGGAATCAAACTCAGGACCTTATGCTCCCCAGGAAGGCATTGTGCTCCCAAGCTATATTTTCCGCCCCATAATTTCTGTACAGACTCTATTGCATAACATGAGCTAAGACAAATAATATTAATAGGTATGAAAAACAGCATGAGGGTATTGGACAGAGGGGTGGAAGGAGAAGGGGATTTACAAAAATGAAATAATTCATTAAATGTACATGCTACCACAGCCAAAATAAATGTAAATCATGTGAATTGCAAAATTGTGCTTATAAAATATAGAAAATTAAAATATATCAAAACATTAGACCCCCACAACCTTAAAGACCCAGTGAGAAACTGGGCAGCAGAATGAGTAGATACTTGCCAGATGTATTAAAATTGGCCAATAAATACATGAAAAAATTATCAGCATTGCTTCCCAGTAGAAATTCAAATGAAAACAATGGTGAAATCCCATCTCACTCCAGAAAGAATGGCTATATTCAATAAAATCAAGCGATAGCCAATGCTGACAATCCTGTGAGGATAAAGCAACCCTTTTCATTGTTGGTGAGAGTTGGAACTGCTTCAACCACTATGAAAATAGGGATGGACATGACTTCTAAAACTAGCACTAGAAATTACATTTGACCAAGATATTTTCCTTCTATCTTTTCTTAACAATTAAAAACATTATATTGCAGCGTTTACACACCACAATTCACAAGAGCACATCCTTGTAATTGGGATATATGTCCATCAACAGATGAATGTACAAAGTGTATAGAGATAAAAAATAGAATATTACTCTGTCATAAACAAGGATAAATTTGAATCATATGTACTCAAATTTTTGAATTTAAGAATATATTGTTAAGTAGAGTAAATGAGATATACACTTTTAACTATCACCTGATTTCTTTTAGATGAGAAACAAAATATTATAAAACCTCTTTTTAAAGAGGACAAAGTCACTATGACATCTATGATCATTACATCACACAAGCATATGAAAAAAGGAAACCAAGAAATGCTATTGGTTGTGGAAAACAGAGGGGAAGTGGATCCAATAAAAGTATATTATATTAATATACAAAATTCCCACAATAAATGTAGTCATTCCATGTTACAACACAGAGCCTTACATACCTGACCCCAATTCCTCAACTTGATTGCTGACAGAAATTCCGGGCAGTCCTGCACTGGATAGAAGGACAAGGTTACAGAAGCTCTCTTTCTCTGGAGTGTGACCAGGAACTCAGACTTTCCCTCTGACAGCCTGCACAAACATGTTGCAATCCAAGGACACCACCTCCCTGTGACCACAGGGGTAGAATTCAAAGCAAGGCAAAGCTCTCTTGCTCCTGAATGGACCTCCATGATCATTACTACTTTTTGATATGGTTCTCAAAACATTATAGAAAAAAATCAGGCATGAGAAATATAAAGGATCATAGAGAAATGGAAGAAGTTCAATTATCATCATTTGTACATGACTTAATCCACTACATGAAAGACCCCCCAAACTCCACCCAAACTCTTATCAATAAGCAAATTCAGTACCACAGAAAGTTACAAAATTAACAAGGAAAAATCAACAGCATTCCTGTATATCAATAAGAACCTCACAAAGAAAGAAATTAGGCAACAATAAGTTATATAGGAGGGTTGTAAAAATTAAATCCTTAGGAATTTATGTATCCAAGGGAAAAAAACACCTTTACTGTCAAAATTACAGTAGTCGGAAAAGGCATTTGAAATACCACAAACTGCAAAGATATCTTATATTCTTACATGATCAGAAACAATACATTCAAAATGGCAATAATTTGAAAACTATTATTCAGATTTAATGTAATCACAATCAAAATACCAATACCATTCCATAAACAGCTGAAAGAAACAATCCTAGAATTCATTTGGACCCAAAAGAGGCCCAGGACAGCAAAAGCAAACTTGTGCAACAACAGCAAGGGAAGGGTATCAAACTCCCAGACTTCAAATCATACAACAGAGCTATCCTGATGAACACAGCATGATCCGGGCAACAATTCAGACCTGTGGACAGGCTGAATAGAAAGAAGCATACAGAAAGCACACAAAGCAGCACAACTCTCTTTCCTTTTTCGAAAAGGAACAAATACTTTTGTGAAAACAAATGTAGCTTCTTTAACAAATGGTGCTGGGAAAATTGGCTATCCACATGCTGAAGTCTGATCCCAAACCCTTACCTCTCCTGAGTAATAAAGTAAAATCAGAATCAATCAAAGATCTTAACATTAATATGGAAACATGATCTGCTGGAAGACAAATGAAGTAAAACTCTTTAAGACTTAGGCACAGACAGGAAATTTCAGAACAAAAAAGAAGTTGCACAAGGAAGATTACCAATGAGCAACAAATTGAATCAAATCAAGTTAAAATATAGTTCTGCACAACAAAAGAAACACTCATCAGAGTGAAGAGATAGCCAGTCAAAATGAAAAAAATTTCTCATCCACTCCTCAGACAAACTGCTATTATCTAGAACATATAAAGAAAGAAAAAACATAGCCCCCCAAACTAAAAGATCCAATTGAGATATGGTTATCTAAATGGATATTTCTGAGATAAAAAAGTACAGACTCAAAATAAATACATGAAACCTGCTCAGCATTGCTGGTCATGCATAAAATGCAAATGAAAAAAACACTGACATTCCATTGTACTCTACAAAGAATGGTTAACTTCAAAAAATCAAAGAAGTGCCAATGCCAGCAGCCTGCAAGGGAAAAGGAACCTTTCTTCACTCCTGGTGGGAGTTTAAACTTGTACAACTACTATGAAATTCAGTCAGGAGATTCTTT
Organism: Chinchilla lanigera; assembly: GCF_000276665.1. Lineage (NCBI taxonomy): Eukaryota > Metazoa > Chordata > Mammalia > Rodentia > Chinchillidae > Chinchilla > Chinchilla lanigera. The sequence goes on along the minus strand of NW_004955498.1, from coordinate 3,221,130 downwards.
AGGAAACAATACTGGAATTTATATTCAACTTCAACATTCAACTTATAGTTATCTTCCTGAAAGCACTAAACACATATTAGAGGAAGGCATACATATCAATGTTTATGGCAGCAAGCTCACAAAAGGTAAAACTTAGAAGTGGCATATATTTCCATCAACAGATGAATGGATAAGGAAAATGTTGTAATTATATGCAATGGAGTACTGCTGTGCCATTAAAAAGGATAAGTTTGAATCATATGTAGGAAAATGAGTGAACCTTGAGAATATAATGCTAAGTGAAATAAATCACATGCACAAATTTAAATACTGAAAGGTTTCTCTTATAGGAGAAAATCAAAATGTGAATGAAGAGCAACACAAAAGATATATAAAAGCAAATAGATGGGCATAATGGTGCACTCCTGTAATCAAGGCACTAGGGAGGTTGAAGAAGGAGGATCATTGCAAGTTCGAGACCAGCCTGGGCTGCAAAATGAGCTGAAGTCCAGCCTGAAATTTAAATTGAAATCATCTCAAAAAGACAAAAAAAAAGAAAGAACAAATAGGCAGACATATATTTAGTATATGGGAAGGTGAGATGGAAGGAGGGGGGATGGAGGGGAGGGAAATGGTTTAAAAATGTGGAATTGTGAAGTGTGCACATATGCATGTCATTTCTGTGAAAATGCCATCATTATGTACTACAAACATGTATAAATATGCATACATAAATATGTATATGCATATTACACACATATATAATATACATAATGTTTATAAATATACAAAATATGTGAATTTATTTATACATATGTATATATAATATATAATATATTTTATATATATTTGTCCAAGGGAAGCAAAGAAGGGAGAGAGTGATGGGGGATAAAAAAAATTTAAGATGTCATGTACCTGTACCGACTCCCCACAATCCATGCAATCACCTGCACCATGTGAGGCAGGGCAGACAAGACAGGCTTTTTTACACAGTTGTGATATTATGCTCTGGCTGAGGCTTCCTCATTGTCCGCTGGAGTTCTCACATTGGTTTAAGAAGACCTAGGTCCTCTTTGTTTTTCTCAACTGCAGGTCCACCCTTAGAATAAAGCTCTGAGACATGGATGTGCTATGTATTTCCAGCTGGACTTGAACTCACTATGTAGCCCAGCTGGTCTCAAACTTGGAGCCTTCCTCCTGCTTTATCCTCCTGTGTGTTACAATTACAGTCATGGGCCAGTATATGCAGCTAATTTTAGAATATACTTTGAATAGTCCACAGGTATACAATACTTGTCTCACAATTATTAAAAATCAGTATTTGCACTCTATTTTACTGTCATTAATTTGATATTTTGGATATGTTCAGCTTTCTTCTTGTGATATAAATAGCATCATAGTCAGGATTATCTGAATCCAAAGAAGACAAATCTTATTTTGCTAAAATTCTGTACTAGAATACAAACAATAACTAATTACTTTGGTTTTCAACCAATGGTTAATGTGTGTAAGAGAGCTGGAAATAAAATTCTTCCTTGCTATTTGCTATATTAAGAAGACTTTATGCTGTACATTTATAATGTACCAATAAACTTAGTTAATAAAAAAGTACACACATAGACACACACAAAAAGAATGTCTTTATAGGTAAAAATGAAACTGTCAGGTGAGAAAAGTTCCATGGTTTCGGCATCATAACCCTCTGAGACTATAACTCATAGATTCCCTGAAGCCTGTCCACAGAGAGTCCTCTTGGGATAAGAGAGATTATAAAACTCATTCAATATGTTGATACAGACCATGAAAATTATCTGGTCATATCAGCATATATTGAAGAGTGGCTTGTTATACCATAATGAATATACATGCTATATTAGATATCTTGTAATTCCAATTTGAAAATTTCAACAACTATACACACGGAATGGCTAACAACACTAATGAAGTTAAACTTGGTGCCACAATTTCTTCATCTAAGAGAGAAAGTGTCTCATAGATACTATTAATGAGTTAAAGCATGTAAAATATGAAACCATGAATGCTAAATGGTAAACACATGATTTTTAGCTACCACATACACTTTCATAGATATAGGGGATGACAGGTGAATTATGTTTGAGTTTTTAAACTTCATGTGTATTCTCTATTTCTTTCTGTGAACAAGATTTACTACTGCAGTGCAAAATCATTATTTTAAGGCTGACTTCCAGCCCCTTACAGAAGCTGCAACCTGTTACCTTGAAATACACTGCGCTAACTTTTAGAATTAAAAGAAAGACTCTGACATCCTCTTGGTTCCCCTTGAGCTGAAAGCTGCGCTCTCCTCGGAATTCTGTATCACGTGGTGCAGGGCAGAAAATGGAGGCTTTTCTAGAATGTTCTGGGACCTCTCTCTGGGGTAGAGATTCCCCTGTTCTCCCTCAGCCCTCATTCTGGCCTCAATCTGCCCAGGTCCTATCCACTCCTACCAGCTGAAGCCCAGCACTCAGAACAGGCTCTGACTCTGCACTCTGAGCTGCCTGAGGGAAGCCCTCCCCACCTGGAAATTCCTTCTCCATGAGCAAGGCTCACTACAGATGCGGATCTGGATTGATGGCCGCCCTCTCTCTGCATTGGGCTTCTTCACTCCCCACAGCTTGTTATGCTTCGCCCTAACTGAGCCCACCCACACATTTCCCCTCACCTGAAGCCCTCGCCTCAGAACCGGACCTCAGGAGTTCCGACACCAAGGTGCAGGTGCAGTGTGTGGACATCAAAGCCAGCTTTGTGCCCGGCATCTCCCAGGGTTCACAGCGGGAGCAGAAGGGAGTTTTCAAGGTCCCCTCCGTCCTGACTGGAGGTTCAGCACTTGGTTCTGAGCACAGCCTGAAATACCTTCCACTATGGACTTGATCTCATTACCTTGACACTATGTATCTACATCCCAGGATACATGGAGCCTGAGACTCATTGTAACAATTCAACCCCTGTGTGCTCCAGGGCTCACCACAGGCTTAGATCTGGGTGGTTTCCAGATCCTTCCTCTCAGGTAGGACTTTCTGACTCTCTTCTCACATCTCACCTCGAACTCCAAATGAGCTGGAGCTCCCTGCTCCCCTCTTCTGAGCTGAGGAACTCAGTAAATGCCATCACTCAGCTCTCACCAGTCGGTGCACATCACATCCAGCAAGGTGTCAGCAGGTGTAGAAAATGATTCTCTAGCTTCTTTACATCCTCCTTAGAGTGATCTTCTTGGATCCTGGTGGATCCTGGACTCCACTGGCTCTGAACCTTAATCTTTTCACCCAGACCAAAACCTGATGCTGAGAATCCAGTGATGATGACGGGAGACACTTCTTTGATTATGGAGTATAATGCTATCTTACATTATTTATTTGTATACTTGCTGTTCTACTTCTAGTGTATTCCTCATAGTTTGTCAAAATAGTGATTCTTTTTTTTTTTTTTTTTGGTTTTGGTTTTTCTCTGGTACCGGGAACCAAACTCACGACCTTGCGCTTGCCAGGCAGGCACTCTGCTGCTGAGCTAAATCCCCAGCCCCCAAAATAGTGATTCTTGTAGATGCCAATCCTCACACATTGGAGTGTGGAGGTGTATCAGTTCATTATTAGCTCAGTCTCTAAAGCCATATGGTCGAGCCAGGTGTGGTGGTACATGCCTATAATCCCAGCACTCAGGAGGCTGAGGCAGGAGGTTTGTTGCGATTTCAAGATGAGCCTCGGCCAAAAAGTCAGGTCAAGGCCATCCTGAACTGCATAGCAAGACCCAGTCTCAAAAAGACAATAATAACTAACTAACTAACTAAATAAATAAATAAAAACAAAAAAAGCCACATGGTCTCCATGTTTCAGTTGTGCTGGTGTTTTCCCTAGACCATTGGCATGTGTGCTATGAGACGCTGCTTCAGATTTTGCAGGGGAGTGACGACTCCTACTGAGGTGGGTCATCTGTGGGGTCTCAATCACCAACTGGCCTCTGTGGCACTACAGAAAAACATGTACGACTTCAACAGTCATCATCTTCCTCAGGCGCCCTTAGGTTTTGATGTTTACAATTGCTTGGTTATTTGACTATTTGAGTTTACAACTCCCTCTACCTCTCTATGTCTCCCCCCCCACTTCTGTTCCCAGGGTACATTTGAAATGCAAAACATACTAGCACAAACTTTGTCATTTTTGGAACTAAGAGAAATTTAAAGAAATTGAGCAAATATCATTATTGTGTTTCTTATCAATGAACACATTATACTGCCTTTATTTCTGAATAATTGACCTGAAAATGTAAGTAGAGGTTCATAGTTGTCTCTATAAATCACTCAGACATTTGTTAGTCTTCCTTTCTGATACTTGTACATTTCATCTACTACATTGTAACACTTTAAACTGTAAAAAGGTTTTGCAAACTTCAGTTGCTTGTAAAAATCACTTAAACTGAATGTACAACAGTGGTTACTAGAAATTTGGAAAGGGTATATGGAGAAATACATAAAGTATGGTGGAGGGGCTGGAGATTTAGCTCAGCGGCAAAAGTGCCTGCCTGGCAAGCGCAAGGTCGTGAGTTCAGTTTCCGGTACCGGACAAAAACCAAAAAAAAAAAAGAAAAAAAACATAAAGTATGGTGGAATTTAGTAGGGTAAAATATATCCATGTTTTATAATATCATACAAAAGTCTATTAATGTGTGTATTTTGTACACATTAAGGGAAACTAAAATGAAAATCATCAAGGTAAATGAAGTAACGTGATGAGAGTTTTCAACTTTTTGCCCTGCTGTAAAGACTTCAATGTATTAGATGGCATAATATAATAATCTCACTCTGTAAGATATCGCTCTATGAACTTTGATTCTTTGTATAATATAATCTAATTGTTTAATCTAAAACGTGTCCCAAAATCTCCCAATTGGAGGTGGGTGCTGTTTAGAAGAGGGGTTCACCTGGGTTTTTGTAGTGGATATATTCTCATCCCCGGCTCCTCTATTTTCTCTCAATTTTCAGTGTCATAGCATGACCACCTTCCTTAGCCATGCCATTATGCCATGTCATTTCTATCTCTGAGAAGGCCAACCATGGACTAGATCTATTGAGTTTGCCAACATAAACTGCTCCTCCTTGAAAAAGCAAGTGTTCAGCATATTGTCCTGGTGATATGAATGTAATTAACATGAAATCTTGGAGTCAGGACTAGAGTCATTGTTATGAGAGAACCTGACTCTGGTAAAAAAGCTTTAAAGAGAGGAGTTTAGAAAGCTTTGGTGATGCAGCTTTGAGAAGCCATAGAATAGTGTCAGTAGGCCTTAATCTGCAAAAGTTGAAAGAGCTCAGAAAAAGCTGACAGGAATGCGGAAACTAAAAGCCAATCTCAGAAGGTTCCAGTTGTGAACAAAAGTCCCACTGGTAGTTGTACTAGATGCCATGGTATATGAGTTATACTCTGGCAAAGACTTTGTCTACATTTTCCCAGGTCCTAAAATGTTGTGGGGGCCTGAGAGCGATGGCACTGTAGTATTTGATTTGGTGCTGAAAATTACAAGGCCAGCAAATGCTCAGTTTATGACACATTTGTTGCAGAATTGCAGTAGGAAAGTCTACAGTGAGTTCCATGAGGCAATGGCAGAGATGAAGCAATTGCAAGCTCTACTGATTCACCACAAAGAAATACCTAGAATGCTGGAGAATGAAGTAATGATTGGCAGAAGAATAGCATTAAAAGGAAGAAAAGTACTTTATATAGGACCAAGAAACAAAGTGTCTTAAAGGATATAAAAAATCAGCAAGTTGACACCCATTATAGGATCAAGGGTCTAAAATTAATTCTTTCACTTGAAGGTGTTCTTCAGACTCCTGTGTCAAGTGGACCTGGCTTCTGCACAAGCTGGTAAAGAACACTTTTGGTGCTGGTTTTACAGGCACCCAGAAAGTAAGAGATGTGAAGTTTGCAGGAAAATTTTGCAAGGTTTGGACATGCAGGGTAACGAAGCCCTAGAATGTTGTGAACTGTGCTAAATATGCAAAACTGGTCTGAGTTCAGAGGAATAAATATTTGACAGACATAATTAGAGTGAGGGCCAAGTTCAAGAATTTTCATTTGGGAACAATTGTTTATTGGTAGTTGGACTTGGTGCCAAATACATTATACTATAGTAGAAAATTGGCCTACATTTTCCCCATTTCCTGAAATTTTATGGTGGACTGAGACTAATGGTCATGGATTCATCCATTTAGTGATGGAAATTACAAGATCAGACAGTGTTCGAGTTGTGTCATGCTTTTTCTTGAAATCCAGTAGCACAATCTTCAGCAAGTTCCATGCGGAAACTGCTGTGTTGAATGACTTGGAAGTTTTAGTGTTTTATAAGAAAGAGCCCCCTAAAAGTTGGGGCCAAAGAGATAATGATTGCTAGACAATTAGTATTAGAAAGAAGGCATGGACCAAGTAGAAAACTACCTTAAAGCATAGAAGACATCAATGAGTCTTCATCCATTACCTAATCAAGTATTTAACAGTGTATAACACTCATTTCAACAGAAACCCGTTGAGAATCTGTAGGGCCACATCTTGAGGACAGCCTAGGGAAGTGTATCTCTGAGTTCAGCTAGACAGACCCTCATTGGCCATCGCAGCCATGTCCCAAGAGGGCCTGGATTCAGCACAAGATAATAAACAACTGTTTTATTGTACACATGGTGCGGGCTGTTCAGGCATGCTGAATGTGAGACATACGCACACAGAAAGCCTTCTACCCAAACTTCAGGAAATGGTGTGAGTGGGTCACAGGCCTTAGCAAGAGCTCTTCCAAGAGAGAGCAGTGTATGAAACTCTGTGAGTGAAACCAAATTTGTAGTCAAGATGCCAGGAATTTACAGGTGCCAAGTTCAGTACACGGGTTTTCATTTTAAAGAAAAGAAAGAACTGAGTGGACCCAGCCCAAGCAAAAGGCCTTGTGGGCTGCAACTTGAATGTCCATAGGGCCAGGCCTGCCGAGCCGTGTATTGTGCACATCTCACCACACCCTGCCCTGGCTGCTGGATGTGGACCAATGGGAGTTAGTGTGTGCCGTGCTGAGACTCAGTCTTGTCTTGCTGTAATTCCAGTCTGTCCCCATTCCTCCCTTTTGCAATGGGAATGATGACCATGTGGCCCTGTATTTTGGAAGCATTGTACCTTCTTTTTGGTTTTTGTGGGAGATCAGAGTTAGCATGGGTTCTAAGGGGAAGATTTTGGATTTGGAATTTTATACAAGCATGGAACTGTTCTACCTCTGGCCACTCTTAGAGTGGACTATCTGCACTTTGAGTAAAGAGATGCACATGAGTTTCTTAGGGGTCAGGAGAGAACGATATTGTATAAATTTGAGGACTCCCTGAAATCATGCTGTTTGGTTGTGGAGCCTGGTAGGAAGGAGAAATTGTGTGCTCCTCTCTCACACCTGCTTCTCCCACCTTCTGCCATCTGTTGTGCTACAGAGGCAAAGAAGTATCCACTGCATTCTAGGAAACCGTGAGGCAAAACCCACCTTTTCTCCATTGAATGACAGCTGATTGTTATTTCCTCACAGACTCAGAATATCAAAAAGATAATTCCTAATATTTGGATATAGACATTGATAGATACACTAAAAATTGCTGTTTACTTCTATGCGTAAGTCCGTCCAGTTATTTTGGAACCAGTCTTTATGAGACAGTCGCTTCTCTCCCATAATCTTGATTGTCCATATATAACTGTTCATTTTCCTGGGTTGAGTTTAGCAGAGCAAATCTGGAGGCTTTTGCTAGACTGAAAAATGTTCAGACACTTGTCATGGAGAGAAAGATACCAGGAAATCGAGTGAACATTGAACCACCCAGGACTACAATACAAGGGGAATTAGTGGAAATTCCCTTTCTAATACCTGGTTCATAGAATGTGAATCCACTCACAGAAGGACTTTTCTCTCCGTGGCCCTCCTTGTAAGGCTCCTACCTTGGCCTCAGGCCACACCCTTTCAAATGAAGCACCTTTCCGTCCCTGTCCACCTTCTTCCTCCAAGCCTGTCCCCTTCTGTGATCTCTGTTTCCTTTCAGGTGCCCACCAGAATGAGCACAGTGAAAAAACCCCTACAAAGAGTCTTTCAGGAATAAACCTTCCCCCAAGAAAGCCCTCCTCCAAGCAAACCTAACAAAGGGGTAGGTTCACCACGTTTATGCCATTTCCAACAGCCTGTAGGAAAACACTATGAGAATGAGCCGGATCAGGATGTGAGTTCTGTGACCTGAAATGAAGTCATGGGTAGACTGGAACATGAGCCCAGAGAGCTTAGCACTGTTCAGGGAATCTCCAGAGCTCAGGCCCTCGGAAAAATTGGAAAAATGTAGACCGTGAGTTTTACTCCAACTGGTGCACAAGCATGATGAGAAAAATCTAACCCCTTGTGAGGAGGAGTGTGTGTCTTCTCCAATCTTGATGTGATTTTGAAGGGAAGAGTTAAGTGTATGAGCAGGGACAGTGGTGGGTTCTGTAGGATTGGTGTCCACAGAGAGATGTCCTTGGCAGCAGATGTGGCAGGGAAGGCCTGGCTCAGGCCTGAGTACTAAAGACACTTTCTCCCTGAACAGTTGTCTCTCAGGTGAAGAGGATGTTGTTCCTCTGCTTCAGTGCCCTGATTTCTACTGCCCTGAGGAGAAGTGGGATGTTTGACTGCAGAGTCCCTCCAACGAAAAGCACAGAGGGCTATTCCCTCCACACTTACCTCTCAGTGGATTTGATCCTGGATGCATTCCATTCACTGAAGCATTTCTAGAGCTATCTCACTGTCTTGATGGCCGTTAGATCATAATACTTGAAACAAAGTGAGACAGTTCCTCCAACTTTACTCTATGTTTCATTCTAATCTTTGGTTGTTCTAGGTGTTTTCAATTTCTATATGAATTTCATCAGTGGCATCTCAATGTCTGCATAATATCTTGGAAATTTGATTGGTAGGACGTTGAATCTATGAAGGTATTTGGAAGAAGTTATTTTGTAAACTTATTAAACTCGATAGTTACTACACAAAGTCTTTATCTTTATGTATTAAGATTCCCATTATGTCATCATTTTGATGTATTATGTTTCTAAAGGCATATCATTTCATTATCTTTTGTCAGATTTATCTTTTTTAACTTGTACTACTTCATTTTAATTTCTATTTGCTTTTTTGGTTAATATAATAATGCCGCATGATGAACTGGTATTCTATGACAGTGCTAAACACAATTATTTTGTTTGCATTTTGTTAGCTTATAAAATGTTGCTGATTAAGAATTTTATTATTGTAAATATGAAGCTTACTTTTTCCAATCTGCGATTTGATATAAAATATTATATTGGATATAAACTTAAGGAAAATTTCCAATAATTTCTCACTCCTTGCCTTGCTCTGTAACAACTTCAGTCTTAGGGTATATACTCTGTAAGCTTGTGTGAAAACCAGGTTCTTCAAACTGCTTCTTAGAAGCAAAGATCTTCAAAATTTGTAGCACAAGAATACCTACCCCATTTCTCCTAAGCTATAAAGTCCATGTCTGGGCTCTGCATGTATTTGGAAAAATAGACTCCAAAGATATTGGACAAAGCTCAGGTACCCATTGAAAATTATCCATTCTCAGATGTCTTAATTGGCTGATACAAGTGATTTCATGAATAAGCACACACAAGTAGTGAAAACTAAGGGAGTACTAGGAAGAGGAGGTGAGACAGAAATTTACTTGGTATAAGTGAGGAAGTGAATCGATATCCTGGGGCATAGAAATTCAAAGGTGGGAAGTGAGATGATCCTCCTCTCCAAATAGACCTAGACGCTGCCATAGATGGGTTTCACATAAGTCACAAAAGATATAGGCTATAGGAGTAGAAGGAGAACACAAAATGTAAAAAGTGACTCGTGTGTCTGTGGGAAAGTATAGAGAAAAGAGTAGGACTCTCCCTCACAATCCAGAAAAATGAGGCTTTGGCAGATGAACAGCATGGGTGGGTCAGTTAGGAAGTCTACTTAGGAGTGAAAAGAAAATCCTTTTTTCAACCAAACCATCTACACCTTCCCAATAGACCCCAGTTCTGAATGGTGTATACTGCGGAGGACATGGGATATATTAGCCTCTGGTTCCAGGATGAGATGGGCTGGGGTGTGGTTTTATGACCCTAAAAACAACAAGGGATGACACTCAGTCCTGGGAGAAGTATGTAAAAATGTTCAGAAGGTCTTGGTAAGGCCACAAGGAGCCTTAGACACTTCAGGGATGCAAGAAAAATCATGAGTTAATGGAGTAGATATTTAGCTACCCTGAAGAACACAAGTGACTACTAAGTTCAAGACCTGGTCTACACACAAAGTGTATACCCCACACAAGCACCCTCTGTTGTTCCGCAAAAATCCTCCCACTAAGACTCCTCCATTAATCTCAGACCGTGCCCTACTCATGCAGCCTCTGTTCCCATCATTTTGTCACATTCTTTCCCCGAACCTATGCCCTGCTGTGACCTCCCTGTGTCACTTCAGGTGCACGACAGAATAAGGAAACTGCAAAGACCCTTCACATGGGGCTTAGGAAAATGGCCTACCCCAGAGCACCCATCCCTTCAAACAATCCTGAAGAACGGAGACTGACAGCACTTTCCAGGCATTACAGCAGCTGAAGGAGAAACACAGTCAAGATGATCTAGAACAAGACCAGCGGAGTGTGTGGAACTGCACCCTGTGGAGGAAAGACCTGCACAGCCAGGGATGTGAGTGAGGCCAGAGACCTTATAACACTCCGTGGAGTTTCCACAGGTCAGGCTGTTGGGACATAGTCCACTGTACAGGCAGTAAATTTTTGTCCTAGCTGGCACACAAGTGTGAGGGAAATTAATTCAATAGCAAGAGATATCTTTGTGCCTCTTCCTTGCTTGTCTCAGGGAGGGGGAGGGAATAGATGTGTTTCAGAAGTGAAAGACCTACTGGTAGGTAATGCAAGTAGGAGTTCCAAATTTCAGTCCTATGGACACGGATGTGACAAATAAAGAATGGCTCAGGCCTGATAACAGAAGACAAAATTCTCCATCAGATTTCATACCTTCGCCCAAAAGAGGATTGTGTTTCCTTTTGTGTGTGCAGGGTCTGGTCCCTAGTTAGAAACAGAACTTAGAGGTGGAGTGCAAGAGAAACTCCCAGGAAAAGCACAGAGTGTAATTCCTTCTTCACCCACATCGTGGTGCCATTTGTTGCTTCCACCTTATGATGTAGGCAACTCAAGGCCTTCAGAATAACTAGACCTTTCCAACTAAAGACACCAACAGTACTCTAAAGCACTACAATTGTGATAATTGGCCTCCAAAACACAGCACTGCTTTCGCCACCTCCTCAGATGGGATGCGGGGTAGGACAGGGCAGTGGGAGTGATTCACCCTTGCTGTGCACGAGAAAAGGGAACCACTCTTTGTAAACGAGGGTTGTGACTCAACTTTTCATTTTAGAGAACTATATATTTACATGCCGTTGTGAGAAATGCAATTATAAGAACCATTAGCCCCACTGTCAGTGGTCGAATATTGAAATATTACTGTGGTCCAATATCTCAAATGGATATCATTATTGATGCAGCCAAAATGTCTCCTACCTCCAGAAATTTAAGGACCCCTTCTACTTCTGTTTTGGGAACAGATGACTTCCTTCTCATCCATAACCTTATCATTCTTGGAAACCCAAGTCTGTTATGCCTTTATATAATTTGATCATTTCAGCGATGATATACAATGGATTCACAAGGTCTTGTTAGGTTTGGTATTGTTCTTTAAAATGACATAATTATCTGGAGATTTACAAAACGTTCTCTACACATGAAGTATCTACTCCTTTTTAATTCTGAGTAGTATTCCAAAGGATAGATCTACCAAGCATTTTGTTTCTTTTTTAGACATTATTCCATCTAAGGACCTCTAGGATATTTGCTTCCTGTCTCTTGCTTTTCGAAATGGAGCTGTACCAAATACACTCACACTGATTTAGGGCAAACATAGCTTTTTGCTTCTCTAAGATAAATGCACAGGGTCCTATTTGTTGGGATGTACAATGACTGCAGGTTGTATTTTATTTTAAAATGACATTATTATTTGAAAAATTGAGAAATATAGCAAACTGAGCTGGTACCATACAGTTCCTCTATACAGCATATCCTTACACAAAGTTTCCTATATAATTAATGTCTTGCCATGAATCTGATAGCATTTGAGAATTCATAGTTGCCTCCAGGATCATCCAATCAAAGAAGTTTCCTAAATATCAATACTGACACAGTATTTTTAAATAACATGTATAGTTTACATAGAGATCAACATTTTGTGTTGTGTGGCTGGTTCTATGGGTTTTGACAAATATGTAACACTGTGAATTCACTGCTACAGAATCACACAGAATAGGTGCAGTGCCTTAACCTCTCCCATTCTTAACTTGAAACTTGAGAGTTAAAAATTATGCATCCCTCTCTTGCTGTTGCCAAAGCCATCTTCGTCTCTACAGTTTCCCCTTTTCAGGATGCTTCAGTGTTGAAATCACACAGGGTGTAGGCCATGCACACTCATTTCCTCGGGCAGGTAACATGCAGGTTTTCCACCACTTGATACCTCCTTTCCTCATACTGAACATATTTCTTTGTATGGAAGAACCACGATTGTGAACTCATTCATTTCTTGAAGACTGCTTCATGCATCCGGGTCATGGCAATTATGAATAGAGTGATTTCAACAATAAGAACAGGCTTCCTAGCAGAGAGGGATGCAGTTCAGTCAAAAATCCTACCTCCTTCCTGTTCACCTAGCACCAGAGGGTAACAGGAAATGAGGGTTGAGGGCAGCAGAGCTCTGGGGCGGGGATGATGTATTTTGGAGAACATTAGGAGTCCCATGAGTGCATTCTGTGATGATGGACCAAAGTCAAGGATCTCTTCATTTTCTTCCAGCTGGATATGCTTAGCCGCAGCACATGGAAATCCTCCCCTCTCCTGCCCAGCGTGCTTTTCTGAAGGTGCAGGCTCCAAGCTTCATGTCGTCCTTCTATGTATGAAAAATAGAAGGACTGCTCTAATGAGCTCGTGAAAAGCATGAGAGAACTGTGATGTTTCCTCCCTTTATCCATTGTGCATCCCAGAAACATTCTCTTTGTATGCAAAGAAACTATGTATTCATGAAATCATACATTGATTATCCATTAATTTCCAACATACACAGCATCCCTTGCAAAATGTGAGAGGCAGAGCTGAATATACATCTGACCATTGTTCAGATTCAGAAAGCATGTGTGAAGCCAGTATCAGGGTACAACATGTAAACATAATTGATGAATTGTTTGAGTCTCCATGTGGGAAACTTGAGAGTTAAAAATTATCTTTATCTGCATTTGATCTTTGATCCACTTTAACTTTTGTTATCTGTGCTTTTTTGGTCTTGTCCATGAAAGTTCCAGTGTCCCCAAGTTCCAGTGTCCTTTGCCAGTTCCAGTGTCCTCAAGCATTTTCCATCTATTTTCTTCCACTGGCTCCATAGTTTCTGGTGCAGTTTTAGGATTTCATGTATTTTGAATTGATAATTAGTTAATCTCGCAAGTAGGAGGCTCTGTTTATTCACCTGCATTTGGATATCCAGTTTCCCAAAACTATATATAAAAAGTCCTATCCTGTTTTCCCTGTTTAGTATTACAAGGAAAGAAAATATTGCCATTGTGAAAATATAGGAAAGAAGGTTCAGTTTTATTCAGAGTTTCTGAGGATTCAACCCATGGTCAGTAGGCATAGCTTCAGTGCCTGTGCTGAGCCAGTATATTAGGGTGGGGGCATGTTCTGGATGGAGTTCTTCACCTCACAGCCGGCTGGGAAGCAGGGAGAGACACAAACAGATGAGTGTCCCACAGTCTCCTGCAAGGGCTCTTCTCCAGTGACCTAAGACATAGAGTAGCTCCCATCTCTGAAGTTTCCATGGCTGTCAATGACCCCACAGCTTGCGGACCATTCCTTGAACACATGAGCCTGTGGTAACACATGAGCCTGTGGTAAAACATGAGCCTGTGGAGACACTTGTGCAAACCATAGAAGAGGGGTTGGATGGAGTTAGGAGGCAAATCAAAAACATTGTTATTTTGACTCCTCCCCCATTGAAGATGGACAAGAAAGCCTCAGTTATGAGACCAACTATATTCTGTTAACAGAACCAGACAAAAACATTACAAAAAAATTTTAAAAGCAATTCAAAGTGCTTATGTATATAGACTTAAAAATAATTAGCAAAATAGCAACAAATGAAATGCATTATGTGAAAGGGATAATCCTGATCTACTGGGATTTGAGCTAGTAATAGGAAGTTGACTAAGTATATAAAATTCAACCAATGCAACTCTTCATAAAAAAGAAAAAACTTCGGAGCTCAGTGGATGTAGAAAAATAATCTGACAGAAATCAATATTCAAACCCATGACAAATAAAATATTTTAGCAAATTAGAAATAGAAAGGAAGAACAACAAGAAAAGAAAGCCTTGGTCAGCAGAAATTCTACCCAGCAGAAGAGACGGGCACAATGTAGAAGCGTTCTCCTTTATGTACAAGAAGAGAAACTGAAGGTCATAATGCATGTTAAATTATGGAGAGTGGAAATGCATTGGAAAGGTGTTTGCAGTTCCACAATGAATAAGAATGCACTATTGAGTCAAGCCGAATGGAGGGAATAGGTATTTTTATGAAACTATGGGAGAAGATAATAAAGATAAAGAAAACTGTGTTGCATTTTAATAGACAAAAGAAAATTCATGAGGGAGACACACTGAACAATCAAGACAGGATGAGCAGAGTGGTTGATTCTTGCCAGCCTCTGTCACTGACAGCATCAGTGCTACACAGCAGCCTGATATGTGGAGCAGCCATGGTGGAAGGAATGCAGGGTCTGTATGAGGTCACCAGCATGGGATCCAGGTCATCAAGGTTTATCCAGTTATTGCTGCTGCAAAATATTTACCCTGCCAAGCACAAGGACCACTGATAAACTCCTAATATGACAGTAATCCTGATGAAGTCAACCCAGCCGTATTTGAATGATTATGTCCCCTTGTAAAGCCTTTTCCAGATTGCACATTGCACATGTGTCAATATGGGTTTGACTCCATTGTTTGTAGTGATTCATCAGGCACCACTAACAGAATTCTTCAAGGGAGTGGATTTATGAATTCAGGATATTTTGTGTGATATCTTGAGTCCCTGTACCACATAAAGGAAGGCAGATCCACAGGGGACACAGGACAGAACATCCAAAGTTGCTGTCTCATATCCAACCACAGAGGAGCTGCTGGTCCTCATGAGCAATGAGGTAAGTGCTCCAAAGAGAAAATGACTTGAAAATTAGAAAGTGGAAACCTGTAAAAATGGGTTGTTATCTTCCTCAGTGAAATACAAACGAGATGTATCAGGGCTGGGGATCTAGCTCTAGCTCAGTGGCACAATTGCTTGCCTAGCAAGCTCAAGGTCCTGAGTTCGATCTCCAGTACAAAAAAACCCCCAAACAACAACAACAAAACAAAACCCTAGATGTATTATCTTCATGTGCCAGCTATAAGTAGAAGACAGGATACAATAACCAAAGCTTGGAGTGGCCCCACTTCTAATCACTCTCTGTGTCCTCCATGGGGGTTTGAATCTCCTGCCCCATGGGTCTATATTCGGAACTTCTCCACCTGTGCTTTGAAATAAGATTTAACTATTTGAAAATATATGATGTTTACAAATTATATGTAAAATTACATTAAAATTGTAGCTCCTCAGTAACACTAGACACATTTCAGCATCAAATGGCAACATGTGGTGGATGGGTCCCGTACTGTACAGTGTTAGATAAAAGCATTTACTGCTTAAGTATCCTTCCACCTAGAGGAACACTGAGATTCCTAGTGAGCTTTATGCTTTAGCGCTCACCTAAGCGCATCTTTTCAGTGTGCAGATGAATCCATACAACAGTGAGCATGGCACACGCAAGACCAACGCTGCTGGAAGGAGCTGCCTTCTCTAACTTCACCTGTGGGTTTTCTAGTCCTTCTGGGTTGTTTCCCGCCGGAACATACAGGAGTCACAATCCTATGAAATAAACGGCCTGCTCCTTCATGAGAAGGCAGTGAAGCTCTTATATACCAGAAAGAGAGAGATATCCAGATGATCACCTTGAATATATCTTGGCAATCCCCTGCCTGTTTTCCATGGTACATGGGCAAAGTCACTCTTCATAGCCTGGAAAAAACATCCATATCAGAGTCTCAAAATCCTGAGGGATTAAGATCTGTGTTACACCAATCTCTGAGCTACTGTGACTTACACTGACAAATGACACAATACAATTTACTAAATTTTTAGTTTTAGAGATAAGGAACTTATCTAAACTTCTTTTCCTTCTGTTCATACCCCTTCCTGTCTTCAGCCCAAAAGAAGTGACAGAATACGCAGATACCAGCAACTCCAGGAGCCTGGCCTCCAGCTTAGAGGAGGACGAGGTGAGGAATCCTGGAAGAGATATGGCAGGTGTGGAGATCCACATCATCTGCCTGTGCCTTCCCTCCCCTCTGTTCCTACTTATGAAAAGCCCTTACCTCGCTGTATGAGGTGTGATAGCCATTTGTGGCAAATTCATCTTTTCTTCTCCCTGGAGGTCACCTTAGATATATTCTTTTTTCTTTCTTGCTGAAATATATAGCCTCCTTTGAATTTGGTCATGTGCGAATAAATGAAACTCAGTGTAGTAACTGTTGTCCCCTTTAGCACTGTCAAGAAGAGCACAGAGGCTGGCTAAGACTGAGTGATCCCTGGAAGGGCAGTAGACTAGGCATGTGCGTTAGGAACCAAAGATAATAGAGGGCACAGTATTTGTACACTATCCTTTGTCATGAGAACTATTTTAGGAAAAAAACCAACTGCACTCATTGGGGAGTAGCTTTCTGAGGATGTGAACTTTCCTGCTGTGAAATGAGCAGTTTGAAATTCGCAGAAGTGTCTGTCAGTTAAGGCTCATATCTGCACTGACTGGCTGTGCAGTGCCTGCTCTCAGCCCAGTTTTCAAACCTGAGTCTGTGTAATGGTCTCCTTGGAATGAGAAGCATGTTCATCATATATTTCTGTTCGATGAACACCTGTACTTCTCTGAAATCATGCAGTAAAAACTGCCTAAAAACTTTTACAAAGAAACTGCAAATACGTATTCTGCATGTTACTTCCAGCACTGGGTCCTGTCTTGGGCTGAGCAGGTGCTGGTAGGTACACAGAACTCACAAGGCTCCAAATTGGGCAGGTGGAGGGTGGACCAATGGAGCATAGAAACAGGACACGGATACCTCAGTCAGCACAGGAATTTGGGTGATTTGGGTCCCCATCTGCCACTCACCCTGGGGAGGACATCAGAACTGTCATGGGATTAACAGGTAAATCTCAAGTAGCCTTAAGAGTGTGGGTGGTATGAAGGAAACCCTGCAGTCAGTTCTGTGGGGTGATTTCTACACAGGGTCTTCAAGGTAAGAAGCAACTTGCTCCTGTCAAAGAGAGCAAACATAAATGGCTGAACATCCGCAGCATGGATGCAGAGAGATCTGTGTACCGTGTGACCATGCTATATTATTCCAGGACTCCTGCAGTGTCTCCTATGGACATGCTGCTACAACTAAGTAAAGCGTCTGTTAATGTTTCACATTCCTTGAGGCATAGTCCTCAAGAATTGGAACTTTTCTGCCATGAAATGAGCAGTTTGTACTTCTTCCTAGAATGATCATCTATGGACCCTTCCTAATTACAAGTGGACTATAATGCTGACCTGTATAAGAAAGCAGGAAAGACAAGCGGTGTATGGAGAAGGACCCGTAGTGTCAGCGTACGTGATCACTTACTGGGTGCTCAACCAGTAGCAACAAGTAGGATTTTTAAGATAAATTTCTTATCCCATATTGGAAGAGTTTCTCAGAAGTTGTGATAATTGTGGAAATTCTCCATCTCTTTGAAGTGTTACCTACTATGGGACAGATGCTTCAGATACAGAATCAATCTCATTTCCATATTATTCTAAAACAGCAGAAGGAGTCCTTGTTCTTTACTCATTAGCACTTGCTTTTCTTCCTTTCACAATAACCTCCAATCATAGCAAGATGAGAAATTTCTCCTGTCTTTGGATTCACAGACGTCTCCTACCTGTGTGTTGATCCTACTACACCCAATATGATTGTCATTTTCTGAGTATCAGAACTAGTGTCACTCAGTATACTGAAAACCATTGCTTCCCTGTGGGGAGGGTCACAGACCAGAGACTGCAGAAGGAAGGTGTTTTTTATTTTATTTTCAGATCAACAAAGAAGCATTCAGCACATACTCAGAGGTCTTCAGAATTTGGAAGAATTCAGCTCTCGCAGATTTTTTTTCTTCATCTGTGGTGATATGTATGGTCCTGCCTCACCCAAGACTTGTGAGGGAGCTGTGGGTTTTGACCAACATCGTAAGCTCCTGCACCTGCACCTGTATTCTGTATACATTTTCTACTAATTCATTCCATTTGAATCCACCAAAAATATCAATATTGTCTCAAAAACCTTTCTAGTTTACGTACTGACACAAAGAATAGATTATGCTGCATGTCAAAGTACTTGTCAACCCTCGGGGAAAGTTTGCGAATGAGTTATTTTGCTGGTCTGGCAGACAACATGGCATCTAAACATGTCACTCCAAAGTTTTCCTTCATGTGAGAAAGGCTGTTCCCAGGTTTAGCAAAGTGACAGACAGGGCCTTCGACATGACGTGGTCCAGGGCAGGTGATTGTGGCCAGTTCCCTTGGGAGTACGTGCAGACATTGCCTGCTCAGTTTTCAATTCTTTTTTTCTTTTTCTTTTTTTTTTTTTTTTCGTACTAGGAATCAAACTCACAACCTCACACTTAGCAGGTATGCTCTATGCCACTGAGCTGAATCCCCTGCCTCTCGAATTCTTAATTCAGGACAGAATTCAGTGACTTGGACATAGTGTATTTCTACACTTTGGGAGATATTATTTTTATTTTTCTGTCTACAGAACTAAATTCAGAATCACTGTTGGGTTCAGTTTGGGACAAAATGGAACTGGGTGTCCTCACATTAAGTCTGCTCCTGACATTCTCATTTACCACACAAGGATCCTGAGAATTTCCCATGCTTATTAGGTATCACATTCTTTATCTATAAAATTGGTTTGACACATGTTTTTTGTTATAGGTCCAGTGGAATATAATAAGTATGTTAAAATGCCTGACTGGATTTCTGATACATATTGAATAATTGGTAATAAGCAGGTAGTTCTAGTGTTACTGTAACCTCGGTGCTATTGCTTGCCTATAGATGTCCCACCAAAGCCTCAGTTATGGCATTTCCAGAGGTGGCTAGATCTAAAATGTGCGATGCTGGAACTGATCCATGGTGCAATGCTAGATAGGTTCAAGGGCACTAGGATTAAGGGTGTGAGTGCTATTCACCCTAAGAAGTCTGGATAAGATAAAAGGGATAGACAGATGCTGTTTAAGCCCCTTGCTGCTTTTCCTGTCTTTGCGTGTGATGAACTGTTTCTTCACTGCAATGTCCTCTGCCATGTGCCACTCTGTCTTGGAGCCAACTATGGACTGAACCCTATATGAAATGTAAGATTAATGAATCTTTCCTCCTTCAACTTGTGGGTGTCAGATATATATTTTGTCTCAGCAAGGACAAAATTAACTAAAACAGAATGTGATAGGGCAACAGTGGAGTCATCGTTATGGCTGTACCTAACCATTTTTAGAAGACTTTGGAGGTGGCTTGTGGGAAGGGAAAGAGTTTGGAAAGCTACAGGTTGAAAACATAGAGCTCAAACACGTTAGTTGGTACTTGATGGGATAGTATGTTCAGAGCTTGGAAGACTAGAAGGGTGATAGAAATGTTACTGGTAAAGACCAGGCCCAGGAGAATTCTGCTGGGAAGGACTGCATTGGCTGTTGGACTCCAGATGATGTGTGTTATGCCCTGGCATAGTTTATCTATTTTTTGCTCCTGTGCTGACACTTTGCCTGAGTCTGAAATTAAGGCAGGCAGACTAATGAATCTGGCAGAAGAAATTTCAAGGTAGTCTAATGTTGAGGCCATAGCATGGCCATTGTTGCGGGCTTTTCGCCAGATTTACATTGAGGTTTAAGAGCAAAACGCCAGCAGAACGATTTAAAACATTTAGGTTTGGCCAAAAGTAAGCTCCAGTAAAGCTGTAGACTGCAAAGACAGAGCAGAGGTGATCCTGAGTGCGGAGAAAGAAGAGAACAGGAAAGATGGCCTGAGCACAACACAAGAAGAACTCCAAGAAGTCCTCCAACAGGACTCCACCCTCTGCAGCCTCAAAATTGCAAAAGTGAAAGCCTGCTTTGAGAGGACAGCCCCAGGCTTGCCAGCCCTTCTCTCCTCCTCCCCTCTGGCTCTCCAGGTCCCCAGCTCAGGGTGCAGCAGAGGCAGATGGGGATGTGGCAGGACTCTATCTCACATTCATGATACCAGCTTTTACCTCAGGAAAGTACAATCATAGAAGAAAGAATGGAAAAGAAAAACTGAATGTAAAACCTAGGAAATAATAATGACAAGAGCTGAAAACTTGGAAGTTGAATACAAAAAGGTAGGAAATAACAGTAAAGGAAGAAAACTCTTTCTATCTAAAATTGTTAACTGGTGTAAGTCTTTTATCAGATTAACTAGGTAAAGAGCAAAGCCTCATTTTCTGTACCAGAAACGAATGGTGAGGAATCCCTACAGATACTGCAAACACTGAACAGCCTATTTGGGACTCACACGGAGAACTTTGTGCCCATCAAATTGAAAGCTTTGATAAAATGGACAAATTCCATGGAAGAAACAAGCTCAAAAGTATCACTTAAGAAGAAAGAAATAACTTAAATATTCTACTTCTATTAAAGAAATGAAATTAACAATGAAATACATCCTATGACAGAAACTTCCAAGGATACGTGATCTAAACGCTGAAGTCTTTGGATCATTATAGGGAGAGACCATACTCATTCCATCATACAAACTGCTCTTGAAAATAGAAGAAGTGGCCAGACATGGTAGACCGTGCCTGTAAACTCTGCATTAAGGAGGCTGAGGCAGGATTGCCAATAGTTTGAGGCCAGCCTGGAATACATAGTGAGTGCCAGGCAACCTGAACTACATAGTGAGGCCCTGTCTCAAAACATCCAAAGAATAGAAGAGGTGGAAATACTTATAAATTTAATTTTATGAGGTCAGCATTGATTGGATTTCCAAGAGTGGACAAAGGCAATGCAGCAAGCTACAGATAGTATCACCTGTGAAGAGAAATGTTAAGGTTCTCCACAGCATATTATCAAACTCCATCAAACAGACTTAAAAAGGATAATCTATCCTAGAATTATACTCTGTAAGGACTAAGTGTTTTTTTTTTCCTGGAATAGCAAGGCTGGGTTAACATTAAAATATCAGTCAATGTAACATAATAAAGAAGAAAACCATACTGACTGACATATCAATTTGTGCAGGAAAAGCATCTAATGAAAACCAACAGAATTTAGGGTTATTAAAAATCTCTGCATGCCAGTAATAAAAAGTAACTGTCAGAACCTAAGAATCGAGCAATCTATGCAATCTCAACTCTACTAGCATACTTACAAATATTGTAGAAAAATATTTCTCTTCTTTGGCAAGAAAAATCAGGATATTTTTTTCACCAGTCCTGTTCAACACACATTGAAAAGGAAGATATGAAACTATCTTTATTATCAGAGAGTGACTGTCTAAGTTAGAAAATTCAATGAAGTCTAACGTAGCTGTTTAATTCTGTCAGCAAAAAATGTCACAGTCATAGTACATAAAAAATTGTGAATGCCTGTAATCCGAGAGTCTCACTACATATTTCAGGCTGGTCTTGATCTCACTATGTAGCCCACATTGGTGTTAAACTTATGGTGATCCTCTTGCTTACATTCTTTATTTTCTTTTTTGGTGATGAGGTTTGAGTGCAGGGCCTCGCAGATGTTTAAGATGGTCTCTACCACTGAGATGCACGCTTAGTTCCATGATATCTCAAATTATATACAAGAAGTAGCTCATACTGGATCACAGATCTAAGTGAAAAGCATAATACTATGACATTTGGTATAATACCCATTAAAATGATCTGTGTTGCTTCAGAATAGGAGATTTTTAAAGACACAATGCAAAAATCATGGTTTCTAATATAGAATCATAATGAGTTGAGAGTGTTATAATTTTAAAACAGTCCATGTAAAAGAAAATGTTGTAATAATGAAAATATAAACCATAGACTTGTATTTCAAGAATACATACCTAGTATCTATCAAGAGTATATCAAGAACTCTCAAGTTCAACAATAAGAGAAAACAGTCTATTCTGAATAATGGATAGAACATTTGAACAGTCACTTCATCACAAAGTCATGATGGACCAGAAAGATATAGAAGACCTGTAGAGGGCTGAGGATTTAGCTCAGTGGCACAGCAC
The DNA here is from genome assembly GCF_000276665.1 of Chinchilla lanigera. Classification (NCBI taxonomy): domain Eukaryota; kingdom Metazoa; phylum Chordata; class Mammalia; order Rodentia; family Chinchillidae; genus Chinchilla; species Chinchilla lanigera. Next base: position 3,198,618 of record NW_004955498.1, on the reverse strand, counting down.
CTGCCTGGCAAGTGCAAGGTCATGAGTTCAATTCTTGGTACCGGAAGAAAAACCAAAAACAGACAAAAATGGAGACCTGTATAGTAAGACAAGCAAGCACACAGGAAGGCACTCAGCAGTATTAGCTATTCTAGAGATGCAACTTTAGCCACAATAGAAAGTCTAGGATAGAGTGCAGTGATAGTGCACATGCATGGCGTGCCCTGGATTCAATCCCCACCACCAGAAGAAAAAAGAAAAGACCTGATGGTGTAACATGATGTATCCAGTATAAAAACTGATATTCAAAAATTAACAACAAAGGAAAACCTAAAAAGCCAAGTGCTGGTGAGATTGTGGAACTACTGGAAGCCTCGTGCAGGGGTGAGGAGAAGGCAAAATAACACTGCCATTTTGGAACGCACTTTGGCAGGGGTTTCGATAGACTTACGTGTGCTTGTCAGATGACCCAGCAATGCTACTGCTAGGTATTTTCCAACTGAAACAGAAACACATGTTTACAGAGCATGTGGGTGGGTGCATACAATGGTTTTGCCATAAGTGTCAAACTAGAAATGGAGCAAACCCAGACAACTCTCAGCTGAAAAATGGGTCAATAATCTGTGACCCATCCACCTAAAGGAATGGCACTCAGCAAACTAAACACAAAGTACTGGTCTGCACAACAATGTGGTTGCATCACAACTGCATCACGGTCAGGGCAAGCAGCCCCTCTGCAAGGGCCGCACGCTGAGGCTTTCATTCCGATCAGCTGCTGACGATGGAAAAGCTGTAAGGACGCAGAGCTGAGCAGTGGTTGGCAGGTGTTATGTCTGGGCGGGGCAGGAAGTGTGGCTACAAGAGGTAGCACGCAAACACTGCATCTGGGGTAGTGATGAGCCTTGGCTGTGCTCGTGGCGACTGTTCACAGTCACAGTAACCGAACTGTCCAGCAGAAGGGTGAACGGTTTTAAAGGGAAATAAACTTTGACTTGGAAAATCATTAACGGAAAAATTACTCTTGAGTCTATAGTGTGTTAATATGAGTCAGTGTTCTCATTTCTTTAAAAGGAGAACAGAATAAAAGGGCCAAGATGTGGAAGGAGCGTGACCCGTTTGTTTATCTTGGGGCACTGGATCGATTCTAGGTATGGGATACCAATGGCGAGATGGCTGGTAATGATGTGGGTAGCTCATTTGCTACCATAAGGGTGGCACCAGGCAATGTCCTTTTAGGACAGACTGTAATCCTATTTCTTAGGCTGCTCTCCAAGTCTTTCTTTGACTTGGTTTGCCCTCACATTCTTTAAACTTCACCAATTATCATACTTCAGAGTATAGAGGACACTTACAGCAACAAGATCCTTCCCTTGATCCTTGGCCTCTGGCTCAATATCTAGGCTCATCTCCGCTTGGCCAAAACAAGTTCATTCCTTAAAGAAGATGCTGGAGTGCCTTCCTTACCACTTCACCAGTGAGAACAATTTACACCTGATACCAGTGAATCTGACATGTATTTGAAGCTTTATCACCACCTCCTGTTGACCTCATGCTGTTCCAGGGGCATTGTTCACCCTTGCATGATAGCGCAAATATCAGCAAGGCTGACATGTCTGCTTCTCCAGAACCCAGTCTGTGTCAGCAACTTCATCCTGCTAAGGTGCGGCTTTGAGACACCTCAATACAACCACCTGGCATTTGGCATTTGTAATCTCAGGTTTAATGTTCTACAAACCATGTCTGACTTTACCGTAAGGCTCCTCAGGATCCCAGATGATTTTCTAACAAGGATTTAAGATGTGCATTTTGTGGGCAATCAGCTGCCTTGGTCCAGGTTTGGAAGCTGCCGCCTGTAACAAGCTCCTTCATCCATTCCTGGAGGGTGAACAGGTGATCATTTCCTTGTAAAGGGACAAAAAATTGGACTCTTCTGTCCAATTTTTTTTGCTTACCCACTGTGAGCTGCATTATGAGCACATTTTGGTGGAAGTCTAGAGGACGAGGTCTCTTCCACAGGGCTCCCTGAATTCCTCCCCTTGAGTCTGCAAGGAGCAACTCCCATATGAGGATGTCAGTTCTGACACCTCAGGTTTCACAGTCAGAATATGGAATACACAATTCAGTTTGAAATCACAGGCAGAGTTGGTCTCACTTGTCAGGAGCCTGCCCGTCCTGCCTCATTTTGTCATTTGAGACTGCACATTGTTGGGATCCTCGCTCTGGAGATGCTGAGTTCCTTCTCTGCGTCCGCTAAGTTCCCTCAGTCCAAGCTGCAAAGCTCAGTAATCTCCTGCTTGCTCAGTGTGCATGGGGCTGCCCTATGATCCCAGCAGGAGCAGGCCTCCGGGGGTCTCCCTGTCTAGGGACTCAGGAACCCTTTGCTGTGAACAAGGCTCTCACTTTTGCAGACCCTACCCATGGAAGTTAGGGGACCGCATACCTAATGTCCGTGTCTGGTGTTGGAACCTGGGCAGAGATGTCCTGCAAGGGACTCATCTTTAGGTGTGGGCTGGGTTCCCTGCCTCCTCCTTTGTCCTGACCTTGGTTGCTGGCAGAACCAGCTCTACCTGAGTGTGCCCTGTGCAGCACGGTTCTGACCTCCTGGTGTCCTGAGCCCCAGGTGGGGAATGGCTCCCTCCTGGACACCTATCCCCTGTCAAACTCAGTCTTCCTCCTCAGACCAAGGCTCTGACACCCAGGGACATCTAAGGACATTAGGGTTGCAGCAGAGGGTGGAGTTGCCTGACAGGTCAGATCTGGAGTGCAGAGCCCACAACACTAGAAAGTAGGATTATTTTTGGACCCCATACCTGGGGTGGGGCTTCCTCACTCTGCCTTCAGCTTCACTCCATGTCCTACCAGAACCTGGGCCCTCTCAGCAACAAGAACCTCAGGCACAGCACTCACAATAAGGGTCTGATTCCCAAGTCTCTGTGGTGAAAGGGGGCGCTCACCTGAGAATTCTGGGCCAAAGTGTATAGGACCAGCGACAGAGCCATTTCTGAGTTGTTTGGGAATTCTCTGTGTGGCCAGGGGCTATGTAATGCTCCCTCAGTATCTTGCCATCAACCGTAAAAGAGCAAAGGCACTGTTGGGTCTCTAGACTTGGAATGAGGACATCAAAACAAGACTGTGACTCTCAGAAGAGCCAGACATAGACCTGGGGGAGGGGTTTGTGTAAAGGGAGCTGTGAAAGAGGCAGATCTGGAGCACCTGTGGTTCCTCTACCCGGGGAAGGGTATTCCTGGTCCCCACAAGCCCTCACCTCAACCTCCCTGAGCCTGGTCCTATATGTTGCTTTCACCTGGAGCAATAAACTCATAAGAATGGTCTGCTATCCTCTCAGTCTCAAAATGGTGATATTTTTAGGATTCTGCTGCTCAAGGTGCAAGGCAGGCAGCAGAGGTTTTCTTAGAATGTTCTGGGACTCTCTGGTTGGGGCAGGGTTTCCTCAGTCCTCTGTCAGTGCCCGCCTTCACTCATAGGATCCCAGGTCCTCTGTGCTCTACCTGCCTGAAGTCTGGGTTTAGAAAGAGTCTCAGACTCTGCACTGGGGCTCCCTGAGGATAAAGAGGTCACGAAGTGAAAATATTTCTTGGGAGTACAGTGATGACTACAAAGATAATCTGGATTGTTTCAGAATGCTCTCCCTGGGGAAGGGATTCCTCATGCCCCACAGCCCCTCAAAGTGACCCCTACCTGAGCCCAGCAGTCTGCTCCTGTACTTGAAGCAGGGAACTCACAAGAGACCTCACACACCTCTCTGATTGCAAAGTAAGAAGTGATGACCTGAAAGATGGCTGTCATTTCCCTCAGCAGAACACAATCTGGATCTATTCCCCTCCCTGCCAGGAGTAAGCAGAGCACAGATTCCCTGACTGAGAGGAGGAGTGACCCCACTTCTCATCACTCTGTAAATCTTTTACGGGAATTTGTACCTCTTGCCCCACAGGTTTAAAATCTGAACGTCTCCACCTGTACTGTCCTGTAAGTTTCACCTATTTGTGGTTTGAAGTATATAACACTGAGTTAAAGTTGTAGCTCTTCAGTAACACTAGTCACATATCAGTGCTTCATGGCCACACGAAGCGGCTGGGTGCCATATTGAACAAGGCTGGCAAAATATACTTATTTTTCAAGCCAGATTACTTTCATCCAGAGAAACAGTGAAAGCCCCATTTGTTCGTTAGCTCCAACTTGTGCAATTGTTTTTCAGTGCTGGTGAAAGATCGATCGTACCCTGGAATCTGAACCTGCCAGACCAGGGCAGCAGGACCTCACTACCCTCTCCGTCGCTCACCTTCAGGCCATGTGGTCCTTGCGGATTGGGACAACAGGCGCAGACAGGAGTCACAGTCTTGTAGCGTGTGAATGACCATGTTCGTCAGAAGAGGACAGGGATGCGCTTCCATAGTAGAATTAAGGGATCTCCCCGTGATCCCCTTGCATGTATATCAGTAATCCTTTCTCTGCTTACTGTGGTAAGTGGGCAAGGTCACACTTCATAGCCTGGAAAGGGCTCAGAACCTTGAGCAAGGAGGTCTGTGTTACAACACCAAGTGTGCTCCTGTAACGTGCATGCAAAATGGAAATTCAAAAGTTTGAGATTTTTTTTCAGAGATAAACAACTGATCCAGACTTCTTCCTGCTGAGTACATATGCAGCACCTCCCCCCTTCCACAGGCCAAAAGAAGTGACAGAATATGCACATGTCACCAGCTCCAAGAGCCTGGAGTCTGGTATCCTTCCCTCAGGAAAGGGGAGAACAAGCTGAAGACTGCTACAAATGACAAAGACAGCGTGGAGTTCTACATTGTCTTCCTGTGCACTCTCTCCCCTCTGCTCCTAACAATAAAAAGCCCTTGCCCACCTGTGCAAGGTGAGCTGTTGATCCCAGGAAAATGAGCCATTGCACCTCCTCTGAGCTAGTTTTGAGTCAATATTTATTTTCTTGTTCCCGAAATGTATGGCCTCCTCTGACCTGGTCATCTGAAAACAAATGAATCTAAGCTTATGACTTCAAGTGGCCTGCACTACTACCACGCACAAAAGAGGTACTGGCTGGGATCAAAGGCACCCTGGAATGGCAGGAGATTAGACTTCTGGTTTAGGAGCCAATGGCAATAAATGCCACAATACTGATACACTATCATTGCTCCTGAGAACTGCTTTAAGAGAAGAATAACCAGATTCCTTGAGGAGTGATTCTCAAAGGACGGGAACTTTGCTGCTATAGAATGAGCAGTTTGAATTTCCTCTAAGAAGTGTCTATTCAAATCAAGGCTCATGTCTGAGATGATTGGCTGTGAGTGGCTTGCTTTCAGTGCAGCTTTTAAACATGCTTCTTGTTTAATACATCTCATGTGGAATGAGAAACTTGCGCATTGAAAATTTCTCTTGAGAGCATAAATTGGTTACTTTGCAATCACAGAGAAAGAACTCACTCACATAATTCTTGCCAGGGATCTTCAGGCAGAGTTAGAGTTATTTGTCTGTAACAATCAGCACCTAGTCCTGGCCTGGCCTGAGCGGGTGGTAGTAGGGGCATAGAGAGCATAATGCTCCAAAGTGGGCAGACTGAGGCCAGGTCCAGGCGAGGGCGGGACAATGGGGCACAGCAGCAGGCGGAGGAACCCTCCAGTCAGCAGAGGCATTTGGGTGATTTGGGCCACACCTGCCGTTCACACTGGGGAGGATATCACAGCTGTTATGGCATTCACAGGTGTGCTCAGAAAACGGAAGGGAGTGGGAGGCACGAAGGAAACTCTGCAGTCAGCTCCTGTGAGGCAAGACGGCTGCTGCTTACGGCCTTCAAGGTACAGAACCAGCTCGCTCCTGTCAGAGGGAGGAAACATGCATAGCTGACCCTCCTAGGTGTGGAAATAAGGATGTCTGGGTGCTGTGAGGTCATGGCATGAATATTATTCCAGGACTCATGCAGTACCTCCTACATATGTGGCTGTAATGAATAAGAGATGGATTTGCTAGTATGCCTGAGGAAAAGGATAATCTAGTGAACATTTTTAATGACAATTGGACTGTAATGCTCCCATGTCTTATAAAAGAGGTAAAGACAAGCTGTTGGTTAGTGAGGATTTGTAGTTTCATCATAAGTGGTTCATTGTAGGTGCATGACTAAAAAAAAACACAGATATCTTACGATATTATTCTCTACCTTTTTGGGAAGAGTTTGAGAAAGTGAAATGAGCCTGGGTGTTTTCCACCCTTTTCAAGTGCTCACCTACTCTGTGAGAAATGCTTTGGATGCAGAATAATTCTCACTTTGTATCATTCTAAAAATATTAGCAGGAGGGGATCTTGCTCTTCACTCACTAGCCCTTGCCTGTTCTTCTCTGCACAGTAACCTCCAGTCTTAACAGGCTGAGAATTTTCTCCTGTCTTTTGATTCATGGCCAGTCTGATAATGTGTGAACTATTCCTACAGACAAATGGTGGTCACTGTCTCAATATCAGGTCTAGTGCCATCAGGCATACTGAGAAGCAGGACTTGCCAATGGAGAGAGGCACACGTGCGAGACTAGAAAAGGAATATTTTATTAATTATTTAGTTACTTAATTAACTAAATTATTTATTTATTTTTGCGATCAACACAAAGAACTTCCCACCTGTTCAGTGGCCATCAGGATTTAGAGGAGTTCACCTGCAGCAGATAAATTTCTTTTTCTTGCTGTGCTGTGCATTGTCCTGCCTCCAATAGCTTATCAGGAATCATTGGGTTTTGAACACTTGTATAAGCTCAACCACATACCTAAGTGGTACATGAAACTTCTCTAGTAACTCATTGCATTAAAATCCAAAAAAAAAATGTCATGATAGTTTCGAAAAGCATAGTAATGTACCTGGGAAGACAAGTAGTATATTACATTCATGGCAACATTATTCTCACCCACTTGGGAAAGTTGGAGAGTGTGATATTTTGCTTCTCAGTCACATAATCAATGGCTGAAACATCTTAGCTGAAAGTTACTTTCTATGTCAAAAGGACTGGTGCTCTCAGAAGTTTTCCACGGGGAGCAAAGTGACAGACAAGTCTTCGTACATGACGTGGGTCAGGGCAGGTGATTCTGGGTAGTTCCCTTAGGAGAAAGCTACTTCCATCACCTGCTCATTTTTAGAGTCTTAATGCCTTGCATGTGTCAGGACCTTGGAATCAGGGTCTTTCTATATGCAGGAGATACATTTCATTACCATGAGAATAGAAGTAGATTCAAAATCAGAGATGGGATCACCTTAGCAGCAAGGAGAACAGAGTGGGCACTACACGACTTCATACTAGGAATCTAGGGCTGGTCTTCCCATTTACCACACAGACATCCTAAGAAGATCCAGAGCCCAGTAGGCCTCATGTTCTTCATCTATAAAATGGGCTTGACACACTTATCTGGTTGTAGGGCTTGTGGGATGCAAACAGTGTATTAGAACATCTAGGACAATGTCTGACATACTGTGTTGAATACTTGCTGATACACTGGTCCTGCAATTGATTTTTTTTTTTTTTTTGTGGTACCGGGGATTGAACTCAGGACCTTGCGCTTACCAGGTAGGTGCTTGTGCCACTGAGCTATATCCCCAGCATTCCCCTGGTGTTGCTTAACCATGGAGGCCATCAAGCCCTTCCTATCAAATTTGTGTGGTTTTCCCAGGTAAGCTTCAGGTTAATAGGAAAATGAAAACAATAAATTCCCCTAATGCGTTATCTACTAGAGGATATGTTACTTGATTTGATGTTGGGGAGAAATTCTTTGCTGGGAACAACTAATTCGTGGCTTTAGGATCTTGGGTGAAGAATCATATGTCCTTCCTTCCCAGCTTTTCTACCACTGACAACACTATTTTCAGTCCAATCACCTTCACCCAAACTCTAGTTTTAGAACTCATAAGGCCTCTATGACAAAGAAAACTAAAACCCGGCCACTCCAGTGACAAGGTAAGTGTGTGGAGTGGCTGAGCTGGAGGTCAATTACATATTGGGGGATAGAGCAAGGTCAGCCCTCAGAACACAGAGCTGGAGAGCCTAGTCGTGTAAACAAGCTGTTGGGACTAGAGCAAGGCCAGTCCAGCAGGTGTCTGGCCTTGGTGTTCTTCCTTGTTAACTACAACACAGGTAGTTTTAAAAATGCTGCATTTTAAGTGTTCTCAGCAAAACATGGTGACCTTGCACTTTCAGGCTAATGACATGTTTCTCATGATTTTATCATGTATAAATAAAGAGGCAACCTATTGATTGGATTGTCCCTGCCTCTCAATCAGAGAAGTCAGGTCCCACCTGGGCCAAGCTTTCCTTTTACTGTGTGTCTAGTTTTTTCTTAATCTCCCTTAGGCCCTTTCTCAGGACCCTGCTGGCTGCTGAGGTTTTGGCAGGCCAGCTCAGCACAGATGCAGTTCCGTGGATCTTGAAGACAAATTACACATTGTAACATTAAGAGCATAAACATTGTTCACAAGGAAAAGGGTGAAAACCGATCCAGATTAAGTTCTGCTACAAGACAGGGGGAAGGCTCCATGAGAAGGCTCTGTGGAAGGACAAGCCCTTGCTCAGGCAGTGATGAGCCTCCTAGAAGAGGCTCACCACGCTGACCAGATTGAAAGAGCCACCTTGTAAGATGGTTCAGGCGAAGTGGACTCACATGGAGAAGCTGTCCCCCAGAAAGCAGTCAAGTGGGCACTGCCAGACCCTGGGAAGGGGACACTCCCAGCCCAGAGCAGAGCCTCTGCCAAGAGATTTCAGAGCCTCATTTCACCTGCAACTCACACTTGTCTCTCAGGAATTCTTGGAAGATGCTGGAGACAAGACTTCTGTCTGGGCCCTGCATAGAACAACTCTTCTCATAGCTGTCCCAATTGAATATTCCCCTCACTTCACCCACCATCAAAAAGCATTGCTCAGAGCAGTCTTCCATTTTCTCAGCCTTTTACCTCAGGCCTGGGACACCTGACCTGAGTGTGTGCACTGCCACTTTGCATTTGCATTCAAATCTACTTCCTCATAAGCAAATGCAGTTACACTTAGGAACAAACTGCCAGGGCTCAGTACTCATCCAGAGCTTCTCTCTGATAGATTCCCCCCGACTCAGGGAGCATTTTCATTCTCCTTAGGTCCTGGCTCCACCATCTCACTGGGTAGGTTTGATCCTGCTGAGTCTGATGTACTCATATCTCCACCACAGACATAAGGCCTTCCAAAGACCACACGTGCATAAAGATTTAGGGTCAATGTGCCCGTGAGAAGAAAGGATTCTTTATTGATGGTACATTTCTCTCAGATAATTAAATAAACTGAGCATACTCAGTTATTCAGATATTTTAATAGTAAAGGACAACATTTAAGAGGAAATAAGAGACCAAGGATTTTTATCCCAATATCTATTCCTGTACTCCATTTAACTTGATGTAAACTTCTTTCACATTTCCATGCAAAGTCTTACCAAAATCTATGGAATGTTCTTGAAAATAAGATGAAAACTTTCCAAGTTGGATTGACAAAATAGCAGACTCTTACATTTGGAAAGAAGAGCAAAATTCCTGTGTGATCAATACCACACAAAATCACATTGACATTAGATATCACAATCAATCTTCAAAATCACAAATTAAAAATATACATGTGATCACTACCATCACTCAAATAACATTTACAAGTGATGTCAAAATTGCAGAAAAGGAGCAGCAGTTCAAATATCATAAGGAATATATGTGTCTATTTTGAAGTCATCCATATGGTACAGACATAGAGATGATGTACATGGGACTTTATTTCTCACCTGGCTCTCGAGTACTTAGAAAAATGTGATATCCAGAAACACGAACTGAAGAATGGGACTCATTTCACATGGTGTGGGAACTAAGACAGCCATGTGATGAGGAGCACTCCCTGTGTCTGCCTGGCACCTTGCCCCTTCACTGGCCCATAGCACAGGAATGGGCAGCCTCTTGCTCCTCTCTCAAAGCCTCGGCATAGAGATGTGTGTAGGACCCGGGATCGCGCCTGTTCACCTTGGCCAAATGCTCTAGGACTTTCATCTTGCTGGTTTCAGCATGGGTCCTTGGACCCCACAGGAACTCGTACTGAGCAGGATCACTATGGGGCACCTGCCTATACTCCAGGTACTGCAGCTGTACCAAATCCTTTTTGATGAATTCCCAGGGCTCCCCAATAACAAAGCACTTCCTTTCAGGTAACATTTCCCTTCTTCTCAGGAATTCCCCTAAATCCACCTCGCTGATATGGTTTCCCTTCCAGAAGATGATGATAAGGATGACTACCAGGAGGTTGATTTTGGAAATGCTCTGCAAATCATCACCCAGCATCCCATTATAAGTGAGGCCTAAGATGGGCAAAAGGACATATTTTTTGCTATGGGAATCCACTTTCTGCACATCAATGCCAAAGGCCAGACACATGCACTCACAGATTGCCTTGAATAATGGGATGAAGTCCCTGCGGTGACGGGGTTCTACATTATGTTGTATTTCCCTCTTGGTGATAGGCTTCTTGTTTTGAAACTTGTGGAGCAGGATAGGCACCAGTTTAGTTAGCTTCTTATCTTGGTACAGAGGGCACAGCAACTGAAGGACAAGTAGGTCTGGGGAGGTCCATAGATCCTCCTCCTGAGGGATGCAGTGCTCACTGGATCGGTTGCTCTGACTGGAGGCCATGGCTGTGGGGGAGAGAGGACACACCCTGAGGATTCTGGGGTGAACGTGGTGTCCTCGCCCAGCACACTTCACTTGATGCAGCAGGGATTTGGGTACTGGAGGAGGGGGAGCCAGAGGAAGCGGTGGGCCCTTTTTCCTTTCTGACAGCCTTCAACACCTGCACACTTACCAGTCCTCATGACTTTCTTTGGACAAGGTGGCTTCCCCTATGCATTCTGAGCTGTGTCTTCTGGCCAGGAAAATGTGCTGTGTACCCTTAGGGACAGCAAGCACTTGGTGATAAGGATTCAGATACCTGGAGGAGAGAGGGACAGTGTGAGTGTTCTCACCCAACAAGAGTATACTTGTGAGCTCCCAGAAAGATCCATTATTGGTCTTCTCTTTGCGTGGTGTTCCCAGAGTCCTGTCCTAGAAGGCAGTGTCTCCAAGAACTGTGTCAGGAAGTGAAACTCCTCCTCATGCTGCAGCTTAACCTCAGCGAAGTCTTTTGGACAGACAACAGTGATTGGGAAGCCTGGGCAAAAGGACTCCTCTCTGTCCTTTTTGGGTTGCGCCATAGATGCATACTAAGTGCATGCACCTTACCTTGACTCCTGGGCCTCCTCTGCTTTGTGATCTGTGGACACTTCCTCAGACCAAGACTTTCTGCTCCTGTTTCTTGGAATTCTTATGAGGGACATGGGGGACAGCTCAGGCTGCAGACCTCAGCAGAGCCCCTGTCTTCCAACCCTCATGGGAGGGGTAGGCTGGGCCCTGTGTGGTTCTTGCTCTTCTGGGGGAATGGTCCCCTTTGTGCTCATTCAAGTTCCTCAACTATTGTGAGCAGGACCTGAACCACAGCCCTTTACTGGCCCGAGGCAAACTCCTAGGAAAAAAAGTGTCTCCTTGCTTGATAGGGTACAAACAGCAGTAAAGGAGAAACTCACATGGACAGAGTTCCTTGAGGCAACAGCTGGAGGTGCGAAAAATAATTGCAGTCCACGTGGCCTAGGAGCAGGAACCTGATCCTTTCTTATTTGAATAAATGGTTAAGTCTGAGGTTCTCCCTTGGATGATCCAGGGCTTCCTTAATGAAATTTAAACCCTATGTGTGGAGACACTTAAAGAAAAAGTGAGGGGAAGCCAGTGTCCCTGTGTTTCCTGGGTCTGACAACAGATGACAAAGGGATAGGTGAGGCTAGCGTATGGTGTGTTCAGGAGAGTGGGTGACCTCTACCTCACCTAGCCCCTTGATTATCTCTGGCATCCTACTTCTGCTGCCTGAATTTCAGCCCATTTGTACCAAGGCCTTGAGCTCTCTGAGACCAATGATTCAGAACATTTGTGAAAATTTTCCTCATGCCCCTGACATCTCTAGGGTTCTCAAAGAAGTCAGAAGGCGTCCATTCTGTCACCCCTTCATGAGGACTTCATTGCTGACAGCAGGATCTGTGCCCATCTCCCTGTGATTCAGGACCCCTGTTATGGTTTAATCTAGATTTCACCCTGAAGGCCCATGGGGTCATAGGCAGAACGTTTAGAAGCTGAATTCCTGTAGGGGCTCACAGCTGACCTGCTCTCAGGAGGTGGGCCCTTTTAGGATGAGCAGGCTCACTGTGTGTGATAGTGCAGGCTGTATCTTCCATCCTGGAGGCCCTCTTCACCATCTGCTTCCTGTAAGACTTGGGATATATAGCTTTCCTCCCACCATTTCCTTCTCTTCTGCTGTTCTACCTGGGATCTGGCTGACAATGGACTGAAAGCTCTATAAATTATGAGCCCCAGTCAACTTTTCCTCCACTGAGTTGCAGATGTCAGGTATGTTGTCTCAGCAGTGAGGTCACAAGTGAGGTGACCCCTCTGTGCTCCTGTTGTTTCTCCATCTTCCTCTTGGCCATACCTGCTCCTATCTCTGTGATGACTCTCCACCTTCCTGCCTGAGCCCGAAGTGAGCATGCCACTTAGGGCCTCTGAAGGTTGACCCAGAGGACGAGCACACGCCTCTGGGTGTGTTTTTTCTGGATAGCAGGCACCTCAAATCTTAAGGTAAAAGCCCAAACGTGGTTCCTCCATTTACCAATCATTTGTTGCTACCTCTGTGGAATTGCAGTTGCCCTTTGGAGCAGTGTCTTCACTTCTTGCTCAATAAATCCACATTGCAGAATTGAAAGGAATACTATGCAGACCCCTCACCAGTAACTCCAAGCTGATAATAGGGGAAGACAGGATCTTACGTGTCACTTTGTTTATAGGTGTGGGTTACCTAATGAACCTTCAGTGCTGTCAAAGAGCAGAGTGGTTAACAATAGCAATTAAGCCTTTGCACGATTTAGAATTCAGAATATGGAAAATCTTAAGTTGGTAAAAACAAGCAACAGAAAAACATAAAGACAAGTAGATTCCTAGGAATCCATAAGGAAATGACAGCAAAAGTAGAAACACACAAGTAAAAAAAATAATACAAATACCACAGTGCTTTCCAGAAAAGAAAACAAAACAATTCTCTGTGGCTTCTGTCTCATGGGAAAAGGAAAATCTGAAGAAATCTGAAGAACTAAACTGAAACCGAGGGGCTGGGGATTTAGCTCAGCGGCAAAAAGCGCCTGCCTGGCAAGCGCAAGGTCGTGAGTTCGGTTCCTGGTACCGGAGAAAAACCAAAACCAAAACCAAAATAAATAAATAAATAAATAAATAAATAAATAAACTGAAACCGAGGTCCTCAGGAAGTCCCAGGAAGGAAAGGTGGTTCCGTGGACTAGCAGGTGCCGTGATCTACAGGGCAGTGTGGAGTTCTGCTCTCACAGAGTCCTTCCAAGGGAAGCAGTGGGTTAGCGTCCACTGTGTAGGTGCCAGCCATATCCTTGGAGAGTGCATGTGTTTGGGTTCCATTCTGCAGAAGGGTGGAGTGTTTGAACCAGGGACTCAGAACAGCCATGGGAAGACTTCAGGGTTCTCAGTGTTACCCTACCACAGTGACTGGGTGAGAGGCAGTCTCAGGAAACCGTCCTGGACAGAGGAGGAGCAGGAAAGAGACACCATGAAGGGTCTGAGCTGAGATAAGGAGAGCACAGAGCCCACCCTCTTTGACCGGAGGCCAGGGCCAGACTGAGTTGCTTTGGATGTGAAAGTTTTGGCTTGGTTATTGGAGTCCTTCTCCTTTCCCTGTACCCAGCACGGATCTGGTACCTGGCTGCCCTCCTTATCTACCACTGTGAGCAGAGACACCTCTCGATTTGAACACAGCTATAGCCTGTGAAAGAAGATGGGTGTCTGAGAAAATGGAGAATTTCTAGATGCAAAAAGTGCAGATTGTGAAATGTTCACTTAAAGTCACAAAGAAATTTCTTCTTATCTATTTCTCACATCTTATTTCCCCCCTCCTTTTCCTTTTAATTTTCCTGTATTTTTATTCTTTATATAATTTCTTTTCTCCTTTTTTTCTGTTATCTTCAATTTTCCACCAGTACTTTCTGTTACTTTTATCTAATTCTATAAGCATTCTTCTAGTTCATAGTAGGATAATTGTTCCAATTCCCTGTCTTCCTTCTCATATCATAAAATTTGAATTTTTATATTTTTCTTCATGCATTCTCCCTTTCCCAGATCCTTATATCTTTAATAGTATAAACACTAGGATTTGTTAATATTTACAGTTAGGTAACACTTCAAAATCACTGTTGAATTTTTGTACAATAAGAGGAAATGTAATACTTTTAAATAATACGTATTAGGTGTATGTCAATATATGGTTTTTTATGTTTATATTATTATTGTGGATTTCTGCCTTATTTGGCTAAGCATGGTACATTATTGCTTCCATTTGTATTTTAATATTTAATTTGTATTGCAAGATACTATTGCAGTTGTTTTGCTTGACATTGCCAGGGTCACATAATTGTTACCATCAATGGGTTTTCACTCTATGACAATTCCCAAATTACCTTTGTGACATTAACAGGGCCAGGATACAGTGCTAGAGAACTTGCTGTTGAACCAATTGCAGTGTATCCTCCCCTTCCAAATTATGAGAGGGGGCAGATATTAGGCCACAGAAAAACAACCGTTGTTAGGTATACCCGCACTACATCTTCGAAGCAAACTAAACAAACAGGTCTCTAGCAACAAATCTTTCAACTCTGAGTGCCTCAAAATTCAACACATACATACTCCTCTGACCACAAATACAAAATGTGAGAAGACAGGGCCCCAAAATAGCTTCCAAAATTTCAAACTCCTCCGAATACCATCCAGAGCACTACAAAGGAGAGAACAGCTTAAGTCACATACCTGAATTACTTGGAATGGTAACACAGGAGTTCAGAAGAAAGAACACAGTTTATCTCAGCAGAATCATAGAAGATATAAATATAGAGATAATGAAGTAATTACACAGGATAATCAAGGAGTTAACAAGTACATTAATTAAAACTAACTGAGCTAGATTAAATGATACAAAATGCAAAAGGACAATTTAAAAAGAATTACTGTCCATGAAAACTTTCAATGAGAAATCCTGGAGACTAAATATTGTATTGAAAGTGTGGGCAGTAGAAGTGATCACCAACAAATAAAAATTCTGAATAATCCAATACTGGAGAATGAAGTTGAAGAATATCAAATAAGAAAATCCCAGGTACTGCAGGATGTACTCTTGAATTCTACAAGAACTTCAGAGAAGATCTAAGGAAAATACCCCTTAAAATCATCAACAAAATTGAAAGAGAAACAGTATTCCCAAAATCATTCTTGCTAGTAGGTCCCAAAGTAGAAAAAGACCAATTTAGAAAGGTGAACAACAGATCAATCTCTTTAGTCAACATAAATACTGAAATCCTCAAGAAGATAATGGCAAATAGAATGCACCAAATCAGCAAGCTCAAGTAGGATTCACTCAACTAAAAAAATGTAATATGCTGCATATAAAGAACTAAGGATAAAAATGAACGAATTTCAACCTTTGATAAATATTACAATCCATTAATGAAAAAAAATTTTATAAAATATAGATAGAAGAAAATAAAATCTCTCTGTTAAAACCATTTGTGAAATACGGTAAGAATTTTTTTTTTTTTTTTTGGTTTTTTTGGTTTTTGTCCGATACCGGGAACCGAACGCATGACCTTGTGCTTGCCAGGCAGGCGCTTTGCCACTGAGCTAAATCCCCAGCTCCTGGTAAGAAATTTCTATTAAATGGGGAGAGGAAAAAGAAAAAGATGTCAGCTCTCACCACTGCTGTTCAAAGTAATTCTAAACACTTTTGTCAGAGTAATCAGGCAAGAGAAAAAAATTAAAGGTATATATATAACAAAGGAAGAATTGAATTACCAGTGTTTGTAGATAAGAAGATCCTGTACCTTGAAGATGACCCAAACACCACCAAAGTTCTCCTAGAGTTAATAACCAAATTCAGTAGCATAGCAGGTTACAAAGTCAACACATAAATATCACTAACATTCCTGTACACCAGGAATAAACTCACTGGGACAGAAATGAAGGAAACAATACCTTTCACAATAACAGCAATAAAAAATGCAATACTTCAGAATTAACATGACCAAGGAAATGAAAGACCTCTACAACAAAAATTACAGCACTGTGAAAAAGGAGGCCGAAGAGGATATGAATAACTGGTAAGATATCACTTGTGCCTGAAAAGGCACAACCAACATAGTTAAAAATGATGATAATTCCAAACTGTTACACAGATGTTACACAATCCCAATGTAAATATGAATAGCATTCTTCCAGATCTAGGAAAAACAATCCTAAAATTCACACAAGATCAAAAGTGACCTAAAATAGCAAAATCTATCCTGAGCAAAAATAGTGTGCCTGGAGGAATAACAGCCCCAGACCTCAAGATAAATCACAAAGCTACAGTGATGAAAACAGCATGGTACTGGTGAAAATCAGACTTCTGGATCGATAAAACAGAACAGAGGGAACAGAAACAATACCAAGCAAACTCAGCTATGATATCCTTCACAAGGGGTCAAGTACTACCCTTGGAGGAAAGACAGCCACTTTAACAAACGGAGCTGGGGAAACTTGCTCTCCACAGGAGAAAGATTGACCCTGGACCAATATCTCACCATGCACTATATTAAAATCAAAGCTTTAAAATGGAAACATTCTGCTGGAAACAAAATACATAATACTCTGGAAGACGTAGTCATAGGGATGGTCTTAATGAAAAGAATCCCAGGTGCACACTAAATAATATCAAGAATCAACAAATGAGATTGTGTCAAATTTAAAGACATCTGCACAGCAAAGGAAGCAATCTGTTGTTTGTATAGACAACCTTAAGAATGGGAAAATAATGGGCAGATGCTTCTCAGACTACAGATAAATATCTAGAACATATAAATATGCCCAAAAATTAGTGCCCACAGATTCAAATATCCACTCAAGAAATGGGCTTCTGAAATGAATGACTCTCAGATGAAGAGGTACAAATAGCCAAAACCCACATGGAAACATGGTGAGCACTGCTGGCCATTCAAATAATCTAAATTAATGAACAATAGGATTTCATGCCACTGCAAAAAGAACAGCTATGGCTATCTGACAAGAGCAAATGCTGGTGAGCACGGTGGGGGGCTATAGAGAGCAACCCTGTTCACTCCTTGTGGGAGTGTTAACTGGGACAAATGCTGTGGAAATCAGTATGCAGATTAGTGAGAAAACTATCACTAGAAATTGCCTTCAACTCAGATATTCTTCTTCCAAACGTCTTCCTGAGAGAATTAACAATATCAAAATGCAGTGATGTATTCATACCCATGTTTATAATAGCACAATTATTAATAGCTAAATCCTTGATGGAGCTTATATGTCCATCTGCAGATGAATGCATAAAGAAAATGTGGTATTTAAGTACAAGGGAATACAATTTTCATATAAAAACATAATCCTAATTCATTTGTTAAAAAAATGGATGTACCCCAAAACATAATGTTAAGTAAATAAAATCTGATACCAAGCTTAAGTATCATGCTTTTCTTATACAAGAAATAAAAAATACAAACAAAGAGTGAAAGGAAAGATAAATATTAGTAAATATTGGATTGATTTTAGCATGTGGGCGGAAGTCAAGAGATGGAAAGAATGATAAAAGAGAGTTGGGACATAACATAAAAGGGGGAAACTCAGGAACTGTGATGCCTCCTGCCTTGCCTTTGTTGCCAGGACTGCTTTTGCCGTTTTCAGTCTCTTTTGGCTCCAGATGAATTTTAGGAATATTCTGTCTAGGTCTTTGAGGTATACCAGTGGTACCTTCATTGGAATTGCATTGAATCTGTGTAACAATTTTGGGAGTATGGCCATTTTCACAATGTTGGTTTTCCTATCCACAAGAAAGGAATAACTTTCCATTTTTTTAAATTCTCTTCAATCACTTTTATCAGAATACTGTAATTTTCACTGTATAGATCTTTTACTTCTTCTGTTAGATTGATTCCTAAGAATGTAAGTTTTTTGAATGCTATTGGAAAGGTATGATTTCCCTTATTTCTCTCTCAGTTAGTTTATTGTTTTTGTATAGGAATACTGTTGATTTTTGAGTGTAGACATTGTATCCAGCTATGCTACTGAATTTGTTGATTAATTCTAGGAGTTTTTTGTGGAGTTTTGGGGCTCTTCCATGTATAGTACTTTTATTTTGTGTTTTTTTTTTTTTTTTTTTACTTGTTAGTATCTTCAATTGTTTGATCCAGCTTACATTCTTATGTCTAGTGGACTGAGCAACTGCGTTGCAGATAACACTATGTAATACAGCAACCACTGCAAATTTCTATCATTTTGTTTTTAGGTCATGTATCAGTTTTGTTGATTTTGTGCTGTTTTGATGTAGTCTTCATTATTGCTTTTTCAGTTTTTTAATTTTTTAAGTGAAAAAGTAGGAAACTCTGTACTTTTCCTGTGGACCAAGTCCCTATGAGAAATGTGGTCACTATGTACTCCAAACACTTTACAAGTAGAAATTCAGTATGATGAATTTGACCAACATGTATGTCTAAGTTGTACTGATACATTTAATAATAAAAAAGGAAGGTGTCAAGGAGAGAGAAATAGAGTAAAAAGGAATGAACATGGGTGATGCACTTGTAGCAACTTCCCAAGATGAGTGCATTCATTATGTACTACAAACATGCACCAATATCAACAACCTTTACTTCTCACCCAAGTTCCTCTACTAATTCCAGGCCAATCAGGACCTAAACCCTTTGCCAACAGAACATGTCTCCTCCTGTAACCTGGTTAAGATCCTCACAGCAAGGGTCACCTCCCTGAGACCAGGGAGACAATAGCCCTATCTCTTTAATGCATATAGATGCAAAAACTCTCAATAAACTACCAGCAAATAGAATGCACTAAATCATCCAGAAGATCATATATAGTGACCAAGTAGAACTCATTCCACTGATATAGGTATGGTGAACCATACAATACAGTGGTTCAAACAAAAATATAATGCAATGCCTGCAGAGAAGCCAGGACAAAAGTACATGGTCTTCTGAATAGAGATAAAACAAACATTTGACAAAAGCTAATATTCATTCATGATGAGTATCCTGAAGAAAATAGTTATAGAAGGTCCTCTTCTGTTCCATAAAAATCATGTGTGACAAGGCAATGACCAAATAGTATTAAAGGGGAGAAGTGGAAAGCTTTCCCTCTAAAATCAGCAACAAGAAATGGATGCCCAGTGTCACTACTCCTAGTCAGAACAATCAGGCAAGAGAAGGAAATTGAAGACACATTTATAGGAAAGAAAGGATTAAATTATCATTATTAGGAGATGATATGATTGTCTATAGAGAATACCCTGAAATCTCCACTAAAAGATTAGTAGGATTAATAACCAAATTCAGTAGCATAGGAGGCTACAAAATCAGCACACAGAAATGAAAAGACTTTCTGGAGAAAGCAGTGAGGTAGAAATTGCTTTCTGCAGTAACATCAAGAAAAATGAAATGCAGAGAAATCAATCTAACCAAGGAAGTGAAAGAGCTCTACTGTGGAAAACTGCACTACTCTGAAAAAGGAGACTGAAAACAATATCGAGAAATGAATAATTCTTACAGGCCTGCTCCTGTGGGGTCCAGGACCAACCACACAGATGTGTCTGGATTGTTCACAAACAGTCTTTCTGGGCTGGCATTTCCTCACCATCCTCAGGCCCTCACCTGGAGTGGAAACAGGTTCTCTCTACTTTTCTCACATGAAGGACAGACATCAGAACGAGGCCCTCCCCTCTCTCTGACCTTAAGGGTTGAAGTCGGCAGATGTCACACATGTACCTTAACAGGAGAAAAATAAAAGGAAAACTAAAGAAAAAAATAAACATAGAATTTGTAAATAAGGAGGGGAAGATGGGCTAAAGTGAGTCGATGGCAATGAGAAAAAAAAAAAAGAGAAAGCAAGATACAGCACATACAAGTCCAAATTCCCTATGATAAATGTGATCATTATGTACATCTGAACTGCACCAATACAAAGGAACTGTTTCAGGGGCCCTCTCTTCTCCCTTAGA
>NW_004955498.1:3167089-3168483 GCF_000276665.1 Chinchilla lanigera | reverse complement strand
TAGCACCTTGGTTCCTGGGAAAACCTGACACCATTTTCTATGGACCTGAATTCATAGCCCTCAGACCAAGAATCTGACTCAAGCTCCCCTGATCTCACTTGAAAATTACTCATTGTGGTGCAGGAATAAAATAACAATATATCTGGGTTATTTGGTGACCTTCTTTCTGGGATGGGGCTGCCACATTCTCCCATCAGGTCTCACTTGTGTAACTAAAAGAGCTGGGCTCCTCTCTACTCCCCTCACCTGAAGCACACACCTCAGAAGAAGACTGTCACAGCTTTCTGATCCCGAGAGGTGGCACTCAGTGGGCATCCAATCCGTCATTGTCCCTGAACTCTGGACAGGAATAGTTGGATGCTAAGGGTCACCTTTATCCTTCCTAGAGTTCTTCATTTTAGTTCTCCACAGAGCCTGGACCCCTGCCCTCCATGGACTTGAGAATGTTCACCTCACACGGAGACTGACTCCCAGGGTTCCCTGGGGCAGAACGGAGGAGACTCTTATTTGATCATAGAATTCCTATGGCTACTATACATGATTTACTGCCGTACTTTCATTCCTATTTCTCTTCCATTCTTTATGTTCTGTTAAGTAGCCAGTTTTTGAAACCCAGTCCTCATACAGTAGGATGTTTTCCGGTGCTTATTAGTAGATTCTCTGCATCCGGACTGTCTCTAGTGTCCTGGTGTTCTGCTGTTACAAGTGGTCATTGGAGTCTCTGGTATGAGATGCCAGCTCAGAGTGTGCCACATTGTAGAGGCAGGAGTTTTAAAACTTTCTTCCAACTCAGGCTGTGATGGGCCACCGATGCAGGCCTCAGTGCAGACCCTCTTCTTCCCTGCCCATCCAGACACAAGTCCCAGGTCAGCAGTCTTCAACCTCCCCTAGGCATTCTTCATGTTGTGATGTTTACATTTACTTGTTCATGTGTGTTTGCTAGAATTTACTCTCTCTCTCTTCTATTGTTTCTTAGGGTTAATTCAGGAAGCACAAGGAAGTAGCCTAACTTGCTTGTCATTTTGGGCTGTAAGGATAAGGCACTGACTTCTAAAGAATTTAAGGGAAGTTAAGATTTTTATCATATTTTGTTACTTTTAAAGCAGTATGATATAGCTCTCCATTTGTATCAGAATCTTTTTACCTGAATCTTTCCACAAAGTTTTACAGGTGTACTGAAAATGTGTAATTTTGTTAGACTTGTCTTTAGATAGTTCTATGATTTATCTGCTGTGAACTAAAACTTTAAACTTTGTGTAAAATATAGTTGCTGGGATTAGTGGTCATTATCTTAAGTGAAACAAGCCGGGCACATAGAGGCAAGTATTGCATATTCTCTCTCAAATGGAGAAGCTTCAAAACCATCAGGCTGAATATACACGAAGGATTAGCAG
>NW_004955498.1:3159173-3165875 GCF_000276665.1 Chinchilla lanigera | reverse complement strand
CTTGTAACATGCAAAGGGTCTCCGAGGCTTGACAGCAGTGTAGAAAGGAATTCTCCTGGCTGTTTCTCCTTCCTAGGGATCAACACCTTGGCTCCTGGCAGAGCTAGTAGCCCAGTCAACTGTGGACCTGATTCTAATCCCCACTCTCCAAAATTCTATTTCATGGGGACCCCTTAGGCTGAAGCTCATTTTAACAAATCAGCCTCTATGTGGTCAAGGGTTGACAGGAGAGTGCAGAGACAGGAGTTCATAGTCATGAAAAAAGAATACAATAGGATCTCATTAAGCTTGATTCAAAAAGCTAATAGGAAACCTTAACAAAGATAGCTTTTCTCTCTGCAGTTAGACTCATGCATTGAGAAAAACAGAAAGAGGACAAAGGGAGGGATGTAGGGAGGAAGGGAGAGAGAGAGACAGAGAGAAAGAGAGAGGGAGAGAGAGACAAAGAGGAAGAGAGAGAGAGGGAGAGAGAACCCCAGAAGGTGCCAGGTTACACAGGTAACAGAATATCTTGAGAAGAATGAGTAGGCAAAGGAGGGATATCGCCAGGAATTTGAAAATCCAGTGTAACTATTTCCTCCCATAAAATGCAATTTAGATATGGAGGAGCAGTCGAAGGGCTCTTATTTAATATCTAAAATGCACGTGTCTCCTTTACTTAATCATGAAATCTAAGTTACCTTTGTATAATGTGCCCCCCGCCACTTTTCCATCACAAAGGAACAGGAAAAATCAAAGGACCAGAAAATATATAGATAGAACATGCTCTGGTTAGCATCAAAAACAGCCAGAGAACCAATGAGATGACAAAACTTCGAGGTTCCTCCCTGGAGGGGGAGGAATCACTGTGCCTAAATAAAAAGGAGTTGAAGACAAAAATCCATAGATATTTCACTTCTGATGACCCCTACTCTACTTCCCCAGGGTAGCTGACTACCTTTGTTCTTTCGCATCTTTTCTCAAAATACACCATTTACTTGTATTTATACCTCTGCCTCATCAATTCCTGAGTGAAACTGAGAGTAACATGCTTGGCAATGACACTGTGTTTCAGAGGAGAGGTGCATGCATCTCATTTTGCCACAAGAGAAAGATCTGAGTAGCTTGAGGACACTCTGAGTTGGTCAATGTCTACTATGCCCAAAGCCAATCACCTTGACCCTCAACTGAGCCGCACCTGTTCTACTCCTCTCCCCAGAAGCCTGTACCTCACAACAGGCCCTCTTGTCCTTCTAACCTAATGAGGCACAGTCAGGGGACCCCACACCCAGTGAAGTACCTGGTATTTGATAGTAAGTTGGTAGCCGGGCCACCGAGTCCCCTCACCCTGCCCTAGGGACCCTCACCCTTCCTAGTGACCCTCAACTTTTACTAATGTATTACTAATGTCTTCTCACTGCTTTTTCATCTTTCATTATTTTTATTCCCCAATTTCTGTTATCTTCAATTTTTACACGCATTTTTCATTAAATTTACCTAATTCCATAAACATTCTTCTAGTCCTGCATAAGATCATTCAACCTACTTCCCTCTCCTCCTTCTCATATCCTTTCTTGTAAGCCTTTACATTTTTTTCTTGCATTCCTCCTTCCCCAGCCCACCGTATCTTTAATAGTATTAACATTAAGCTGCATTAATCTTCATAAAGTTAGTTAATTCTAAAAAACTACTGCTAAAATTTTTTTCACTATTGGAAAAGCTGTAGCTGTTAAATTTAGTTCATATTAGCTGTATATAAATATCTGGGTTGTAGTAATGTGTACACTAAAATTGTGGATTGCTATTCTTTTAAAAATTTTACCTATTTTGATGTGTTTGCATGTTAATATCTAATTTTTTTGAGTGATACCACTGTAGCTGATTTACTTGACACTTGCATGTCCCATAACTGTCCTCAAGGTTGTTCAGATCTTAGGGCAGAACAAAGGACTATACTTATCTATGCCAGAGTACTTACCTGAAAAGCAGAGTAGCTAAGGAGATCTCTATAATAGTAACAATGTCTTTCCATTCTAAGTGCCGAAAACTTCAGCAGAAAACAAAAGAAACAAAAAATAAGCGAAACATGAAAGCAGAAGGCAAGCTAATTCTTCCCCAAAGTCACAACTCCCCCAAAGCCAATCCACTGGGCATTGGGGAGGAGAATAGCATAAGCCACATACCCAAATATATGGAAAGATTACAGAAGAGGTTTGAAAATTCATCAAAGAGTGCCTGGCTAAATCACAGAATATGCATCTAATCAGGAAATGGAAGTAATAACAAAAATGATCAAGGACCTGTCAGAAGACTGTAACAAAAAGCCAGCTGAGCTAAACAAAACTATACACAGCGTGAGTGAACACTTTAACAAAGAATTACAGTCCATGGATAGATTTCAGCCAGAAATTCAAGAGATTGAAAAGTGTATTGAAACTGTGGCCAGAAGAAACAGGACATGAAACTTTTGAATAACCTAGTATCAGTCTATGTCTTAAAGGATACATACATATACATGTACATGTGCATGTACATACACTCAGATCTCCTGCAAAATGTGTCAGGAACACTAGAGATAATCTAATGATAATGAACCTCAAATTTGTCAGAGATATTGAAAGGGAAGTGGTACTGCCAAAGTGATTCTTCAAAGCAAGCATTAGCCTGATTAGAAACCAGAAAATGATAGAGCCAAAAAAGAAAGCTATAGGCCAATCTTTTTTAATGAACATAGATGCAACTATCATCCATAAAACACTGGCAAACAGAATGCACCAAATTCTCTAGAAGATCATACATCATGATCCACTAGGATTCATTTCAGAGATGTAGGGATGACTCAATATGCCCAAATCAAAAATATAATACACACCATAAACAGATGCAAATACCAAAATATTCACAATCATCATAATAGGTGCTTAACAAACACTTGACAAATGTCCATTCATGATGAGAATGCAGATAAAATAAGTAGAGCAAAACCACATCTCAATCTCATAAATGTCATCTATGAGAAACCAATGGTTAAATTCATACTAAATGGTGAGAAATGGAAGAGTTTCCCTCTACACTCAGGAACAAGACAACAATGTCCACTGTCACATTCTAGTTTGATACAGATCTCACCACATTAGTCAGAAAATTAGGGCAAATGAAAGAAATTAAAGACATATTTATAGGAAAGAAAGAATAAAATTATTATTTGGAGATGACAGGATTCTCTATATAGAAGACCCCAAGAAAGCCAGTGCAAAACTGAAAATTAATAGCCAAATTGAGTAATATATCAGGTTACAATGTTAACGAGCAAAAATCAGTAATGTCTTGTACACCAGCAATAAACTATTTGAGGAGGAAATGAGGGTAATAATAATATCTTTCACAGCAAAAAGAAGAAAAATAAAATTCTTCAAAATTAATCTATCCCTGGAAGTGAAAGAATTGTGCAATGAAAACTACAGTATTCTGAAAAATGACATGGAAGATGCTACCAGGAAGTGGAAAGATATCCCTTTCCTGGACAGACAGAATGAATATGATCAAAATAGTCATGAGTTTAAAACGACTACTGCAAAAATTTAACACGATCCCAATGGAAATTCCACTAACATTCCTCACCGAAGTGTAAAATACAAACTGAAAATTCAAATGGAACCTGAAAAGAACTAGACGAAAAAGCAACTAGAAAAGAAAGCAATCCCGGGCAACAAGGACAAGGCAGGAAATATCACAAAACTGCACTAGTATATATGAACAAAAGGAGCATGTCCTGGCTCAAACAGACTTCTGGATGAATGGAACACAGCACAGGATACTGAAACAACACCAAGCAGCCTCAGCTACCTGATCTTAGATAAGAGGCCAATACTTTCCCTGTAGGAAGCTTGCCCCTTAGACATCAGAGGCAGGGAAAATTTGCTGTCTACATATAAAAAGTGGAAAGCAGACCCATAGCACTCATGCATGAAACTAACATCAAAATGCAATAGTGGCCCACTTCCTCTCACTGTGAGCTACCTATGACCAGTCCTCTCTGCTGCCTAGACCTGAAGCACAGGTCTCAAAGCAAGGCTCTGTTTCTCCTCTCCTGGTGCCCTCTTGCAAAAGGGGGTGATATACTGAAAATTGTTACCCACAGGGTGCTGGGCTGTAACAGAGAGGGATCTGGGTTCTTTGGGGACCCTCTCCCTGGCTTGGGGTTTCGTCAATGTGCTCTCAGGGCCTTATCTTGAGTTAACCTAGCCCAGGTCCCCTCTGCTCCTCCCACCTGAAGCACAGTCCTCAGAGGCAGGTTCTGACCCTACTCTCCTGGTGCCCTGAGGGGAAGGGGGGCTGCCCTGAGGGGAAGGGGTGCTCCCCTGAGACATTATTCCCCTGATGCAGGCCTCCTTTTATCTACCTCACCCCAGATATTTTGTTCCTCCCACATCCAGCAAAGTCCTTTGTTAAAGACCTCTGACTCTCAGTTCCCATTGAGAAGAAAGGGGGTGTTTTCCAGAGATTTCTGTACTATGAGGTGCAGGTCCCACAAAAGAGGCTTTTCTAGAACATTCTCTGATTATCTTAATGGGTGGAGAGTCCTCAGTACCACCAACAGCTCCTCACCTTGAGTTAACTGATCTCGGCCTCTCTCTGCTCCTGTAAACTGCAGGGCAGCCCTCAGTACAAGGCTCACATACCCTCTCAGGGGACGGTGAGGAGAAAGGATACACTCTTCTGAGAATTCTGTATCTACTGATGCAATACAGGCAACAGAGGAAGTTCTAGAATGTTCTGGGACTCGCTCCCTGGGCTGTCACTTCCTCACTTTTCACACAGCATTCAACTTGACTTTACTGGGCCCAGGTCCTGTCCACTCCACCCTCTGGAAGCCAGGCCCTCAGCACAAGGCTCTCACTCTCACTTTCTATCCCCTGAGGCAAATTTGAGACCTTACCAGAGAATCCTTCCCAGAAGTGCAAGGCTAAGAGCATGGTAAATCTAGATTCTTCAAGAAAGCTCTCTCCTTAGTTTGGCATCATCAGTCCCCCCACCGCCGGTCATTGTGACATCTACCTGAGCCGGGCTTCTCTACATTGCTCACTTGAAGCACACAGTTCAGAAGTGCACTTCCCTTTGTTCTGACCCAGAGCAGTAGCACTTCGTGGATTTCAAAACCTGGAAAGTACATAGGGTCTCCTAGGTCTGATAGCAGGAGCAGAAAACAATTCTTCAGGCTCCTCCTTCCATCTTAGGGATCAACACACTTGTTTCTGCTAGAAGCTGTTCCCCAGTCCCCCACTGACTTGATTCTGTTCCCAGAGTGCTAGGCTTTATCTCACAGGGAGCACTGAGGCTGAAGCTCATTGTAACAAATCAGCCCCTGTGAGGTCCAGGGCTGATAAGAGAGGATGATCCTGAATGCTTGAAGGATGTTTCTATGAGTTGGGACATCACTATTCCACACATAGCCCATCACTCTTACCTGTAAATGAAACTCAACTGTTCTCCTCTAACATGAAGCCTGAACCTAAAAATGGCCTCTCCTGTTGCTCTAACCTAATGCTGTGCTGTCAGTGGACCCCACATCCAGCAACATGCCTGGGCTTTGACAGCAGGGGTGGAAGGGGAGTCTCCTTGTCCTTCCATCCTGGCTAGGGATCATTAACTTGGTTAAAGGCAAAGCCTCGACTCCCATCCTCCATGGACGTGAATCTGTTCCCCTCAGACACAGAGCCTGAATTTCAAGCTCCCCTGAGTGGCAATGTGGTCTCACTTGAAAATCCTTCCTGGCAGGGCAGGAATGACAGAACAGCATGTCTGGATTATTTAGTGACACTCTCTCTGTCATAGGGCTTCCGCACTCCCCATTCTGCTCTCCCCTCACTCCCTAACAGAGCTGGGGCCTCTCTGCTCCCATCATCGGATGCTCCCACCTCAGAACAAGGTCATTGTTCTGACAACAAGAGGGAACGGGCAGTAGATATGACATTGAGCACTGTGCCTGGGGTGTGACAAGATGGGAAGAACTGAATTCTCTAGGTCACTTTATCTATCCCAGCAGTATTCACTTTGGTTCTCAACACAGCCTAGACCCCTGTGCTCCATGCACCTAAGAATGTTCACCTCACAGGAAGAATCTCGTTTCCAGGGTTCCCCGGGGCAGAAGAAAAGAGACACATATTTGATCACAGAATAGCTATGGTTACAATGCATGATTCATGGCTATAATTTCTTTTCTATTTCTCTTTCATTCTTTGTGTTCTATTAAATAGCAGTTTCTTAAAAGCCAGTCCTCATCCACCAGTGTGGGTGTGGGTGTTTATTAGCACAATCTCTGGAACCATACTTTGTCCAATTTCCTGCTGGCCTCATGTTTCCCCTGGGCCATTGACATTTCTGGTATGAGGTGTTGCCTCAGACTGGGCAGTGCTGTAGAGGCAGAAGATTTAAAACATTCCTCCAACTCATACTGTTCTGAGCCATCTATGCAGGCCTCAGCACGGAGCCCTGCATGTCCGCTCTGCTCCATCCAAAAACAAGTCCCAGGTCAACAGTCGTCAGTCTCCTCCAGGGATTCAGCAGGTTCTGATGTTTATATTTAGTTGCTCATGAGTATTCACTAGACTTTACTGCCTGTCTCTTATGCTGTGTCCAAGGTTAGTTCAGGAAGCACAAGGCAGGAGCCTAACTTGTCTGTTATTTTGCACTCTTAGGGTAAGGCACTGACTTACAAGGAAT
>NW_004955498.1:3156139-3156943 GCF_000276665.1 Chinchilla lanigera | reverse complement strand
TGTGGTGTAATCTTGTTCAAAAACTGCAAATATTAAATGTAGGCAATTAGGTGCATTTGGACATACCTGCACATACACACATATCCATCATGATCATCAAGATCATGATGTATAGCTTTAAAACATTTCTTTGTATTGCACTGTCTTGGCTTTTACTTTGTTAGAAATCCATAGCATGAGAGCTATTTGAAATTCGCAGCACCATACTCTTAACTGTAGGTATACGTTGCACAGCAGATCTCTAGATCTCACTCTCCTGCATCACTGAAATGTTATACTGAGGCAGCAACAGCGTCCCATTTCCTTCTCCTGGCAGATCCTGACAACCACCACTCTATTCTCTGCTTTTATGGATTGGACTGCTTTTGATACCACATGTAAGTGAATCATTCCCATGTATTCTTTCGTGCAGTATAGAAAGCAACACTATTTACAGTACCCTCAATTACAGTACACCCAATACAGTTATGTATAAATCTAAAAAATTATTTGCAGCTTTGTTATGCTGATAAAAATAAAAGAAGACCTACTTTGTTGAAAGCCACAGTTATGAAAACTCAATATAATTAAATGTCCATATTCTATATCTATGGATATATTCCCATCAAAATTACAACAGGCTTTTTTTATGTACCCACTTATTTTCCAACATTAAGGATTAAACCTAGGAACTTCCCTCTCAGTTAACACCACGGACTATTTTTTACTCTTCCTTGTGGCATGGGGTCTGTTTAAGTCACTAAATTGCCCAGGCTGTGCTAAAACTTGCAGTCAATCCTCCTGCCTCAGCCTCCCAGAGTGCTA
>NW_004955498.1:3154497-3155294 GCF_000276665.1 Chinchilla lanigera | reverse complement strand
GGGCATTCACTCAAGGGAAAAGAAAACACACGATCACAGGAAACCTGTGGGTGAACGCTTATAGCAGCTTTATGTGTAAGCTTCAAACAAAAACTGCAATCAACTGAAACATATCTCAGCAGAGACATGGATAAATAAACTGTGACCCGCCCATCCAAAGGAATGGTAAGCAGAAAAATACAGGACAAACTATTGGTATGCACAACAAGATGTTGCATCACAAATGCCCCATGTCCAGGGCAGGCGGCCCCACTGGAAAGGCCACACACTGAAGGTTTTCATTCCTACCACCTACTGGAAAGGGAAAAACTGTAAGGATGCAGAACTGAGCAGTGGTTCCTGGGTGTCATGTCGGGGTGAGACAGGAAGTTTGACGTCAAGAGGTAGCATGCAAACACTGTACTGGGGTTACTGATGAGCCTCGGGTGTGGTGGTACTGAAAGTTCATTTGCAAAACACATCACTATGTGCACAATATCAACACATTTTTGAAGGTAAATAATATTTGTATTAGAAAATCATTAAGGAGCCAGGTGTGGTGGCACACGCCTATAATCCCAGCACTCTGGAGGATGAGGCAGGAGGATCATTGCAAGTTCAAGGCCAGCCTGGGCTACAAAGTGAGCTCAAAGACAGCTTGGACTGCACAATGAGATCCTGTCTCAAAAAAGACCAATAAAAAATATCATTAAGGAAAGAAATATTCTTGAATTTCCAGTGTGTTAATATGAGTCACTATTGCCATTTTTTAAAACTGGGGGCAAAATAAGAGGGCTAAGTTTAGGAGGAAGGAAATC
>NW_004955498.1:3151640-3152712 GCF_000276665.1 Chinchilla lanigera | reverse complement strand
ATCTAAGGACATTAGGGTTGCAGCAGAGGGTGGTGTTGTCTGACTGGTCAGATCTGGAGTGCAGAACCCACAACAGTAGAAAGATAGGATTATTTTTGGACCCCATACCTGGAGTGCGGTTTCCTCACTCTGCCTTCAGCATCGCTCCTTGACCTACCAGAGTCTGGTCCCTACAGCAACAAGGAGCTCAGGCGCCCTCATACTCAGAATGAGGGTCTGATTCCCAAGTCTCTGTGGTGAAATGGGGTGCTCACCTGAGAATTTTGGGCCAAAGTGAATAGCGCCTGCCACAGAACCATTTTTAAGTTGCTTGAGAACTCTCTGTCTTGCCAGGGACTATGTGATGCTCCCATAGTGTCTTGCCATCAACCATAGAGAACAAAAGTCACTTAGAGCTCCCTAGACTTGGAATGAGGATATCAAAACATGATTCTGATTCTCAGGGTAGCCAGGGGTAGACCTGGGGGTGGGTTTTGTGGAAAGGGGGCTGTGAAAAGTGGCAAAGCTTGGTCATATGTAGTTCCTCTACGTGGGGATTGGAATCGCTGGTCCCCACAAACCTTCACCTTTACTTAACTGAGCCAGGTACTATATGTTGCTTCTGAAAGTAAAACAAGAAGAAGGGTCTGCTATCCTTTCAGTTCCCAGCGGGATGAAACAGTGATGTCTTGAGAATTGTGCAGCTCAGGTGCAGGGAAGGCAGCAGAGACTTTCCTAGAATGTTCTGGGACCCTCTTTTTGGGACAGGTCTTCCTCAGTCCTCTGTCTGTCCTCACCTTGACCCATTTGATCCCAAGTCCTCTCCATTCTACCTCCTTAAGCCCAACTCAAGGCAGGTCTCACACTGTGCAGTCTGGGTTCTCTGAAGACCAATGGGGTCCCAGCATGAAAATATTTCTTGGGAGTACAGGGTTGACAACACAGATCAATCTGAACTGTTTTGGGACACTCTCTGGGGTGGAGCTCATTATGCCTCACAGCCCTTCAGTGTGAACCTTCACTGAGCACAGCCGTCTGCCCACATCACTTGCAGCAAGGAACTCACAAGAAACCCCACAACTCTTTGACTGCA
>NW_004955498.1:3149146-3150369 GCF_000276665.1 Chinchilla lanigera | reverse complement strand
CAGAGGCAGGAATTTCCAACCTTTCCGCTGGCTGATGCTGTCATGTGCGTCCTATGAAGCCTCCTGCATCCCTGCCCCCACCCACACTCAGGGGTCAGCTCCACCCTGTTCAGTCTCCCCCAGGCCCTCTTCATGTTTTGTTTTTTAAATTGAGATACTTTTGTGTTTTTGCTGGGTTTTCTCTCCTGCTCTTGTGCTTATTTCGAGGGTCATTCCCAAAGCAAGATAGTAACCCACACCTGCTTGGCATTTTGATGCTGCAACAGCCACAACTGGAAGGAGCAAAGGGTTAGTTGGTTCATGTTTTCTGTGTATAAAGGCTGAGTCCAAAGCAGAACCAGCATGAGAGAAGGTCCTGGAGGCAGAAAGCTGCTAAACATATAGTATCAGAGTGGAAGAGGCCAGAGACTATATATTACTGAAGGTCACACTTGCATGACCCTTGCACACACATCAAGGATGTCCAATTTTCAACTGTGAGGTTAACCTGCTTGCTGGCCTGTCAAGATTAGTGATCAGAATTCTGCCCTTTATGAATTTCACATGCAAACAATTTTCCTTAAACCATATATAAGCTCCACATAATACAGTAATACCAGGTTCATCATTTGACCTAGCATTTTATGACTACAAACAAAATAATCCCCTCTTCAAAGCTTAAAAAATTCAATTTTTTTCTAAAAGCCAAAATCCATGACTCCTTTGAGACAAAAAGTGAACTCCTAACTTGGAACAATTGGTTTGCATTTGTATCCAATATCACCTACATGTCAAATGCCTTCCACTAAGGAATAAGG
This sequence comes from Chinchilla lanigera, assembly GCF_000276665.1. Taxonomy (NCBI): domain Eukaryota; kingdom Metazoa; phylum Chordata; class Mammalia; order Rodentia; family Chinchillidae; genus Chinchilla; species Chinchilla lanigera. Next base: position 3,149,572 of record NW_004955498.1, on the reverse strand, counting down.
TAATCAGAAAAGATTTTCTCTTGTGTGTCTGAGAAGTAACTTTCCTGATGGCTTTATTATTCACAAATATATACATGTATATATATATATATATATATATAGTGATTCACATTGCATTGATTGGTGTGGTTTTCCTTTACCCTCCTAAACTCTTTTATCTTTCATGGATCATATCATGTCTTGGAGCCCTGCATATACTGTATAACTTTCTCTACTTCTACAGGGCATGGTGCCCAGGGCTTCTGAAGTCGGCCAGGAATCCATATATTGAGCTATGAGTTTGGTCAGGAAGGAGAACACCAAGGCATGTTACACCCACCTCTCTGTAACTAACCTCTCCCCCAAATCTGTGAGCACGAGTCCTTCCAAAGATCCCACTGAGTTTTCAGGACACATTTCACGGTGGGCCTGACCCCTGCCTCCCAG
>NW_004955498.1:3120920-3147626 GCF_000276665.1 Chinchilla lanigera | reverse complement strand
ATGAAAGAGGGTGCTTTTCTTAGAATTCAGCACCTTGTTTTGCAGGGCTGGCCACAGAGACTTTTCTACAATGTTCTGGGACCCTTTCCATGGGGCCAGGTTTTCTCAGTCCTCCCTCAGCCCTCACCTAGACCCATCTGATCCCAGCTCCTCTCCACTCTACCCCACACCCTGGAGCCTGCGTTTCAGAACAAGTCTCAGATTCTGCATTCTTGGTTCCCTTATGACAAAGGGGTTCAGACATGAGAATTCCTTCCAGGTGTATAGGGCTCATGACACGGGTAAATCTGGTTTGGGGAGGCTTTCCCTGGGATGGGACTTCTGTACTCCCCATATCTCCTGACTATGAACCCTAACTGAGCCCAGCCCTCTCTGCATCCCTCATGCAAACCGTCATGATTTTGAAGCAAGGAACTCACAGGAGACTTCACCCCTCTCTGACCTCATAAGGATGCATCACGCTAGGTCAAAACTAGCAACAGGCCAGGGGCCTCCCCACGGTTGTAAGAAGGAGCAGAATAGGATACATGTGGCCCTCTCATTAGTCCACGGTGGGTGTCACCTAGATTACTGCAGAGCCAGGTGCTTCATCCTCTTTGGATCTGAGTCTGTTCTCCCCAGACCAAGGCGATAACTCCTAAGGTCTACTGTGAAGAACGAAGTCACGCTGGAAAATCCTTCTAGGATGCAGGGCTGACAGGCAAAGGAGACCTGGCTTTCTTGGAGACTCTAGCTTTGGGTTGGGGCTTCCTTACATTGTCCACAGCCCATTATTATTGCGTCCTAACGAGTAAGGTGTTCCTCTTAAAATCACCTGAAGAAGGGAACAAGAACAAGGTCCTCAGGTGGATCTGAACTAATGGAACAGGTTGTCTGTGGAAATAACATAGCGCAGGGTCTGACTGTAGGAGCAAAGTGTGATTCTGAAGTTCTCCTTTGCCTCCCTGTGGTCATCACCTTGGCATCTAGCAGAGCCCGGACCCTGTGTTACCCTCCTCAGTCAGCTCCACTCAGTCTCCCAGAGGCCTCTGTGGTGGCAGCCATGAGAAGGGAGGGGAGTGTTCATGCTGTCATTGCTTCTGGAGTTTCCAGGATTGAACTCTGGGATTAGGCTGAGGATCCCAGGGTTTTGTGACCTTGTCAAGGGCACTCATGCTGTCCTAGAAGGTTCCTTTACCAATCACAGGCAGTTTTCTCACACTTTCCTTGTAAAACTTTGATGGAGAATGGGAAGAGGGTTAGCTGCAGAAGGCTTTGGAGTGAACCCTGTTTGTGTGAGGTGATCAAAGTCTTGAGAATCCAGAGTATGATTGTACCTTTCAAAGTTTATTTGGAGTCAGGAAGCTCTTTATATCTCCTCTAAGTGTCTGTGTGGATTTTGTATAAATAGAGAAAGTATATAAAGTAGCCATGTAGAGTATGTATATGTATAATATATATGCACATTATTACTGCCTATATGATATACATCAAATACATAAGTGTTTGATGTGCACAGTCGTACAATACATTTGCATAGCCATGTAGGTACATTACATATGAATATTTGATGGAAGAATATCCGTTGCTAGCCATGACTCAAATTTTATTTGCTATCCTGTTTCTAGTCCATTTCTCACATTCCATTAAAATAGGAATGGTTTGAAAGCCAGTCCTCATACACTAGGGTTGTTTCAGATGGTCATTAGCTCAACCTCTGAAGGCATAGTCTCCCTTGTGCTGATGTTACCCATCAGTCAATAGCATCTCTGGTATGAGGGCTGCCTCAGTCCATGCAGTGATATTGAGACAGGAGTTAACACATGCTTCTGGATGATCCTGTCCTGTGCTATGTGTACAGCCCTAAGCTTTCCTGCCCCTCCCTCTCTCAGGGACCAGCTCCACAGACTCAGTCTCCCCCAGGCCTTCTGCATGTTTTATTGTGTGACCTTGTGCTGCTTAAATGTGTTTCATGGGTCTTCTCTTGCTTTTCTGTTGTTTTCCATGGTTAAATCAAGAAAATCAAGACAGTAACCCAGACTTGTTTATTGGGTTACTCCCATAACAACCACAATGGCAAGGAAAAAAGAGTTAATTGGTTCACATTTATAGTCTATAATAGGCTGTTTCTGAGGCAGAAAAAGAATGGGCCAAAGTCTCAGAGAAACATACCTACTAAGTTCACAGTGGCCGTGAACCACATTTGTGGAAAATACCAGAGTGGAAGGAACCAGAGACCATATACATTACTGAGGTTCATCCCTCCATAGACCATCCCCACACAGTTAAGAGCACACTCTCTTTAACTGCTAGGTTAACCACTTGGTCACCTGTCAAGACTAATGCTCAGAACATTCATCTGTGAATTTCACACCCAAACACATCTTCCTCAGCAATATTTAATCTCATATTTTATCACAACATAATACAGCTATTGACTTCTGATGAAAAATAAAATTAACCATTCCCCAAAGCCTAAAAATTTCCACATTTTCAAAAATCAAAGTCCACGTTTCTTCTGAGGCACAAGGAAAACTCTTAGCTTTCAAATGATGCAGAATTCAAGAGATCCGAGACCAATGAGGATAAAGAGGAGGATTTTATTAGCTGTACACCTGACTCAGCTTTACCTTATGATGTCCCAAAAGACTGAATGAGCCTTAAAGGGAAGGCTCTGGTTCTCATACATTTTGCTAAGGAGACTGATTTTTCTAGTGGAGAGAAATTGGGTTTGTGCATTCAACTGAGGGTACAGAAGCAAGGCAAAGCATTTAGTATCAAAGGCTTCTGTATCTTGTGAGAACATGGTGTCATAAACTCTGTTTACAGGTCATAGTTGCCAATATTTATGTACCAGAACAAGGAGTTACAGCCATAAGGGAGGGCATTTTGAGAGCGACTGTTCAAGGATAAAAGCTAGTTTTTGTTTAATTCTGCTTCATTCCCCCATGTGATGCTTTCCATACCATGTTCTAATAGAAATCGTCACTATTCTTATCATTTACCCTATTATGGGGGATTGGTCCTCTATTGGGTAGTGGGAGAATTACAGCAAAAAGGAAAAGAGACACGTTGTTTTTGCAACTCTATATTGATTTTCAAGCTTCAGATCTGAGTATATGGTTCAGCTTCTGGAGTGATTAGAGCAAGGGTCATTTCCTCAGGCTTCAGCTGTGTATAGACTAGTCAGTTTATGCAGTGACTAAAGCAGGGCTGTTCAGCCTTATCTCACTGCAGGATCAGTTGGTTTGGACTGTTTGGGTCCTGCTGGCTGGTCCACTTGTCTTTGGCTGTCAGTTTCAGCCGACTGTTGTGGATCCAAGGCACAATCACTGTAAGTCTAACAGTAGTAGGTGTAGTATGATTTCAATCCTATAAGGGCCCCAGGATGTATCATCTTCATTTTTAACCCAAATGAAGTCCGCAGGTTTGAATTAGTGTACTAGATCTGGCAAGTTGATGGACATTTTCTCTTGTACCTAGCCATGAATATCTTGCCTGGCTTTTCCCAAAGATTGCAACAGTCCCCTTAAGGTCAATACTCCTAATTCATGGAGATTGCCCTTAATTTTACATATAAAGAGTGGTTTCCAGCCAAACAAGATTTTGTAAGGGGAATACGCAGTTGGTTTAGTGAAGATTCATCAGGCTCAGGGAAAGGACATGGGCAGGATTTAACCTCACCTTAAGTAGGTTTCTTGACAATATTTTCTAACAATTGTCTGAGTGTCTGATTTATGTTTCCCTGTTCCTGAGCTCTGTGGTCAGTAGACTGTGTGTAGTTTTTATTTTATCTTTAACATCTCAGTGAGCCACTGAACTATCTCGGCTATGAATATGGGTCCATTATTTGACTCCAAGGTCAGAGGTTGTCCAAACTTGGAATGATGTCTCTTAGCAGTAGTTTTGTCACCTCCTGTGCCTTTTTCTTTGGGTGGGGAAAGCTTTTATGCATCCTACAATGGTGCAGACAAGCACCAACATATATTGATCGCCTCCTATTTGAGGCAGTTCAAGCACGTTTTTCCAGGAGGTGGCACCCATATTTGAATGCCCTTGGGCCAGGTGGGCCCTTTTCTTAAGCTCTTTTGGGCACAGGTTAGGCATTCTTTATGAACAGCTTGGGTGATGGCCATGAGCCATGGCACATAGAAATGATTTCTCAGTATTATCTCTGGTGGTGTTTTTCCCATGCAAATCCCTTGATAGAATTGTCTCTCAACCTGTGAGCCACCATTTCAGGGATGGCCAGTCTTTCATGAGAAAATTTTCTTTCTCCCCTGATATAACTTTCCGATTCTTGGGAAAACTATAGCTTTTCACTTGGAGAGAAGGCTTCAGGATGAAGATCATAGCTAGGGCCCCCCTTTCTGGGGCTGTCTGTTTTTTTGTTTCCTCTGGCTTCTAATGTTTAAGCCCTCTGCTGCCCCTTATAATGTATAATGGCCACTTTTAGTGGGCCCAAACAGATTACCTTTTTCCCCCAACCATCACGATCTCTTTCTGCTCTCTTTGTGTCTCTCTCTATCTCTGTCTCTCTCTGTCTCTTTCTCTGTCTATCTGTCTATCTATCTATCTAAGCAAAGACATATTTGGAGTCAGCATAGATGTTAACCTTTTTGTACTTTGCCAGCAAAATAGCTCTTTTAAAGGCATTAGCTCTGACTTCTGGGTTGAGGTTCTGGTAGGCAGAGCTTGAGCCTCTACTCTAGAGTCTAGAGTCAGTATTGCATATTCTCTTTGTTAGTCCTCTTCTAGCACAAAACTACTTTCATCTGTGAAGTATTCAATATCTGGGTCCCTTAGAGAGTTGTCAGTGAGATCGCCCCACCTCAAGAATATTTCATCCACTGTTTTCATACAGTCATGTAGGGGGTGTTCTCAATTTGACTGAGAACAAGGTAGCTGCATTAAGGATGTTTGTTGTCTCTAAAGTTATGCAGTGATTTTGCATAAAAGCCCCTGATACTGAGTCATCCTTGGATTTGACCATCAGTGGTGTCCTCTCTGGTCCATTAAGGTCATAACTGCATGTGGTACAGAATGATCAGTTGTTCCAACATCAGCTTGTCAACCTCTGCACCAGCAGGGCAGTGGCAGCAAGAGCCATACAGCATGGAGGCCATCCTAGGGTAATAGAGTCTAACTGTTTTGACAAGTATGTCACTGGGCAATGACAGGATCCTTTGGTTTGAGTTAGGTCTCTTTGGCCATTTCTTGTTGTTTGTGGACATAAAGGAAGAAAGGTGTGGCTATAACTGGCAGTCATAAGGCAGAAGCCTGAGTTTTAGGGCCTCTTTGAATTATTTGATGCCTTTTTCTGTCTGTTCTCCAGAAGGGCTCCACTTCACCCTTAGTGGCTTCATATAGAGGGTTAGCCATAAGGGAAAAGTTTGGGATCCAAATATGACAGAATCCCTTTGTCCCTAAAGACTTTTATCTGGTGTTGGGTAGTTGAGGTTGGAAGGGAAATAACCAGTGTCTGTCTTATATGCAGTTGGTGTTCTGCCTGTGTCATTATAAAGCCCAGATATTTGACCTTCTGTTGGTATATTTGTGTCTTTTTCTTAGATGTCTTATATCCAGACTTCTGAAGTAGGTGAAGGAGTTCTTGAGTTTTTTTATATCAGTCCTCATAAGCCAAAGTTGTTAGACTGAAGTCATGTACATATTACAGCAGGGAAAAATTGTCCTCTGCCGTGATGAAAGTTTTGAGGTCAGTAGCTAATACCTCCCTAAAGACCACAGGGGAGTTCTTAAATTCCTTGAGAAGCCTAGTCCAAGTGAACTGTTCCTTTATGCTTGTAACAGTACCGTCCCATTGAAATGAAAAGATAGACTGACAGACTGGTGAAAGGCAGAGACAGAAAAACACACCTTTTAAGTCCAAGCAAGTACACTAAGAAGCACTCACTGGATTGAGTACCAATAATGTGTATGGATTTGGAACAGTGGGATGGATAGTGTCAGTGTCCTGATTTGCAGCATGTAAGTCCTGAACCTGTCTATGTTCATTAGTCTCTCATTTACACACTGGCAAGAGAGGGGTGTTCCAAGATGATTGACATCTAGCTAAGATTTGAGGTTCAAAAGCCATTTTATTTTATTTTATTATTTTTGTTTGTTTGTTTGTTTTTCTCCAGTACCAGGAACTGAACTCACGACCTTGCGCTTGCCAGGCAGGCTTTTTGCCGCTGAGCTAAATCCCCAGCCCTCAAAAGCCATTTTAAATGTCCTTGAATTCCTTGTACGGCTTCTCATGGAAGGGGAAATTGGGGGAATCAATCTGGTGTCACCCTTGGCTTTAGTCTTACTCTAACAAGTACTTGATTTACAGCCAGTCCAGGTGCATTATCCTCTGCTTCCCACAGCCTGGGAACTTTATGTGTCAGCCCATGTAGCTCTTCTATACCTAGCCTTTGTTACTTAGCTGAATACAGTCTCCATTCTTCTGCTTATTGATAATAAGTGTTAATATAATAGTCCTTGTTCAAGTCAGGCTTAAAGTCACATTTCATTGTGGCCCAAATGTGGTAATCTGGGCCTGTAATCTTTGGAGAAGGTCCCTTTCCAGTAGGGGAACTGGGCAGTTTGAAAGATCAAGTCATGTTGGACCTCTCATCTCACAATGACACACCTTTCTGGCTGGTAAAATGACCTATTTTCTGCGACCCTGGTGGCTCCTATGGTAATCACGTTTTTCTTGGATAGCAGCTTAATGGTTTGCATCACTGCCAAGTACTTAGCTCCACTATCTACCATAAAGTCCATGAATTCACCCCTATTCCATCCTCCAAAAAGGCTATACTCCGTCAGGATGAATCTGTCACATGTCTTAATTGTTGTCAGTCTTTAGTTATTGCCCCATGTACATGCCGAATTGTTTTTTTTGTGAATTGTCTCCTTGGCCAGCCATCAGACACCAAAGGAGGCACAATGTGTTTCATAAGAAGAGCCGGGTATTTACCTCATTGGCACAGCACATGCCTGGCCAGTGTGAGGTCCTGAATACAATTCCCAATACCACCCCCCCCCAAAAAAAAACTATTTCATAAAGTGTTCTCCACCTCTGGGGGCTTAACTTTGGTTCCCTGTATAGTCTCTTGTAATGTTCTTCAACATACACTCTAAAGGGGTAGATTCCAATGGTGCCCTCCCATGTTTACCCTGTTGCAACATAAATCACTCTCTCAAGTGCTTTTACTTCAGGTTCATGGGATCGTTTCTCCCTGGGAGTTTTTTAGAAGGAACAGTCTAAACTCCAGAAATCTAAGACCCATACATATTTCTTTTGATCACCTACTTCCATAGATTTCCCCTGGCATACATAACCTTTCCAGTTTTGTCATTATCTATCCTTTTTATCTCTTAAGCGTGACAACATTTCTACCGTACAGAATACTCTCACATCGAAAGTATGTCTCTTATTCTTATAGCTTTCTTAAAATTTTTCTTCATTCCACTTACAATAAACCTTCCATAACCAACTTGGCTGCAGCTGCTAGGATATTAAAGTGTCATTTTCTCTCTTTTTTCCCTCAAATTGTTACCTTTTAAATGTGACTAAGTACCAACAGACCTGAGTAATCTTAAATCAGTGTTCCTCTTTTAAACTAACTGAGAGCAAATAGCAGCTTAACCCTGTAATTGCAATTTTAGAATTTGTAATGCACAAGAAATGTTTTAAGCACATCAACTCAAATTGGAGACCAAAGCACATTTACCAGTTTGCTAAAATTTGTAATTTCCCTCATCTTGTAAAACCTTCTTAGGCTCAGAAGGACGTGATCATAGCTCCTTGACTCCAGGCTGGGGCTGTTTAGGCTTTCAGATGCTTGTTGGTGACACCAATTTGCCGAGAAAGTGCTGCCCAGAACTTGGAGCCAGCCTGTGCTCCTCTGCCTCACTGCACAAAGTTCACGGCCTGCAGCCATAAGCACATGGTCCTGATGCTCAGATCCTGAGCGCTCCCAGCATACTGCTTCACGCTCTCTCTGAAGAGATGACCCATTGTCTTCTCGCTTCAACCTCAGGGCAGATGCAGTTAGGCTTGTTTCTCTTGGCCCTGCATCTCTGTCCCAGATGAGCTGTCAGATCAGATGACTGTTTAAGGGCTCTTCCTGTCCTACTCCCTGCCTAGGGTTGTTGCCATTGTTACCCTATTTCATAGGGTGTTTTATTTTTAACCGAACAGTCTGACTATGTTATGTCTTCTACACATCCTAGTGCACTAAGTCTAAACAGTTTTTCTCAACCTTCCACCCCTACCTCCTCAACAGACACCGTATGTACCCTGGCCAAGCTTCTTTCGGATTTGCAACTTGGGTGCACCTTTCTCTGAACTTGCTGTGGGCCACTCCACCTATCCTGCAAGCTACTGTTGCAGCAAGCCACACATGCTCCTCTGACTTGGGCTGTAGGTTTTGCCTGACTTTCTCTGAATCTGGCTACTAGGTCTACCCCCTTTGAAAGTCACTCTCATGGTGGACCCATCCTGCATTCCACTTAGGGTTGTAGGTTTTGTCCACCTCAGTCCAAATCAGATTAGCTGGTACACCCCTGGAGGGTATGAGTCGATCTTTTTGCTCTAAAAGAATGGGATTTCCCCTGGGTGCCAAAACCTTACTATGCTCTTGTAGTGCACTGCTGTTCAGGAATTGTCCTGAATCCCCTTTAGGTTCCATTGCACTGGCAAGGGAGAGGCTGTAGGGCTGCAGGAGGGCTGATTGCCTCGCAGATCTGAAGTCTCACGGAGTGTTGCCAAAAGTCTCATGACTCCCACAGCTCGGGACCCTCTCAGGCCTGCAGGCAATAGAAAGAGCAAATCTGTCATCTCTAGCTTCTTTGTGGTTGCCAGAAATGTTACATAATGAAAGAGATTACAGAGATGAATAGGGAAAAACAGGAACATTTTATTAGGTGTACAACTGGCTCAGCTCAAACTTTTGGTGACCAAAATGGCAGAGCAAACCCCAAAGGAAAGGCTCTACTTTATATACATTTTGCTAAGGGGGTTGGTCTTTCTAGTGGAGAGAAATTGTGTGTGTGCAAGTGAAGATACAAAAGTGAGACAAAGCCATTCATCACTTAGCCTTGAAAAATGACAGAGCCTTCTGAATCTTGAGAGAACAGAGTGTCATAAATTTGGTTTACATATTGATATCTTCAAAGTGGTTTCTCATGAAAGCAGATAGAGACATGCAATATTGATCAACCAAGGATTCATTGACAGTTTCTTTCAGTAAAGAAATAGAAGACAGCAGAACAACCATGTTAACTATCCTGTATATACATGCATACAAAATTTAATATGTAATACAACAAGCATTGTTAATTTTCTACTAGTTTGTTTGTAACTCCGTATTGTCTGTACTGTTCTTTTGCTATTTTGTAAAATGTTGTCTGTCAATGTTTTCCTCCTTTTATTTTTAAAATAAAAAAAGATTTTGGTTTACAGGTCATAGTAACAAATCCTATCTGTACAAGAACAAAGAGTTACAGCCATAAGGGAGTGGGCATTTTCGAGGGAATGTTCAAGGATAGGAAAGCTTGTTTTTCTTTAAATCCTGCTTCAGAACAATTTATTAGGGTTTGTATGTGAAATTATCTACCTGTCAAGTATCTACCATAAATGAATGAGACATTCAGAAGTGTCATTTTACTCTATGTAGTATAACACATGCTCTCCCTGATTGTTTAGTATTTCTGAATGTGAATATGTCTCGTGATTCAAGTGTGCATTGACTGATGTGGTTTCTCATTATCTCTTAAAAGTCTCTAATCTTGCAGAGTACCCATCATGGTTTGGAACCCTACACATGTAGTATAAATTGGTCCACCTCTGAGTAGAGCATTTTTCAGTGCTTGTCAAATAGGCCAGGCTGAGGATATTGGACATGGAGGAGACCAACTATACATACATGCCCCCTGCCCACCAGTCTGCAACCAAACTCTCCACCAAAAACTTTCAGGAACACTTCTTCTGAAGAACTCACTCAATTCCTGCAAAACATCTTGTGATGAACCTGCCTCCTGTCTCCCATGATGGATAGGACTGTTGGTACAACATCTTATATTGTCTTTACCACAAGCAGGAATTGAAGGGTAGCCACAAACACAGTGATTTTAACACAGTTCTTATTTACACATTCATTTTTGAGGTTTGAAAAAACTTACACTCACCTCAGTGCCAAATTCAGGAGGCTTGACAAATATTTGCTCCTTATTAAATCACAATTACAGCAGTGTTCAGAGTAGATTTGCTGCCCTCTGATTTCCCTTCTTTTACCTGCTCAACCTTTCTTCTTTTGATCCTCCCTGAATCACTGCCAAATGGGGATCTTTTATTATCTCTCACATACAGCATTCTCCACAGTGTCTTCTAATCAACCATAGAGTTTGTCAGTATGATTTTGGAAATTTTGGGCTCCTCTTCTTTATCCTGCTTGTTCTAGCTAAAATTATGTCAATTTTATTAATCTTGTGAACACTCAAACTTTCCTTACATGAATATCTCCATTGATTTTTATTCTCTATGTAATTCTTTCTACACTAAGCTTAATTCTTCCTCCCTTATGTATGCTTATTTTGAGTGGGTTTGCACATTTCTCCTCTTCATGTATTGTAGGCAAGTTTATATTTTGAGATCATTTTTCTTCTTAAAGTGGGTAGTATAGTTCATACTTCTGACTTAGGCTTTTCCTGCACTCATACTATTTATAACATGCTTCTCTTTTTTCTGTTTGTTTGTTTTTCTGCAGAGCTGAATCAGAATCAGTTCCTCACATGTTCTAGGCAAGCGCTCTACCAACTTGGCTAAAAAGCAGGTGTAAGTGATGTTCATTTTTGGTTTTGTTCTTTTCAAGGTTTCTCCTGGAATACATGCTGTGCACCACTGGATATTATTATGGACTAAATTTATTCCTGTAGCAATAAGTTCATATGTTGGGCCCCTTGCAGTACCTCAGACTGTCATTTGGTTTGGCTGTAGTTTCTTTAAAAAGGCAATTGAGGTAAATGAATTTGTTCAGCTGAGCATGCATTACTTCAGGAGGGAGTCCTTTAAATCAAGAGAAAGACCTAAATAAAACCTCTGTGTACACTTGCTTTTAATGACTTCTTTGCACTGATTTGAAAGATCACTTCCTTTGGAGTTCTGCAGCTGAACAAGCTTATTATCTGTAGGCCACTGGCATTCCAGTAGATGTTGCCATTGCCATGCATTTCATGATTGCAAACTTTTCCTAGGTTGCTTTTCCGGAACTGGGAGGCTGCTGTTATGGATACCATCCACGTGTCACCGGAGTTTAGGCAGTTGTCCTTTGCATGACATTTTGGTGTCAAAGTTCCAAAAGTTCCACATTCATCATCCTGATACTTCTGCATTCAGAACATGTGACAACGGAGAGCTAGGAAGAGTGGTTGTGCACATGCCGGTTACTGACTACTTCAGCCTCAGCTACCTTTGCCCAGGCTTCAAGGCATCCAAGGCTCTCTGTCCCATCAGTTTCCATTAAATGGCAGATTTCAGACATGGTCTCCATCCCCGTGCTTGACCACCTGCGAAAAGGTCTTTCTCTGTTACCAAACTTGTTGCAATGACCAGCACAGTGTGAGAAGAAAGACGCTGGTTCTCTAAAGGCCCTGCTTCTCTAATATCTCTTTGAACAGAGGAGACCGAGACCGGGATACCTACATTGGTGTGTATCAGGGCAGTGTGTGCACAAATGGTTCCATGAAGATGCAGCATTTATATGGTCACTTGCAAGCCAGACAGGTGGGCTCATGAGAATGCATCACTGTGTGTAACACCATCCTGGTCTTCTAAACTGCAGGAGCATGAGAAAATAATGTCTGTCATTTCAGTCACTCAGCCAGTTCGTTTGTTTTAAGGCAGGCTGAGAAATCACATGAGTGTATGTGAATTGATTGGCTTCCTTCCTTTTGCTTTACAAACTTTCATAGTTTCCTTGTTATTGACTTTGAATTTCATGGCCTTTTGTTCAGAGGAACATACGACATATGACTTCCAGTCTTCTGAAGCCTCTTAAGTTTACTGAGAGCTGTTTAATGGTGTGACATATGCTCTGTCCTGGAGGAAGACGTATATTGATCCTGCAATTGCTGCATGCATTACTATGAGCTAAGTAATGGAACTAGTTATCTCATACTACTCTTCCTTTGTTTCCATAGTGATAGTCACTCTAGTTGTTATGCCTGTTATTGAAAGTGTTGTGAATTTATCTTCTTGTGCTCCCATAACTAATTATAACAGATGGGGTTGCTTGAAAAACAAGTATATCTACTAACAATTCCTTAGGTTACCTCAACTGCATGAAGTGGCCAGAAATTACGCTGGTTTCCGGTGAGGCATCTATTCCTGGTTTGCTGATGGTCACCTTCATGTTGTTCTCCCCACAGCACTGAGGATTGTCTGCAAGGTGTGCTGCATGTTAGCCCACCACTATCTCACTAAGCTATATGCCCAGCCTTTTAAAAAAAAATTGGGATAAGGTATGAGTAAATTTTCCAGGCTTCAGTGTAACTTGTGAACCTCTCACCTGAAAATCCTCTCTGAGATAAGAGAGGTTAATTCCTGTGACTTACTGTTTGCCACCTTCTTGCTGTACCTGTGCATGGCTTCTTTATCATGTGCATGTGGAGACGGAGACAGACAGAAACAAAGAGACACAGAGTCACATAGTGCTAAAATCCGCAGGTCTAGAGCTGGGGATGGAGCTCAGTGTTGTAACCCTGGCCCAAGTTCTGTGAAGTCCTGGGTTCCACAGCCAGCACCAAAAACAAAAACAGAAACACAAGCACACCAGCAGGGCCGATTCCTTCCAGCTTCTAGAGATAAGAGAATTCTAGGAATGTGACTGCATCACCCTGATATTAGCGACCTAGTCCACAGCATCAGGTATTTGTGACCCCTTCAGGGGACCCAAATATCCTGCATGGTGTTACAGCACACGACAAGAGAAAGAAGACAAATGGACAGTATGTGAAGTAATAGGAAGCTGGGAGGTCCTGTTCTCAGGAAATAAGAGGCGAGGAGGCAGCCAGAACCTCAGTATTTATTGATCTCACTCACACTGGGGAAAATGGCAACTGGGGAAAGTGGCTAGGCAGGCAAGGCTTGTAATAGATGGAAGAAAGCGTGCTTGCAGGAATAAGACAAGGGGCAATAAGGAAACTTTAATTTCCCCAGCAGCCTTGCTGTCCTCAGCAGGTCATATTTCGTCCTGTGAGCACCACAGTGTCACTATCCCTAGGGCTTTCAGCTGTGACCAGAGCAAAGCAGGGAGCTTCTGTACTGTGATCTGACTCAAAGGGAAGAACAAGGATGGCCTTAGATGTCCCCTATCCTCAATGTATCGTCTGTGGTTCCTGACACTTCAACCTTTGCTTTCCTAGGCACAATGTCTTTCTATTCCCATTGCATTTCAGATCTATCCCTACAGCCTTTTTGAAGGACTTCTGTGATTTTATCCTGGATCACTCACAGTTCATAAAAGTGTCTGTATCTCCCTGTCATTGATCACTTCTGCAAAGTTCCAGTTGCCACATGAGATCACATTCACAGGTCACAGAGATTAGAGTGTGGAAATGTTTCAGAGGTGAAGAGAGGGTTTCACGTGTTGACTCAAAATGTGGGGCCTACACACACCTGGGATTTCTACCTCCATGAAATAAAACACCATTCCCATAACTGTGTTCCTCTTTAGAATTCCCATAAGATTGAGAATGTCCTCATGACTGCTTCTTTCCCAGGGCCCCCAAGCCATCTTGGATATGTGGGTGCTCTTAACAGGGTTGTGTGATGCTTCATGCATTTACCCCTTAGCATGTACACCAGTGTCTTAGTAACTTTTCTCTTTGCTGAGACAACATAGCCAACACTCAAAGTTAAAGGAGGAAAAATTTATTTATCTCAGGGTTCTTGGAGCTAAAGAACCCTGGTTGGCTCTAAGGCCGTGCAGCATGGTAGAGATGCATCAGAGAGGAAAAAATGTTCATGACAGGCAGGAGGCAGAATGAATCATGGTAGCAAACAACAAGCCACAAGCAACAAACAGTGATACATTTCTCTCTTTTATCTTATCCAGAATACCTGCCCTAAGGACAAGTAACACTCATACCCAGGGTGGGACAACCTTAGTACTACCCACACTGAGCTAAACTAATTGGTGGACTGATTTAGTAATCACACATTCTTAATTCCATCATCACACACTCCAGATCCAGTCATCAAGAAAAAGTCCAGCCAGAGACAACATGAGGTTTTCTTTTTTTTTTTTTTGTAGGAAGGTGAATCTGCATACAAACCATGACAAGTTACCAAGGAAGTGTGTGCCATTAGCTGCTTTTCTTCCATCATGGAAACGTTCCCACTATAGGTCAACTCTACATCCCACACAGAACCCATTGGCAATATACGCCCAAAATCATAGCCATGGTCCCACCCCTTGTATGCCAAGAACTCAGAAACCTCAATTGAATATCTGAAGCAGAAACACTACCTGATCATTAGTTAAGCCCTCTCCACAGCTGGCAATTCATCTGCAGAGGCTGAGGTCATTAGTCCCGGCACTGGACTCCTCCACTGAGGTCATTGTCCCTCCACTGGACTCCTCCATACAGTGGACCCAGCCTCTTACTGCTCAGTGGTATTTCTGGCCTATCAGCTGTCAATCACTAGATCCCTGCTCTTCTATTCTTACAGTGGGGACTCAGAGGGGCTCCGCTGAGCACAGGGGACAGAGCTCCCATCTCCAGCAGTCATCAGGGCATCTCCCAGGCGTGCACAGTGCTCAGTGCCTCCGGGACACTAGAGTTGTCAAGAGATGCTTCTTATGTAGAATAATGTAGGTGGCCAACTTGGCTCTTGCTGACAGGGACAGACGCACACTGAGAGCGGATGAGCGGGGCTCTGGTTGGCACTGGCCCATTCCTGCAACGGTGTGTCTCCTCAGACCTTACCTCCCCTTCCAGCTGGTGACGCTGAGTCCTGGATATCATGGCCATATTCAGGTACATACGTGCTACTCCTGCCCCTCTCTGCTCCAGTCCCTTCTGTGTTACTGCTCTATCAATAGCTGTGAGTGGCAGCTGATGGTTTAGACCTTAAATGTCCCTCAGAGTCTCATGAGCTCCGAGATTGGGTTCTGGAAGGTCATTGGATCACGGATGGGCACACACTGCACGTCACTGTATTGATCCAATAAGGAGTTTCTACATACATATGCTGTTAAGTGGGGGAACTGGCTAGAAGGATTGTGTCCCTGGGGACACAGCTTCTGAGGATCTATCTGCCTCCAGGGCTTCTCCTTTCTGCCTATCTCCTTTCTGACTCCCATGGAAATCAGCACTTTCCTCCTCCACCAGGCCTTTGTGCCACATGTTGACTACCTCAGAGGTCACAGACCATGGAGAGAATCCACTGAAAAACATAACTCACATTAAACTTCTCCCCTCGTAACCTGTAAATGTCAGGTATTGTTTAAAATTGCCAAGAAAATCATATAAGCCCCTGTCATGGTGATAGGCCACTGCTTTCCCTTAGATGCCCCAAAAGTCTCCTTGTTGGTGACAAAACCATGTATGCTTTCCATTACCACCTTCAGGATATTTTTACATTTTTTCTCCACAAATTAAAAGGGAAATATCCTGTTGATATTTCGGGATTTCAAATCCTGTCTTTTCTCATGAGAGTGCAAATTAATACAGCTCCAGATGGGCTCACAGGGAGAAGCTCACACAACCCTGTCACTTACCAGCCAGACACCTGGGAAACTCCCGGCCCAGGGAGACTGCAGCTCTGCCTCTGTGAGGGGAGTCTGACCAGGCATGTCTGTAGGGCTGCAAGAAGGTGTGCCCTGCATGGACAGCACCCAGCCCGGGGCCTGGCTTGAGCTGTGACACACTGAAAGGCAGGTGGCTGTTGTTTCTAACAGGAATTGTTCCAGCCCCTATCACGCTGGGATGTTGCTCTTCCCGTCCTTGCTCTCCAAGACACAGCAGTGGATGTGCGGCTCTACAGAACATCAAAGTGCATATCAATCAAAAGGGGTAATTTCATGATTAAATTCAGTAAATCCTGCAGCTTCGAGGACTTGTTACAAAGGCAATGTGAGGAGTCTTCCCCAGGGGATGCAGCTCAGTCTCCCAGAATGCGAGTGAAGGGTGAGCTCCTTTCCTCCCAGCTGACTTTCCAGTCTAAATGTTACTCTCATTCATTTCCTCCACCCAACACCTGGCCCCTATTTAGAGCTGTGCCAATGGTGTTACAAGTCAGGACAGCAAGGGCGTTCAGACTAGAGTTTTCTGGCCCCAATCTAAAAAAAAAAAAAAAAAATTCACCATATTTCCCAGGAAACCCTCACAGATGATGGGTATAAGTGACCTAGTTCCTCATTTGTCTCCATAGGCACTGGGACAAGTCAAGTCATGCCCCATAAACCACCCAAGTGGACATTCTTCTCTACTTCATCCATGAAGCAAATAGAACTTCTCGGACCAGTTATCCATTTTGAGGCCCAAGATCCCTTAGCTGAGTGCATCACCATTACCACCATGCAATAAAGTCAGATTCCAAAGAAGAAACTGTGGTTTCCCCAAGCCCCAAAATGCGCTGGCTCCACACCCTCCCTGGCTGCTCTATGCTGGGCCCCACCTGCCCACTTGTCTCTTACTTGTTCTTGTTCCTTCGATTCTGGTGGGCATCACTCTGCCTTCGTGCCATGGCTGCTGGCCCAGACTGCACAGTCCTCAGGGGAAGAGTGTGACCTGCTCAGCCTTATTCACTCACGTAAAGCACAAACACAGGGAAGGAGGAGCACTTACCACAAAAAAAGGAGCACTTGCTCAGTGAAGGTTTGGCGTGAGTGGGCCTTTGAAAAAATGGGGTTCTTTATTGAAAAAACTCTTTCCAATAGTTTTAATGCCCCAAGCGTATATTAAGGACTTTTGTTTTTAATTTTGAAGGGTGACACACTGAAAGGGTAAAGGAAGGGTAGAATGAAGTGTATTTAAAATTTCATTGTATTTTTTGACCTCATCTGTTTCATCGATTAATTCTTTTACATTTCCAGGAGCCTGTTGTCCAAGGCCCCATTATCTTGTTCCAGGTTATAAAATAAGATGGAAGATTTTGCAATTTCTTTTATAAAACAGTAAAGTTAGTATAATGCATACAGAGAAATATTTGTGTGAGAAATTCTGTCAAAATTAAGAACTTCACATTAAATAAAATGATTAAAAGGAGCTCTTAAAAATAAAAAATAATCTCCAAATAACTTATATAGAAGAGAAATAAATGTTTTATATTTATTTTTTCAATCCTCACTCTGCTTGGATATTACTTAATAAAGTGACTGATCTTTTCAAAGACAGGTGAAGTCTGTTTCAGAACTCACCTGGAACTGGAGAACTGCTGCACGCGGCACTGGTGGGGGAGTTGGACCTTGTCCTGCCTCAAGTCATCAGCACCTGAGTGGCCCTGGGAGTTGGGCTCTCACTCCGTCTCTCAATAGTTTCTTATAACACGTAGTAAAGGCACTCATCTCGGCCAAAAGTTCCAAAGCTCTCATATTGCTATTTGTTCTGGACCCTTGAACTCCACAGGAACTTGTATCGAGCAGGATCCCTCCTGGGCACCTGCCTATGCAAAGGTGACTGATACTGGACCAAGCCCTCAGGGATGAACTTCTTTGGTTTCCCATAGCTGCAGTGCTCTCTCCCCCGGGATACACCATGATCCTACTCAGCATCTTCCAGGTGGCCTCCTCACTGGTACACTTGACCTGAATGAATCTGCCACCCAGGAGAGTGATGAGGATGATGGTCTTAGACATGCTCTGGTCATCGCCAACCATCCAATCGTAGGTGAGGCCCAGGGCAGCCATAGACACATAGGAGCGGCTGGGAGAGGCCACTTCCTTCATCATTGCTGGAGTTTAGCTGAAGAACACAGGGAAGTGCTCCTGGTATTATTTGGTGATAGTCACCAGCATTTCTGCCATTATGGTTGGCTCCTTCATTGGCATCTAAGACATTACTAATCAAGAACATTGTGTCTGCGACCAGAGAGGGGAGTGAATTCTTCCCTTGGTCTTTTTTGGAGCCTCATGGACTGGTTTAATGGGGAAGAGGAATGGGAGAGGAGCCTCTGGACACTGAAGAGGACCCAGAGTTCCAGCAGCAGAAACCTCCTTTATGGTGCCTAAGATCAGAGAACAGAAAGAAGAGGATGAGAACCGCATCTATGGCAGCTCTCCCTCAGGCTGATTATTTGGGTGGTGCTCTAGGGCCTCACAGACTCCTGTTCTCCTGGGGAACCTACCCTCAGAGAATGTAACACAGGAACTAAGACTGCTCCTCAGGGTGGGGCTGGCACATAGGGGTAGGGATCCAGGGCGGACTGTAGGGTGAATGGTATTCAGCTCCACTGGGTGCCCTGCTGCTCTGCAGTAGATGGGGCCCTCAGTTCAAAAGGAGGGCAGTACATTACAGTGACTCCAGAAATTGCCAGCTCCTCTCTGTGACCTGAGGACACTGCCTCAAACCCTTGGTCCCTGCAGCTCCCATAAGAGGCATGGAGGGGCCGTCACTCTGCAAGCACAGTCCTCGTCCCCCGACCCTCACAGCAGGGATGGGCTGGACTCTGTATGTTCCCCACTGTTACAAGATGAATTGCCTTCTCTCTTTTCACTCAGTACCTGCAACTTTCCTGTGGCAGAGCCTGGACCCCAGCCCTCTGCTTGCTGAAAGCAAGTGATGTCTTTCCTGTGAGGAGTTCACATCTGACCACAGCTGCTGGGAGCAACAGTAACAAGAGTCCAAATTCAGTGGATCCATGTGCCCTAGGATAGTGACCCACTCGCTTTTCACCGTAATGAAAGGTAACATGTTGGACTCTCCCTGTGATGACCTGAATCACCTTCTTTAAAATCAGCCATATCACTCTAAGGCACTCAAAGAGGAAGTGAAGAGAACTAGCCCCTCTGTGGCTTCCGGGTCTGACAGAAGACAGGGGTTGAGGCTGTTGTCCTGTGTATTCAGATGAGCTGTTCCCTCTACCGACTCCTGGATCCTTGGCGGGGCCTAAGGCCTGTGCAGCCCCCAGGAGATTACAGTGCCGGCCAGGCTCTGGGAAGTTCTTTCTTATTGGGGTGTGGCATCTCTTCCTGCCTTCAGGGCTCATCAAAATCTCTCACTTGGGCTCCTGGCAGACCCTGGCTTCCTTCTGCTGGTGATGTCGTTCCTGCTGCAACCTCATGATGCTCTTCACACCAAGGCATGGCCTCCATGAGTCCATAGAGATTAAAGTAAGGATGCAGCATTTCTGCACGCCCCTCAATGTGTTTTCCCCAGGCCAGTAGAAGCCGCAGGTTCCAGAGACTCTTGTCTAGAACAGGTGCAGGTAGATGAGTGTAGTCAGTCAATGCTACCTTTCTGAGGCCACAGTATCCTGACAGGAGGTGCAGGGTTCTGATGTGTTGGATCCATGACCTGAGGCCACACTCCTCAAACAGAAGCCTCTTGTTTCATGACACAGATGGGCAATCGCAAAGCTGCAGTCTGTTTTACAGGGCTGTCAGCAAGATCACCCTCTGCCTTGTAGTGCAGTGTTGGCTCAACCTCCCCCTCTGTACAACTTCCCCAACAGTCCTGGAAAGAGCCCCACTGCTCTCTGGCCCTGAGTCCTACTCCCTCAGATTCCAAGTTGGAATGCCAGACCTCAGTCTCTTTGAAAACATGGGCAAGCTTTGCCTGTGTGTTGTGGGTCCTGGGCCTGTCTCAGTTCTCACCTTGACTGGGGAGAGGGTCTAGGCTGGCCCACCGCTGAGGCCACACTCTTCCCACCAGCCTATGGTGTAAGCAACTCAAGGCCTTCAGGAAAACAAAAAATTCTTACTACAGGCCCCCGGCATTCCTGTGAAGCACTAAAATGAACACATTGGATCTCACAGATCCAGCACTGCTTTGGCCACTTTCTCAGAATGGAGGAGTTGAATAGGGACAGGGCAGTGGGAGTGATTCATCCTAAGAGTTTGCAATAAAGGGGAATGTTGCTTGTATAAAAAGTGTTGTAACTCTTTATTTTAGACAATCCTAAATTTAAACTCGGTTGGAAGAAACGAAATAGGACCTGTGCAGCTTTTATCCCCACCTGCAATTGGGAAATATTAAAATATCACTATCGTCCAATTTCCCAGATGGATATTGACATTCATGCTGCCAAGATGTCTGACACTTCCATCAACTCAGTATCTTTCCTGCTGCCCTTGTAGAGACACATCACTTCCTTCACACACACAACTGCCTCACCCCCAGAAACCACCAGTCTGTTATTTATGTGTATAGTTGATCCTTAACATGATGTAATCAAATGGATTCACAACGACATGTAAGATTTTGTATGACTTTTTATAATTTGCAGTAATTCTCTGGAGATTTACCAAGCTCTATGTGTATATGAAAAGTCCACTCTTTTCTTTAGTGCTGAGCAGTAATCCAAGGGATGGATGTTCCAAGGATTTTGTTTCTTTCCTTTTATCATTATTCTACTTAAGAACATCTAGGTTGTTTGCTTCCAGTACCTCACTGTTACCAATGAAGCTGCTCCAAACACACTCAGACTGATTTAAGGTGAACGTAATTGTTGGTTTTCTGGGAAAAATGCACACGGGCCCATTTTCTGCATCACATAATCATTGTGTGATTGATTTTTTTTAATATGAGGCATTATTGTGAGAAAAACTTGACAACTGTAGAAAACTGAGCAGATATTTTACAGTTCCTATATATTCCCATACTCTTATGCAAAGTTTGCTGCATATTTAATTTCCTGCATGATTCTGCTATATTTTACACAATTTATGATTATCTCCAATATCATCCAGTTAAAGAAGGTAGTATATATCAGTATTGATACATTATATTTAACCAACATGCACTGTTTTGATTAAGATTCCCACTTTGTATTGTGTGTTGGTTCTATGGATTTTGACAAATGAAAAACATTGTGTATTCAACACTACAATAACACATAGAATCATTACAATGTTTTACCATCCCCCGTGCTTGACCTATGCATCCCTTTCTTGCTGTTGCCAAAGCCATCCACTGATATTTTTCTTCTCTAGTTTCCCTTTTCAGGATAATATATACTTGAAATTACACAGTACGTAGGCCCTTCAGACTCACTAAACTTAAGTTACATGCAGTCCTTCCAACACTCGATAACTCCTTTCTTACTACTGATATTATTTCACAGTATGGAAGAATCACAAATTGTGAATACATTCATTTGTTAAGGACTGCTTGGTGGCATCCAGGTTGTAGCAATTATGATAAAGGCATTTCAACTAAAAGAACAGACTTGCTAGCAAAGAGACAGAGTTTAGGCAAAAATCAAGCCTCGCTCCGGTTCATGTGGCATCAGAGATGAGCATGAGAATGAGAATTTTGGGCAGCAGGTCACTGGGGGGAGGACTGTGAATTTTAAGGGCAGCTGTGAGGTGCAGGAGTGCATTCTGTGCTGAGGGACCACGGTCACGGATCTAGTATTACATGCACCATGTGATGGCTGCGTCTCATACTGTTTATTGCTGGGTAAGTGTGTTAACTTTTCAAACAGAATACTTCTCCCTAGAGAAACAATGAACGTCCTAATGAGCTTTATGCTGTAGCTTCCTGCAAGGCAGGTATTTTTTTCAGTGCTAGGAAGAGACAGATCACACCCTGGATCTTGGATTTGCAACAGCAATGCTGCAGGACTAAGCTACCCTCCCCAGCCCTCAGCTGTGGACTTGTGACCCTTGTGGCTTGGTTCTGCCAGGCATAGGCAGGAGTTACAAACCTGTCAGGGTAAGGGCTGGGGATTTAGCTCAGCGGCAAAAGCGCCTGCCTGGCAAGTGCAAGGTCGTGAGTTCGGTTCCTGGTACAAAAGAAAAACCAAAAAAAAAAAAAAAAAAAAAAAAAAAAACCTGTCAGGGTAAATGACCCTCTTCACAAGAAAGCAGTGATGCTCCTACCTACTAGGAAGAGAGAAGTGTCTTGATGATCTCCTTGAATAGGTCTTGAGGATCCTGTGCCTGGTTTCTATGGTAACTGACTCTCTTTAAAACTTGGAAAGGGCACAGAGACTCCATACGCAGAACCCTGAGGGTGAATGGTCCGTGTTACACTGCGCTTGAGGTCCTGCTACTGCCAGTGCAAAATGAAGCTATAAAAGTTAGAATTTTCTTTTCTACATAAGCAACTATTCCAAATTTCTTCATGCTGAATTTATACTGAATACCCTTCCTCTCTTCAGGCCCCAGAAGTGATACAATATGCAAATGCAATCAGCTCCAGGGGCCTGAGCCTGGTTTAGAACAAGATGAGCTGAGGCCTCCTGGAAGTGATAAGGCAGGGGTGGAAGGTTGCATTGTCTCTGTGGCTCCCCTCTGTCTGATATTATGAAAGGTTCCCCTCTGGCTGATATTATGAAAGGTCCTCACCCACTTGGACAAGGTGAAATTGTTTGAGGCACTTGGACTCTTCCAACTCCTTGGAGCTAGCTTTAGATAATTTTTTTTCCTTTTTGCCAAAATGTGTAGCCGATTTTGATTTCATAATCTGCGAGAAATTAAACATAACCGTTTCAATCTAATTCGCCTGTAGCACTACCAAAAACTGCACAGGTGCTGGCTGAGTTCCAGGGCACCCTGAAAGCTCATTAGACTAGCCTTGTGCTTTGGGAGCCAATGGCAATAGAGGGCACAGTACGTGTACACCATCCTTTCTCATGAGAACTGCTTTCGAAGAGGATCAACCAGATTCCTTGAGAAGTAGTCCTGCAAGGATGTGAACTATTCTGCTATGAAATGAGCATTTTGATCTATTTCATAGAAGTCTATTTAAATCAAGGGTCATATCGCAGTGACTGGCTATGGAGTACCTTTTCTCAGCTCAGCTTGTAAAGCGAGTCTGGAATAATTAGTATCTCATGGAATGTATATCTTGCTCATTGTGTATTTCTATTTGTTGTACACCATAGTTCCTCCGGATCCATGGAGGAAGAACTTCATTAAGAACCTAATTTTTACCACGCATCCTCAGGTGGAGATATTTTCATGTTACCATCAGCACCGACTCGGGAAAAAGAGAGCATAATGCTCCAAGCTGGGCAGGCCAAGGCCAGGTCCAGGAGAGGGCGGTTCAATGGAGCCAAGCAACAGGAGGAGGAACCCTCCAGTCAGCACAGGGATTTGGGTGAGTTTGGCCACACCTGCCCTTCACACTGGGCAGGACATCACAGCTGTCATGGCATTCACAGGTGTGTGTTCAGGAGTCTGAAGGGAGGCAGAGGCACAAAGGAAACTCTGCAGTCAGTGTCTGTGGGGCTGCTCCTGCCCAGGACATTCAAGGTAAGATTCAGCTCATTCCTATCAGTGGGAGAGACATACATGCACGAACCTCTTAAGGGGGTAAACAGAGAGATCTGTGTGGTGTGTGGCTATGGCATGACTATCATTCCAGGGTTCATTCAATATCTCATGCAGATATGATAATATGAAATAAGTAATGCTCTCCAAGTCTTTCAGAGGAAGAGGATAATCTAGTGACTACGCTTAAGGCAATGGACTGTAATGCTCCCATACCTTATGAAAGAAGGAAAGATAAGTTGTGCGTTAGTGAGAATTTGTAGTGTCACCCTAAGTGGTTCATTGTTAGGTGTGTGACCAAAAGCAACAAGGGTGATCTGTTAAAATAAAATTATCTTCCTCTCTGGCAGGAGGTTTTCAGAAAGTGAAATAAGGGGTCTGGGGATTTAGCTCAGCGGCAAAGTGCCTGCCTGGCAAGCACAAGGTCGTGAGTTCGGTTCCCGGTACTGGAGAAAAACCAAAAAAAAAAAAACAAAAAAACAACAACAACAAAAAAAAAAGAAAGTGAAATAAGCTTGGAAGTTCTTCAACTTTTGCAAGAGCCCAGGTACTGTGACAGATGCTTTAGAAGCAGAATCAATGGTATTTTCACAATATTCTAAAAATGTTGAGAGGAGGGGTCTTCTTCTTCACTTGTCAGCATTTATCTGTTCTTCCCATCTCAATAACCTCCAGTCTTAGCAGGCTGAGGATTTCCTCCACCCTTCGACTCATGATCAGTCTGCTAATCTGTGAGCTGTTCCTACAGCCCACATGACTATCCTTTTCTGAACATCTGGACTAGTACCATTAGGCATATTGAAAATAAGTTCTTCCCTGCAGCAAGAGACACACATGAGAGACTGGAGAATAAAAGTGTTTTTATTTTTTAATTTTATTTATTTATGTATTTATTTCCAGTACCAGGAATTGAACTCACTACGTTACACTTGCCAGGCCGGTGCTGTGCTGCTGAGCTAAATCTCCAGCCCCAAAAAAGTGTTTTTATTTTTATTTTGAGAGTAGCAGAGAAACATTTGCCACTTACTCAGAGGACTTCATGTTTTGGAGGAATACAGCTGCAGCAGATGTTTCACTTTCTTCTAACTGTGGTGAGCAAGGCCCTGCCTCACTTACATCTCCTCTGGGATTGTTGGGTTTTTGCACCTGCATAACTTATGCACCTACATAAATTTTATGTGGAACTTTTCTCGAAATTCCTTCCACTGAAATCGTACAAATTTATCAGGATGGTCTCAAAACCTATACTAATGTACCTACAAAGACAAGGAGAATAGAATGCTTCAGGACAACATGACTGTAACTTACTGGGAAAGTTTGAGAGTGTAATATTTTGTTTCTCTAGCACAAATCCCATGGTCTAAATATCATAGTTTGAAGTTAACTTTTATGTTAAAAAGGCTGTTGCTATTGGAGCATTTCCAGGGTGAGCGCAGGGACAGGCAGGGCCATCTACATAATGTGCATGAGGACAGGTGAGTGTGGCCAGTTCCCCTGAGAGTAGGACACACCCATTGTCTACTCAGTTTTACATTCTGAATTTAGACCAGGTTTCAGTGCTTTGTACACAGGTTCTTTCTCCACTTTAAGAGGCACTTTTTATTATTGTTATACTAATAAATTCAGAGCTGGGTTCAGGGTGGGATGATTGGGCACAAGGTGGCACTAGATGACCTCACACTAAGCGTTTCATGCTGGTCTTGTCATTTACAGAACAGACATCCTGAGAAGATCCAGAGCCCCTTAGGACACAAGTTCTTCATCTATAAAATAGGCTTGACATTTATTTTGGGTTGTAGGACCTGTGGAATGTAAAAAGTGTATTATAACACTTAACAGAAATTCTGACATACCGTATATTGAGCACTTGATAAACAGTTGGTTCCAATATGGCTTAACCCTGGGTGCTATGACCCTTTTCCTATAAAATTTCTGTGTGTTTCCCAGGAAAGCTGTAGGTTAATAGGAAAATGAAGAGAAAATCAGGCAAAATGCTACTCAGTAAACATTCTACAAATGTGTTCTCTCCAACTGGTTGTATTACTTGATTTGATGTTGTGGAGAATCTCCTTAATGAGAATAATTATTTCAATACTCTAGGACTTTAGGTGGAGAACCATATTCCTCTCTCTGCCAGCTTTCTTCTAGTGACAAAACTACTTCCTATCTTATTACCTTCACCAAAACTCTAGCTTTGGGGCTCACAGGCCTTTATGACAATGAGGTCTAAAAGCCTGGCCATTCTAGTGACAAGTCCTGCTCAACACAGATGCAGGTTCATGGATCTTCAAGGCAAATTACATGCTGTAACAACTACAGCTTAAAATTTTTCACAAAGAAAAGTGTGAAAACTGATCCAGATGAAGTCCTTCTATAAGACAGGAGGAAGACTCTCATGAACTCAGAGAAGGCTCTCTAGGAGGAGGAGCTCTTAGTCAGGAAGTGCTGGGATCACTCATGGACGAGGCCCACGCCACTGACCAAATTATGACACCTACCTTGGAAAACTGTTCAGGGAAATTGCTCTCAATAGAAGCTGTCCACAGGAAAACCAGTCAACTGAACACTGAAAGACCCTGGAAAGTGGACACTTCCAGGGCAGAAGAGAGCATCTGCCCAGGGACATTAGGGCCTCACTTCACCTAACAGTCACCTTTATCTCTCAGGAAATCCTTGCAGAGCCTGGAGATAAGTCCCTTGGTTCCCTCCCTGTCTAGGACCACACTTCTCATAAAGAGATTCCTTTCAGCTTTACCCGCCACCAAAAAGCACTGCTCAGAATAGTCTTTCATTCTCTGAGCCTTTCACCTCAGGGCAAAGACACCTTATCTGAGGGCCTGGCCTTGCCCACTATTCAGCTGCATTAATATCAACTCGTGAACAATGAAATGTGGTTACACCAAGACACAAACTGCCATGGCTCAGCACTCAACCAGGGCTCCTTTCTGCTATACTCCAGACCCTACATGTTTTTTCATGGTCCTCAGTTCCTCTAGGTAATCCCTCTATATCCCAACATTGGTGGTTCTCATGAACTCCATCATCCCATGGGGTAGGTTTGATCCTACACAGTCTATGCACTCATTTCCACCACAGACACCAGGCCTTGCAAAGAGCACAAGTGCAGTGGAGGTTTGGGGCCAGTGTGCCTGGTAGAGGAAGGGTTTCTTTATTAACAGTAGCTTTCTCCCATATAAATGAAGAATCCAAGCCTATTCAGGTGTATATATATTTTAATAGTATAGGAAAACAAGTAAAAGGAAATTAGAAATCAAGAATTTTTATCCTTATG
>NW_004955498.1:3106301-3120425 GCF_000276665.1 Chinchilla lanigera | reverse complement strand
CCCCAAGCAGCTTCTTCCTCTCCCTTACATATGCAAACTATCCACCCCAGGGCAGGTGTAGCTCTCACACCCACAATTATTCAACTCTAAAAGCCTGCCCGGTGACCACATGAGGCTTTGGAGGGGACACACAGACATAAACCATAACAGTACTATTATTCAAATAGAATGGGCAAGCTATGCTAAACTTGTGGAGAAGGAGCAAGCCTTCAAAAGGTCATAAAGAACACACAATCCATTTCCAAGTCACCCAAATAATACAGACATAGAGATGATGTGCACAAGATTTTACTTCTCACCTGGCTCTCGAGTACTTAGAAGAGTGTGATATCCAGAAACACGAACTGAAGAATGGGACTCATTTCACATGGTGTGGGAACTAAGACAGCAATGTGATGAGGAGCACTCCCTATCTCTGGCTGGCACCTTGCCCCTTCACTGGTCCTTAGCACATGAATGGGAAGCCTCTAGCTCCTCTCTCAAAGCCTCGGCATAGAGACATGTGTAGGACCTGGGATCACGCCTGTTAACCTTGGCCAAATGCTCTAGAACTTTCATCTTGCTGGTTTCAGCATGGGCCCTTGGACCCCACAGGAACTCGTACTGAGTAGGATTGCTATGGGGCACCTGCCTATACTCCAGTATTGTAGCTGTACCAAATCCTTTGTGATGAATTCTCAGGGCTCGCCAATAACAAAGTGCCCTTTCTGTGGCAATGTTTCCCTTGGTTTAAGGACTTCCGTTAAATCTTCCTCACTGACATGGTTACCCTTCAAGAAGATGACTGTGAGGATGACTATGAGGAGGTTGATTTTGGAAAAGCTCTGCTAATCATCACCCAGCATCCCTTTTTAAGTGAGGCCCAAGATGGGCAAAAGGATGTATATTTGGCCAGGGGATCTATTTTTTGCACATCAATGTCAAAGGCCAGACACAAGCCCTCACAGATTGCCTTGAATAACAGAAGGAAGTGCCCGTGGTAACGGGGGTCCACACTGTGCAGCATTTCTTCCTTGGTGACATGTTCCTCCTTTTGATACTTGAAGAGCAGGTTTGCCAATAGCTCATCTATCTTGTACACTTGGTACAGATGGCACAGGAACAGCAAAGCTAGCAAGTCTGGGGCTGTATGTACATTCTCCTCTTCTTGGCCACTGCAGTGCTCACTGGATTGATTTCTCTGACTGGAGGCCATGACTGTGGTGGAGAGTACACACCCTGAGGATTCTTGCAAGAACGTGGTGTCCAAGCCCAACCCACTTCACTTGATGCAGCGGGGATTTGGGTACTGGAGGAGGAGGAGCCAGAGGAAACAGTGAATCCTTTTTCTTCTCTGACAGCCTTCAACACCTGCACACCTACTGGGCCCCAAGCCTCTCTTTGGAAAAGGTGGCCTCACGCAGCCTTGCTGAGCTGGGTCTTCTGACCAGGAAGATGTGCTGAGGATCCTTGGGAACAGCAATGCTTGGTGATGAGGATTCAGATGTCTGGAGGAGAGAGGGACACTGTGAGTGTTCTCATCTGACAATAGTATACTTGTGAGCTCCCAGAAATGCCTAGTGTTTGTCTTCTCTTTGCGTGGTGTTCTCAAAGTCCTCACTACGGGCAATGTTCCTGAGAACTGGGACAAGAGGTGAGACTGCTCCTCAGGCTGCAGCTTAACCTCAGAGAAGGTTCCAGGGAAGACAGCAGGGATTGTGCAGCCTGGGAAAAAGGATTTCCCTCTGTCATTGGGTGGGTGGAGCCATAGGTGCACACTTGTTGCACGCCCCTTACCTTGACTCCGGGCCTCCTCTGCTGTGTGATCTGTGGACACCACCTCAGACCAAGAGTTCCCGCTCCTGTTTCTTGGAGCTCCTGTAAGGGACATGGGGGACAGCTCAGGCTGCAGACCTCAGCAGAGGCCCTGTCTCCCAACCCTTATGGGAGGGGTGGGGTGGGACCTGTGAAGTTCCTACTCTTCTTGGTGATTGGTCCCCTTTGTGCTCACTCAAGGCCCTCAACTATCTTAAGCAGGACCTGGACCCCAGCCCTTTACTTGAGTGAGGCAAATGCCTACAAAAATGTGTCTCTCTGCCTCATAAGGTATAAATGAAAACAAACAAGAAACACACATGGCAACAGCTGCCTGGAGCAAGAGTTGGAGGTGCCAGATTAATTCAGGTTCATGTGACCTAGGAAAGGGAACCTACTCCATCCTTATCTTAATAAATGTTTATGTTCAAGATTCTCCCTGGGATGACCTGAGGCTACCTTCATTAAACTTCATCCATATTTATATGAGACCCTTAAAATCAAAGTCAGGAATAAGCCAGCAAATGTGTGTTTCCTGGGTATGACTACAGGTGAAAAAAGGAACTGGTTGAGGCTATGGTAGGGTGTATTCAGGTGAGTGGGCTCTCCCTCCCTCACGTAGCCCCCTGATACACCCCGAGATCCTACTTCTGTTGCCTGGATCCCAGCATTTTAGTACCAAGGCCTTAATCTCTCTGAGACCCATAGTTTGGAACTAAGTGAAAAGCCTCATAGTGAAAGCCCGTCTGAGGCTTCCCAGAATGACAAAGGACTTTGGGGAGGATGTCTGTGGAACATTTACCATCCGTATTCTGGGCAAGGTAAGCTCAGTCCACCCTTGGCAGATCCTGGGACCTTTGAGTTTCATGACCAGAATGAGTTCCCTGTGCCAACTGGCAGACACCATCTCAGAACAAGTCCTTCACCTCCCAGATATCTCCAGGGTTCTCGGAAGAATTCAGCATGAGTCCATCATGTCACCCCTTGTGAGGACTTCGATGCTCACATCAGGACCTGTGCCCATCTCTCCTGTGATTGAGGACCCCCATTATAGTTTAAACTAGATTTCACCCTAACAGCCCATGGAGTCATAGGCAGAACCTTTAGAAGCTGAATGCCTATGGGGGCTCACAGCTGACCTGCTCTTAAGAGGTGGCACCTTTTAGGAAGTGCAGGCTCACTGTGTGTGATAGTGCAGGTTTTATCTTCCTTCCTGGAACCACCTTCACCATGTGCTTCCCGTAGGAATAGGTAGCTTTCATCCCACCAGGCCCTTCCACTCTTCTATTCTAACTTGGAGCTGGCTGACTGCAGACTGAAAACTTTATAAATTATGAGCCACAATCAACATTTTCTCCATTGAGTTGCAGATGTCAGCTATGGTGTTGCAGCCATGAGGTCATAAGTGAGGTAACCCTTCTGTGCTCCTGTAGTTTCTCCTTCTTCCTCTTGGCCATACCTGCTCATATCTCCCTGATGACTCCCCACCTTCCTGCCTGAGTGAGAAGAGAGCATGCAACTTAGTGCCTCTGAAGGCTGAGTCAGGGGATAAGCACACTCTATGGATGTGCTGTTTCTGGATAGCAGACACCCTCCGTCTTAAGGAAGAGGCCACAGCTTGGTTTTGTAGGCTCCTGGAGTCCTCTATTAAATGTTGCTCCCTCTACTGACCTGCAGTTACACTTTGGGCCAAGGTTCTCACTTCCTTTGGTCCTCCAATTACAACCACTTAGCCAATTTAAAAGGAATGGCTGTGCACTCCACCTCACCAGGAACTCCAGGATGATACCAGATGAAAGGAGGCTCTGTGGCGTCCCTTCTTTTTATGCATATAGGTTACCAAATACACTTTCTTTGCTGCAAAAGAGCAGAGTTGTGAGCAATAGTTCTTTGGCCTTTCAGAGATTCAGAATTTAGAGTATGGAGAATATTATCTTGGAGACAAAAGAAAAAGAAAAAGAAAAAAATGAAAAGTGGATCCCCGGATTCCTAGAAGGAAATGGCAGGAAAGGTAAAAATTATAGAGAAATGAAAAGACAGCCTGCAATGCAAAAAAGGAAACAAATTAGTTCTCTATTGTCCTGTCTCATGGGAAAGGGATGAAATCTAAAGAAACAACGTGAAACCTAGGAACTCCAGGAAGTCCCAAGAGGGAAAGCTGGTTCAGTGGAGTAGCAGGTACTCTGATCTGCAGGGACGGTGTGGAGTCTGCTTAGAGAGGAAGCAGTGGGTACTGACCCTTTTGCAGATGCCAGCCATATCCTGGCAGAGTGAATGTGTTTGGGTTGCATTCCAGTAAAGTGTTTAATATTTGAAATGGGACTCAGAACAGCCATGGGACAGCTTTACTTCAGGTTTCTCAGGATTATCCTACCACAGTGACTGGGTGAGAAACAGTCTCAGGAAACCTCCGTGGACAGGGCAGGAGCTGGAAAGAGACACCGTGGAAGGTTTGAGCACAGCTGGGAAGGGCACAGGATCTGCACCCTTGGTCAGAGGCCAAGGCCAGACTGAGTTGCTTTGGACTTTAAAATCCTGGTTTGGTTATTGGTGTCATTACCTTCTTCTCTGCCTCCAGCACAGATCTCAGGTCTGGCTGCCCTCCTTATCTGCCAGTGTGAGGAGGGACACCTGTTGTCTTGGACATATTTATAACCTAGGAAGACAGACGGCATCTGAGAAAATGAAGCTCTTTATTTAATATAAAAAAGAATTTTTTCTTTTCTTTTTCTCACGTTGTTTTTCTTTTTCTCTTCCTTTCTTTTTAATAGTTCCTTATTTTTATTATCTATGTAATTTATTTTCTCCTTTATTCTGTTATAATCACTTTCTCATCACTTTTTTCTGTTATATTTACCTAGTTCTGTAAACGTCTTTCTAGTCCTTCACAGGATCTTTTGTCCCAATTCTCTGTCCTCCTTCTCATAACATATAGTTTGATCTTTCATATTTTTCTTCTTGCATTCTCCCTTTCCCAAATCCTTATGTCATTAATAGTATAAATGTGAAGTTTTATTAAACTTTATGTAAAGTTCGTTAAAGCTATAGAATGACTGTTGAAATTTTTTCTTCAATTAGTGGGGCTGTAAATATTATATGTAATATATATTAGCAGTATGTCAGTATTTGGGTTGATTCATGTTTATACTGCTATCATGGATTTCTACACTATATAATTAATTATGCACCACTATTACTTCTATATCTATTTTAATATCTAATATGAATTGCATGATACTGCTGTGGGTGATTTATGTGACATTTCCAGGCCATATATTTGTTACCATTAGTGATTTTTCTGTAGGAAAATTTTCAAATTACCTTTGTGACATTAACAATACCAGGATACATTGCTAGAGAACTTGGTGTTCAGCCAGGTATGCTCTATCCTCTCCTAAAAGGTGTCAGGGCTAGGGATTTAGCTCAGCAGTACAGTGCCTGCCTGGCAAGCGCGAGGTCATGAGTTCGATTTCCTGTACCCGAAAAAAACCAAAAAAAAAAAAAAAAAAGCAAAATTAAAAGATGTAGTAGAATCTTAGAGCAGAGAAAAACTATTATTGTCAGCTGTGCCAAAACGATATCACTGAAAAGAAAACCATATAATATATCTCTACTAGCAGAAAAGTCTCTCCAGTATGAGTGCCACAAACTTCAACACACAGACACACAGACACACAGACACACAGACACACAGACACACACACACACACACACACACACAAAACACTAGAAGACAAGGCCACAGAATGCCTCCCAAAATTTCCAACCACTCTGAATCAAATCCAGAGTGCTTCAAGGGGGAGAACAGCAAAATATACATACCTTAATTACTTGGAATGATAACAAAGAAGTTTACAAAAAACATCAAAGGGAATCTCAGCAGAATCATAGAAGATGTAACTAAGGAGCTAAAATAAGTAATTACCCAAAATGATCAAGGAGCTTTCTGGAGATATTAATAAAAGGCTAGCTGAGCTAAATCAAAGATACAAAAAATAAATGTATAATTTATCAAAGAATTACAGTCCATGATAAATTTGAAACCAAAGTCTTGGAAATCAATATTGTACTGACAGTGTGGGCAGCAGACGTGACCACCTTGCATAAACACTCTGAAGAATTTAATACTGGCCATGAAGTTGAAGAAAAATAATTAATACATATATATATGAAAATATCCATAAATAGAGCACAAATATTGAAGGATTCACTACTGAATTGTAGAAGAACTTTAGAGAAGGTGTAGTGAAAATAGTTCTTAAATTCTTCAACAAAACTGATAGGGAAGCGATAATCCCAAAATGATATTTGCAAGCAAGCAATTACCTGATCTCAAAAGCAGAAAATGTTCCCATCAAAAAAGAGAACTATGGGCCAATCTCTTTAGTGAACAAAGATGCAATAAATCTCAATAAAATATTGGCAAATAGAATGCACAAAATCAAGATCAAGGTGGATTCATTTCAGGGATACAGGGATAGTTTAACCTGCTCACATCAAAAATGTAATATATGGGCCATTCTGTCCCATTCTGGGTCCCATTCTGTCTCTCTCTCTTGGACAGAAGCTTTCTTTCCCTCAATAAATATATTTT
The DNA here is from genome assembly GCF_000276665.1 of Chinchilla lanigera. NCBI lineage: Eukaryota > Metazoa > Chordata > Mammalia > Rodentia > Chinchillidae > Chinchilla > Chinchilla lanigera. The sequence goes on along the minus strand of NW_004955498.1, from coordinate 3,114,037 downwards.
GCTCTTAAAAATGCAATATGTGGCCTGGGGATTTAGCTCAGCGGCAAAAGCGCCTGCCTGGCAAGCGCAAGGTCGTGAGTTCAGTTCCCGGTACTGGAGAAAAACCAAAAAAAAAAAAAAAAAAAATGCAATATGCTACACAAAAAGAACTAAGGACAAAAATGGCTGAGTAACTCAATAGAAAAAACATTGATAAAATTTAACATCCATTAATGAGAAAAATTTGAAGGGGCTGGGGATTTAGCTCAGGGACAAAGCGCCTGCCTGGCAAGTGCAAGGTCGTGAGTTCGGTTCCTGGTACTGGAAAAAAAAAATTGAAGAAAATAGGTATAGAAGATCCTAAGCTAAAACTGTGAAAACCATCTACAACAAACCAATGATTAAATTCATATTAGCTGGGGAGAAGCTGAAAGATTTCCCTCTAAAATCAAGAACCCAAGGATGTCAAATGGCACCACTCCTGTTCAACATAATTCCAAACATATTTGTCAGAGTAATCAGGCAAGAGAAAGAAATTACAGGCATATGTGTAGGAAAGGAAGAATTAAATTACCACTATTTGTAAGTAACAAAATCCTCTTCCTTAAAGGTGTACCAAATATTAACAAAGCACTCCGAGAATTAATAACCATGTTCAGTAGCATAGCAGTTTATGAAGTCAACACACAAATATCAGTAGCATTCCTGTACATCAGGAATAAACTCATTGAGAAAGAAATGAAGGAAACAATACCTTTCACAATAGCAACAATAAAAATGAAATACTTTGAAATTAACATGACCAAGGAAGTGAAAGACCTCTACAACAAAAATTACAGTACCATTAAAGGAGGTAGAAAAGGATATGAATAAATGGTAAAATATTCCCTGTGTCTGAAAGGCAGAACCAATATAGTTAAAATGGTGACAATTCCAAACTGTTGTACAGATTTTACACAATCCCAATGTAAATATGAATAGCATTCTTCATAGAGCTAGGGAAAACAATCGTAAAATTCATAAGCAACCAAAAGTAAAATAGCAAAATCAATCCTAGCAAAAATATCGCTCCAGGAGGAATTACAGTCCCAGACTTCAAGTTAAATCATAAAGCTATACTGATACAAACAGCATGGTACTGGTGAAAATCATACTTCTGGATCACTAAAACAGAGTAGAGTGTACAGAAAGGACATCAAGCAAACTCAGCTATGTTATCTTTGACAAGGGGTCAAATACTTTCCCTGGAGGAAAAATAGCCTTTTTAACAAATGAAGTTGTGAAAACTGGCTATCCAGCACCAAAGATTGAACCTGGACCACAACTCTCACAATGCACTCAATTAAAATCAAAATATTAAAAGAGAAGCATTCTGCTGGCAGACAAAATAACACTGAGGAATACATAGGAATAGGGAAGTCCTGAATGAACAGAATCCCAGGTGCACACTACATAATATCAGGTATCCACAAAAGAGATCATGTCGAATTTAAAAACATTTGAATAGCAAAGGAAACCATCCATAGAGTGAAGTGAAAACCTTAAGAATGGGAAAATATTTGCAGGTGCTTCTCAATTTCTTTGCTGAAAGAAACTGTCAATGAGTCCTTGCTTGATCAGTATTGCATGTCTATATCTGTTTACATGAGAAACCACTTTGAAGATATCAATATGTAGGGGGCTGGGGATTTAGCTCAGCGGCAAACACGCCTGCCTGGCAAGCGCAAGGTCGTGAGTTCAGTTCCCGGTACCAGAGAAAAAACAAAAAAACAAAAAAACAAAAAAACAAAAAAACAAAAAAACAAACAAAAAAAAAGAAGATATCAATATGTAATACAACAAGCATTGTTAATTCCCTCCCACTTTGTTTGTAACTCTGTATTGTCTGTACTGTACTTTTGCTATTTTGTAAAATGTTGTTTGTCTGTTAATGTTTTCCTCCTTTCATTTTTAATATGAAAAAAAAAACAGATGAATATCTAGAATATATAAATGTCTCAAAAAATTAGGGCCCACAAATTAAAATATCGGCTCAAGGAATGGGCTTCTGAAATGAATGACTCTCAGATGAAGAACTGCAAAAGTTCAGGGCATGCATGCGAAAATGTTGAACATGGCTTTCCTTTCAAATAGTGCAAATTGAGAGAACAATGGGATTTCATCTCACTGCAGAAAGAATAACTATAACAATAGCAAATGATGGTGAATCTGGGCCTGGAGAGGATCATTTATTCATTGCTTGCTGGTGTATGAATTAGGATACATACTATGGAAATAATTATGCAGATTATTGAGATAAGTAACACTAGAAATTACCTTCAACTCAGGTAGTCTCCTTATAGGTATCTTCATGAGAGAATTAAAGAGATCATAATGCAGTGAAATTGTAGAGGACCACCTCATGACTCCCCTTGAAAGAAAAGCAATTCTCACCATTTTATCTAAGCCTGGCCCTATTTCCATGTAAGGATATATACAGAATTATCTAGGACTTTTCCTTATCACTTCAATTGGCTTTAAGAAATGCAAATAGGTCCAGTGCAAGTGCTGATATGTAGTGTTTGAAGCAAAGAGGACAGGGCAGTGTTTTCCCACCACGTCCCGTAGCTCCCAAAAAAACATGTGTGAGCCCAGGCAAGGCAGGATGGAGAGCTGTGCTCCACTCTGTCAGCTAGGAGGATGGAGCCTCAAGAAAGAGGCTATGATTTCCCAGGTCATAAAAGATTACACATCAGAACTGAACCACTGACCCCAACATATCACATACTACCTCAGTTGTGTTATTCAGATTATTTTTTCTACATATCTTTCTTTCTGCATATTGCAGAGGTGGTTTCAGGCCTCCTACTTAGCCCAGCTCACAGCACTCATGTACTACCCACCATTCTCACAGTCACTCATCCTCAAGCTACACCCTTCTTCACAAATTAGTAAAATCTGGTTAAGTCCTAAGTCAACACCTTTGTTCTGATTAGTTATTATTGTAGTCGGACTGGACCTTCTTGATTCCCCAAACGTTTAGATATATTATTGTGTCTGTATGCTGTGAGTTGCACTGGGAGTCGCAGATTGCAAATAACTCAGTAGAATTTAAGTAACTCTTCCATGAAATTACAAATATAAATTTCTTGTACCAGGACAAGACCTAGAAAGTTTCTCTATATGATAAATTCATACCCATGTTTATAATAGCACAATTACTAATAGTTAAATCTTCCATGGAACCTATATGTCCATCAACAGATAAATGCATAAAGATCATGTGGTATTCATGTACAATGGAATACTACTCAGGTATAAAAGATAATTCTTATTCATCTGTAGAAAAATAGGTGTAACCCAAAGCATAATGTTAAGTGAACAAAGTCTGACACCAAGCAATATCACACAATTTTTCTTATATGAGAATCCAAAACTGCAAATAAAGTATGAAATGAGAGATAGATAATAATAAATACTGGATTGACCTTTAGCACATGGGAGGAAATGAAGAGATGTAAAGATTGGGGAAAGAGAGGTGGGACATAGTACACAATGGAGGAAATTGTGAAGTTTTCACATGGACCAAGCCACTGTGAGAAACGTGATCACTATGTAGTCCAAATGAGTTAAAGGAAGGGGATGAGTAGAACAGAATGGGGAAAAAAATCGAATGAACATGGGTCATGTACTTGGAACAAATCACCATAAAGAATGTCATCATTATGTATAGCAAACATGTACCAATAAAAAACCTTCACTCTTCACCCAGTTTCCTCTCCTTGATTCCTTGCAGATCCCTCCCTACTCCCTTTGCTGACAGAATGTCTTTCCTTCCACGACCTGGTGAAGAACCTCACAGCAAGGCCCACCTCCTAAACACCAGGGAGACAATGGTCCTATCTCTTTAATGCACATAGATCCAAAAATCCTCGATAAAGTACCAGCAAACAGAATACACAAAATCATCCAGAAGATCATATGTAATGACCAATTAGAATTCATTCCTGCATTATAGGCATGGTTAACCATGCTCAAATCAAACATGATGCAATGCCTGAACATTAGCAAGTACAAAAATACATAATCATCTCCTTAGAGCCAGAAAAAATATTTAGCAAAATCCAATATCCATTCATGATGAGAATCCTGAAAAAAGTATTTTAGAAGAACCTCGTGTCAGTCTCATAGAAGTCATCTATGACAAACCAATGACAAAGCCATATTAAACTTTGAGAAGTGGAAAGCTGTCCATATAAAATCAGGAGCAAGAATATGATGTTCACTGTCAACATCCCTTTTCAATATAATTCTCAACCCATTAGTAAGAACAATCAGACAATAGAAAGAAATTAAAGGCATGTGTTTAGGATAGGAACAATGAAATTATCATTATTTGGAGATGCTATGTTCATTTGTTCATCTATAGAGAACATCCAAAAACTCCACCAAAACACTGCTAGAATAAATAACTAAATTCAGTAGCATAGCATGTTACAAAGTCAACACACAAAAATCAGTATTGTTCTTGTACATCAATAATAAACAGACTGGGAAATAAATGAGGGAGACAATACCTTTTGCAACAGCATCAAGAGAAATGAAATACATAGGAAACATCCTAATCAAGGGGGTGAAAGACCCATATAATTCACATTATTCTGAAAAAGGAGACTGAAGAGAACATCAGAAAAAGGATTCATTCTTACAGGCCTGCTGCTGTGGGGTACAGGCCCCACAATAGTGATGCATCTGGATTGGTCACATAAAGCCTTTCTGGGCTGGCGTTTCCTCACCATCCTCAGGCCCTCACCTGGAGTGGAAACAGGTTCTCTCTGCTTTACTCACATGCAGGACAGGCATCAGAATGAGGCCCTCCCCTCTCTCTGACCCTACAGGCTGAACTCAGTGGATGTCACACACATACCTTCATAGGGGAAAAGGAAGCAATGGATGAAAAAGAGAGAACAGAAGGAAAAAATGGAAACAAAGATTTTGTAAATAAGGAGGGGAAGAAGGGTTGAAGGGAGGTGAGAGAAATGGGAAAAAAAGAAGCAGCAAGATATATCATGAACAAACACAAATTCCCTATAATAAATGATATCACTGTATATCTCTAACATGTACCAAAAATATTAAAATAAATAAATAAATAAATAAAAATAATTATTTCAAGCCCCTGTGCTATCCTTCACACCTCAGCTTAGTCTCCCAAAGCCAGGTCCCTGTGTCCTGTGTCAAATCCTGTGCTCCCTTTTGGACAAAATACCTGACACTCAGGGATTTCTAAGGCAGATAGGTCACCATGGGTGAGGAGAGTGGAAGTGGAGTTGGCTGGCAAGTGTGTCCCAGGAGCAGGGCTGGCAACACAGCAGGTATGTATTAACTAGGGACCCACAACCTGGCTCAGAGCTTCTAGATTTATGTCTCAGCCTCTCAACTTGACTTAGTTGAGCCCAGGTCCTCTGCCCTGATCCCTCCTTAAGCAGGTCCTCAGAATGAGGATCTGAATTCCAGGAGTTCCCTGAGACAAAAGGGCGTGCTCACTTGATAATTCTGCACTGTACAGTACAGGGCTGTCAATACAAGCAGTGTATTGTCAAAGCGTTATTTTCACACTCTCAACCTGAGATGAGGCTTCTCTCATTCTCAGTTCCTGACTTTACATAATACTGGGTCCAATCATGTGAGCCAATGTGGAGGTTAGACCTCAGAACAAGGCTCTGATACCCAGGGTCACCTGTGACAGGCATGGATGAGGAACTCATACAATATCTCCTCCTGTGTGATGCAAGTCATATGTGTTCTGTGTGAATACAGAAGATGTAGGACTAGATTATTTGGGGAAAGTCCATGTGTGCTCAGGCTTTAACAGTGGCCCTCAGTTTTGCACTTGGACCTGAATTATCCAGTGTCCTCTGTTCCCTAGACCTGAAGCACAGTTCTCAAAGCAAGGCTCTGTCTCTCCTCTTCTGGTGCCCTCATACAAAAGGGGATGATGTTTTTAAAATTCTTTTCCTAGTGTGCTGGGCAGTAACACAGATGGATCTGGGTTGTATGGGGATCTTCTCCTTGGCTTGGGGCTTCTTCACTGTGTGCTCAGGGCCTCAACTTGACCTAACCCATCCAGGGTTCCCTCTGCTCCTCCCACCTGAAACACAGTCCTCAGAACTAGGTTCTGACCCTCCTCTCCTGGTGCCTTGAGGGAAAGGGGTGATCCCCTGAGACATTTTATCCCTGACTCAGGGCTCCTTTGTGTTGCCTGACCTCAGGTCTTTTGTTCCTTTCATCTGAAGTACAGTCTTCAGATAAAAGCTCTTCCTCTCACTTGCCATTGTGAAGAAAAGGGGTGCTCTCCTGAGAATCCTGCACTGTGAGGTATAGGTCCAGCAAGAAAGGCTTTTCTAGAACATTCTGCATTATCTCATTGGGATGGGGATTCCTGAATACCATCAAAAACACTTCTCCTGCATCTAACTGATGCAGGTGATCTCCGCTCCTCTCACCTGAAGCTCAGTCTGCAAAACAAGGCTCTGATATCCTTTCAGGGCCCAGGGGTGCCAAAAGGGGCACTCTTCAGAGAATTCTGCACCTCATGCTATAGGGCCAACAATGAGATTATGTAGAATGTTCTGAGACTCCCTCTCTGGTGTGAGTTTTCCACAGTTTTCTCAGAGCATTCAAGTTGACTGAATGAACCCAAGTCCTCTCCACCCTCTCCTTCTGAATCCAGAACCACAGAAATATGTATGACTCTGCATTGTGGAACCCCTGAGGCAAAAAAGGGCCCTCATCAAGGACTTCTTTCTAGTATGTAGGGCTAATTAGTGGGTTATTCTGGGAATAACTTGATTGTGTGGGTCACATTTATCCTTCCCAGCAGTATTTACTTTAGTTCTTGGTAGAGCCTAGAACCCTGTCCACCAATGATCTGAGAATGTTAACCTCACAAAGGAGAGTTTGAATCCCAGAGTTCCTTGGGGTATAAAAAAGGAAGCTCTTATTTGATAACAGAATAACTATGGTTACCAATCATAATAGGCTGCAATACATTTTTTTCAGATTATCTTGCAATTTTTTGTGTTCTTTTCCATAGCAGTTGTTTTGAAAACCAGTCTGCACCAAGTAGAGTGTTTGAAGGTGCTTATTAGCAGAGTCTCTGCAGCCAGGCTGTCTCCAGTGTCCCTGTATCCTTCTGTTACAAGTGAGTCATTGGAATCTCTGGTATGAGGTGCTGCCTCAGACTGTGCAATGTTGTAGAGGCAGGAGTTTTAAAATTTTCTTCCAGCTCATGCTGCCATAGGCCACCTCTGCAGCTTCAGTGCTGACCCTCTACTTCTCTGCCCACCCAAATACAAGTTCCTGGTCAGTAGTCCTCAATCTTCCCCAAGGATTTTTCATGTTATAAGGTTTATGTTTAGTTACTCATGTGTGCCTGCTAGAATTTACTCCTCTCCTCTATTGCTTTCCGGGATTAATTCAGGAAGCACAGTGCAGTAGCCTAAATTTTTTGCCATTTTGGCCTGTATGGGTAAGGCCCTGACTGATTAGGAATTTACTGCAAATTGAGATTTTGGCCATATTCTGTTTCTTTTAAAGGATTATGACACACTGCTCTATTTTTATCAGAATCCTTTGGCATGAATCTTTCTATAATGTTTTACAGTTGTTTTAAAAATCTACAAATTTTGTTAAGTTTTTTTTTCAGATATTCCTATGATTTGCCTGTTGAAACTAAATATGTAAACTTTGTGCATAACATAGTTGCTGGAATTGTG